>NC_139712.1:43125114-43462614 GCF_964188405.1 Protomyctophum parallelum | reverse complement strand
AGGGTTAGGCTGCCTCTCACGGCAGAAAAAAGCTATCGCCTCCCCGTCGGGGAATCGAACCCCGGTCTCCCGCGTGACAGGCGGGGATACTCACCACTATACTAACGAGGAAACACGTGCCCCACAGCAGTCACCCGCCGTCCACCCGTGCGTCATCAGTGCAAAGTCATTGTCATTAAATTGCAAGCTGTGGCCCTTTCAAAACTCAGGATTGCGCCGACTCACCTGTAACGCAACAGGCTTTCAATGGAGAGTGCAACAGGTCACGCAATGGATGGTGATAAATCAGAGAGAATCCTTCTGCTGTCCAGGGCCTCGGTCTCAACCAAGCCTGTTTCCGCCCGGTTTCGAACCGGGGACCTTTCGCGTGTGAGGCGATTGTGATAACCACTACACTACGGAAACTGCTGCTCTTGTGCTTCGGGGTCTCCGAGCCTCTTCACTATTTTGATTTTCTGGGAACGCAACAAATTCCAAAGGCTGCACTGCATTGGCCGGGAATCGGACCCGGAGCAAAGGTAGGAGGTTTTTTTGTCTTGCGCTCCAGTTGAAGTTTGTTAATCAGGTCATTCTCCCAACATCCTCTGCAGAACTGTTTCAAAAGCTGCATATCTGCATCACTGGCTGCGATGGCTTTCATTTGTACAGCTTTGTTCAGAACAGTCTGTAGCCTCTGAAGATAGCTTGACGCTTTCTCTCCAGAGTTAGAATTTTGGTTCAGGCTGAGGAACTTTGCAAATAACTCATCGCCGTCTTCAACTGTAGCATAGGCGGAGTCAAGTAGTTCTAAATAAGCTCTTGGCGTTGAGTGTGGGCCCAATGACTTGACCACACTGGCAGCTGGGGATGATAAACTGTCAACAATTTTCCTCACTAATTGTCTTTCAGAGATTGTGGGGTCTGCTATGTAGAATTCAACACTATCTCTCCAGGTTTCATAGTCTACTTCGAAATTGGGACATGGTATCTTGCCCGAGAAAGAACGCAACCTTGCGGTTGAATGGCTCTGTGCTGAGGAATCTGTAGTCTTTACAATGTGTTCTACAACTAGACGTTGTACTTCGGGTGGAATCATTTGCTCGGACAGAAGCTTTGGAATGGGTTCTGATGCTACTTTAGTTGGTGTGACATTAACAGCTACACTTGGACTGAGGTTTAATGAACTCAGCTACGTTTTCCTCAGTTTCACCAGACACTTCTCCAACAACATCAGTTATCCTAGCTAACTCGTCTTGCAAAATTTGTTCAAAGGACTTGCCACTAATCTTAGCCATGTTTTTAAGGTCAGACAAAAACCTGCCTGTTAAGACTGAGCCCTTGTCAATGCAATATACACTGGCTAGTGCATCAACATGGTGTACGATTTCAGGGTCTGCTTCACTGGTTCTGTGCATTGGTAACTTCAGAGATTCAACCGCAGCACCAGATTTAAATTATATAATTAGGTTTTCTGGCACCCGTGGAATTTCTATTTTTCTCTCAATAGCCCCATACTGTTTCAGATAGTCCAATATTTCCTCATCTACAGTTGTATTGGACATACCTGTGATGATTACTGAATTCGGAACCTTGACATTTTCTTTCTCAATTAGATCCATATTGTGGGGTCTCGTGAGCGACCCCCGCGATGGTAAGTGCGTTGCCAGGGCAACCAGGCACACTGTCAGACAGAAGACGCCTCGGGCCGTTAGGAACGCCCTCCTCCGCCAGATTGAGCTGATTGACGGACCGCACCCAAATCAGCTAGCGGCTACACCAGTCATATAAAAGGCAGAATCAGTCTGCGTCTGGCAGCGGCTGGTTCACACACACGCTCAAGGAGGCACGCACAAGCACGCCGTCGGGGGGTAAGCAGACACACACACACTTCCACCAAACACACACACTCATGTGTATGGCTCTGCATGTCTTAAACTGTCACTCTCCTCTCGTCACAGGCTTTATAGGATCCGTCTAGGATTATGTCCGAGGGACACAATCCACGGGACTGGATGAAGGACATACAGGATCAGTCCAGGGTTATGTCCGCGGGACAGAATCCACGGGACTGTATCAAGGAAATATAGGAACAGGCGTTCCGGTTCTCACGTATCGGGCTGCGGGAGGAAGGCAGCCCCGCCAGCGACGGCGACGTGAGAACCACAGAGAATAAGGTCGGAAAGAAACATATTAATTCTTTCTATAACATTGAGTTCGAGTTCTCATGTATCGGGCTGGAGGAAAGCAGCCCCGCCAGCGACGGCGACGTGAGAACCACAGAGAATCAGGTTGGAAAGAAACATATAATTCTTTCTATAACATTGAGTTCTGTCAGGCATACAGGACAGAGGATCGAGTTCTCACGTATCGGGCTGCTGGAGGAAGTCAGCCCCGCCAACGACGGCGACGTGAGAACTACAGATAGTAAGGTCGGGAAGAAGCCTATAATTATTTCTATAACATTGAGTTCTGTCTGGCATACAGAAGAGGAGTTCCAGTTTCCACGGACCGCGCTGCGGGAAGGAGCCTGCCCCGCCACAGCGACGAGGACGAGGAAACTACGAACAATAAGGTCGGAAAGAAACCTACAATTCTTTATATAATTCTGAGACATTGCATTGAGGCCTGTCTAGCAAACAGGCGCTCATTATCTACGCCGGATCGGCTGAACGGCTTGTGCTCTTTTGGAGCGATAAGATAAAGACTGATGACATCACGAAGCAAGCCATCGACGTCACCTCTTATCGTTTATTAGTAACTAAAGCCCTCCAGGGAGGAGAAGAGCTATCAGACTGTATAACCTGAATTGAAGCTAATCATTTGTTTTCACCCTTCTCCAGGCTGTGGAAGATGCCTGTGAATCCAATATTGTGTGGAATATAATTCATGAAGGAAACCTACGTGGGGTTTCTCCTGTCTCCTGCATTCTATCATTTATTGAATTACTAATAAAAAGCCGTTGGCTACTGCTGCAATCCCTTGTTCCGCCTCTTGGTGACCTCAGAGATCTCACATATGGTGGAGAATGTGGGTACAAAGGTCCTAACCACCGCCTACCAGAGATCAAGCAGCAGCCTTAAAACGCCCTGGTGAAGAGCAGCCCAGGTCGACCACGGCATGAGAGCCTTGCCCCCCGACGCGAAGAAAGTAGCAGTGCACGCCTGCCCCACAACCGTTGAAGAGCTAGACACCCTGGTAGAGAACTATCAGGGGGGCACCCAGATGCTGCAAACATCTAAAAGTGAACCAGCGAAGGCCGACAACCGCTTTTTTTTTTACAAGGGGACCCAGTGAGAGGACCCAGTGAGGGGACCCAGTGAGAGGACCCAGAGAGAGAACCCAACGAGAGGACCCAGGGAGAGAGGACCCAGTGAGGGAATGCATGAGGAAGAGGAAGAAGATGAAGCTCCTCGCCTCGGCAAGGATCTTAGGGGGGGAGTGTGTGGGGTCTGGTGAGCGACCCCCGCGATGGTAAGTGCGTTGCCAGGGCAACCAGGCACGCTGTCAGACAGAAGACGCCTCGGGCCGTTAGGAACGCCCTCCTCCGCCAGATTGAGCTGATTGACGGACCGCACCCAAATCAGCTAGCGGCTACACCAGTCATATAAAAGGCAGAATCAGTCTGCGTCTGGTTCACACACACGCTCAAGGAGGCACGCACAAGCACGCCGTCGGGGGGTAAGCAGACACACACACACTTCCACCAAACACACACACTCATGTGTATGGCTCTGCATGTCTTAAACTGTCACTCTCCTCTCGTCACAGGCTTTATAGGATCCGTCTAGGATTATGTCCGAGGGACACAATCCACGGGACTGGATGAAGGACATACAGGATCAGTCCAGGGTTATGTCCGCGGGACAGAATCCACGGGACTGTATCAAGGAAATATAGGAACAGGCGTTCCGGTTCTCACGTATCGGGCTGCGGGAGGAAGGCAGCCCCGCCAGCGACGGCGACGTGAGAACCACAGAGAATAAGGTCGGAAAGAAACATATTAATTCTTTCTATAACATTGAGTTCGAGTTCTCATGTATCGGGCTGGAGGAAAGCAGCCCCGCCAGCGACGGCGACGTGAGAACCACAGAGAATCAGGTTGGAAAGAAACATATAATTCTTTCTATAACATTGAGTTCTGTCAGGCATACAGGACAGAGGATCGAGTTCTCACGTATCAGGCTGCTGGAGGAAGTCAGCCCCGCCAACGACGGCGACGTGAGAACTACAGATAGTAAGGTCGGGAAGAAGCCTATAATTCTTTCTATAACATTGAGTTCTGTCTGGCATACAGAAGAGGAGTTCCAGTTTCCACGGACCGCGCTGCGGGAAGGATCCTGCCCCGCCACAGCGACGAGGACGAGGAAACTACGAACAATAAGGTCGGAAAGAAACCTACAATTCTTTATATAATTCTGAGACATTGCATTGAGGCCTGTCTAGCAAACAGGCGCTCATTATCTACGCCGGATCGGCTGAACGGCTTGTGCTCTTTTGGAGCGATAAGATAAAGACTGATGACATCACGAAGCAAGCCATCGACGTCACCTCTTATCGTTTATTAGTAACTAAAGCCCTCCAGGGAGGAGAAGAGCTATCAGACTGTATAACCTGAATTGAAGCTAATCATTTGTTTTCACCCTTCTCCAGGCTGTGGAAGATGCCTGTGAATCCAATATTGTGTGGAATATAATTCATGAAGGAAACCTACGTGGGGTTTCTCCTGTCTCCTGCATTCTATTATTTATTGAATTACTAATAAAAAGCCGTTGGCTACTGCTGCAATCCCTTGTTCCGCCTCTTGGTGACCTCAGAGATCTCACAATATCCATTTTCGTTTTTGTTTCGTTAAGTTCACTCGTAATGACCAATGCTCATAAAAGTACATGAAAACATATACATCTGATGTGTTGTGGTAATTGTACAACAGTATTTTAACTCCTGGCTAGCTCACCACTTTGTGTAACCCCCAACTGTACCCCACTCTGCGTATTACGGTGGACGCTTTGTTCTAGGTCCGTTAAAGCTGTTATGTTCGATGTACAATGACCACAGTGACACATCAGACGACACAGTAACTTTTGTTGAGTAACCTCTTGGCACCCTTTTAGTATTTAAGCAGCTGCATATAGTGAACATGAAATACATATAAACAATGGTACATTAGCCGGCAAACAATAACCCCCAAAATAAAAATAGAAAATAAATGTCTTTAAGTGAAGTCGTCACTTTTAGAGCTCTGTCAGTATTGGGTCCAAAGTCAAGTCAATAGTTCGTTGGGATCAGACTGATCAGGTCTGACTATGATCCTGAGTTCCACACAGACCGGGTCTATGTGATCAATGTTCGTTGGAGTGCACTCTTAATTATCACGCGTTCGGGTCAGCACCAGTCGGGTGACTGGCACAATCCTACCATCAACAGACCGGCCGTCTGCTGTCTGAGAACGTGGTTGATGCAGATCTGGATCCTGGAATCATCAAACTGGGTAGCTCGCCATCAACTAGGTCTCCAGGGTTACTGGGTCTCCAGGGATACTGGTTTCCAGGAATACTGGTCTCCGGGAATCTTCAACCTCATCAAAAAACCTGACCTGTATTTGAAACAGGTCTTTTAGTTCTATAATCTAACTCTATATGAATTAAATACCTTCAAGTATCTCTATCATGCTCTTTTCTTGTTGTACAACCTTTTTTTATCTCAATATCAACTGAGTATTGCGGAATGCAAATACTCTATGAACTCAGTTTTTAACTCTAAACCCCAAATACCATATGAAATTAATTTTTAGAATTATATATTCACATAGGCCTACAGTCACATATGCTTGGCATATTTTTAACCAATAACTGGTTGAATACAAAATAAAAGTATTAAACTGCTTCAGTTTAACCATTATAGCAACATACAAAAATATCAAATACCTCTTATTAATCATGAACTCAAATTTACATTTTACTCTCACTGTGTTTAACACATACTGATAATATAATAGAATACCTCCTGTCATTTAGCATTTATGACCAAAACATGTGGAATGCACCTTTAAAATGCATTTGCACCATAAGGAATAATTGTAACATTTCCCATTTGAAAGTGCATCTTATAACTCAAATCAAATCCCGTTTTTGTGCAGTTAGTACAATAACAGTAAAATCATATATTTCCCACAACACTAGTAAGTTACAACAACATTTCAACAGCCACAGATATCTCACCGAATCACATCCAATGTTCTAGTACTGAGCGACGTCAGGAATCAAGTCTCACAACAGGGGTTTGCCTGTGTAAACAGGGTGCTAGCTGTTAGCATTATGTATGAAGGACGTTAGCATTATCTAGTTAGCAAAACATGTCAATGTGTTGGTTTGTTTATCTCACCGAGTGGGTTAACGTTTGGTTCACACACCAAACGGCTGCAGGATTCCCCCTGGCAAGGCTAACATACAGCACCACACTGTAGCCACAGCTGGTGTATCTGTTCTGTTATTTATATCGTTTTTATGAACGTAATCTGTCTCAGTTGATCCACTGCTGCTTCTATGCATTCGCGCCAACATGAAAGAGGGAGTGTAGACGTGGTGACGTCACTTTCAGCTGCGCTGTTGTGATATGCTTTCAAGTGTGTGCTTGTAAAAAGCAGTGCTGCCCTCTAGTGTTGCTTCCAAGTATACCTCATGAACAACTAAACCATTGAGTAGCATTAGTTCTGAGGTAGGTTATTTTGTACATGTTTTTAAATAAAACAATACCTTATAATGAATTTCAATACAAATAAAATAATAGCTTGGTTAACCTTGTTAACTCTTTTAGCTTGTAAGCTGGGTTTTCCACCTGGGTTACATAATCATGATATTATTATTATTATAAGGACAATGATTTATATATTACACAGCATTGAATTGGTTATCACCCTGCCCCTCCCTCCCCTCTTTGGCCAATCAATCCAAGCAGTTAGTGGTTCAACCCGTTAGGTTGTGGTTGGTGGATAGTTCTATTGTTCTCCTCTTTGGCCAATTAATCCCAAGCAGTTAGTGGTTCCACCTCAGGCTCTCTAGTATAAGAAGAGTTTGTAGTTGTCAGTTCTCCACAACTCCTCCAGGATATCACTCATTTCTGATCAGATCTGACTGTGGACTCCAGACTTCAGGTGAAGATGAACTCTCTCAACTCTAGGATCAATTCTGCTGAAGAAAGAGGACTCAACAAACACACCATGACTACATTAATGACCAGGAGACAACAGGATAACAAAACTTTCAAAGTCAAAGTAGGAGGCCTGAAAAAGCATCGCTTTGAACCATACCAGCGCTCTTCAAGGACATGTACAGGTGCTAAGAAGAAGCGGTTACACCCCGGCATTCCGACGCCCCCCCGTTCCGACGCCCCCCCATTCCGACGCACCCCCGTTCCGATGCCCCCCATTCCGACGCACCCCGTTCCGACGCCCCCCCGTTCCGACGCAACACAAGCACCCTCGGAAATGTATACACAAACAATGCCCCCCCCCCCTCCGATATTTAAACACCGCCATCCGACGCACAGGCAAGGGCGCACATAATGCAGAATGCATGCCAAATGATAATTTGCAACACCTCTTTTGTCCTCACTGTCCGGACTGTTTACGTTTGCGCAGTTCAAGCATTCAAATGCAAAGGGGGGGCGGGGCGGGTCACCGTGAAAATTATAAGAACTTATAATTGTCTGCTCAGCTGTGTGTGTGTGTGTGTGTGTGTGTGTGTGTGTCGTAGGGATGACATAATTTGCACCTTCGTCAAAGCATATTAATCTGTCATTAATCCCATCATTTTATTAAATTAAATAAAGATGTATATAGCCTACATCTGCCTCGCCTGTTATTCTGTCAGCAACACGGCCGTAATGTGTGTGTGTGTGTGTGTGTGTGTGTGTGTGTGTGTGTGTGTGTGTGTGTGTGTGTGTGTGTGTGTGTGCGACTGTGCGTGCGTCAAAGTCACAAGTTGTCTATATCTGATTATGTCCATTTTAATAACCTTACACGGTCGGGAAGACATAGCCTATATGATATGTCTGTGCACGTTAGTTATATTCATCAACATATTATTATTATTATTAGGCTATCCAATGTGCAGCCCCTGGCGTCTCACTTCAGACGCACTCTTCCCCTCTGACGGACGGGAGTCACGGGACACACGCACGCATGCCCCATGCTGTTTTATGTAGCCTATATTGTTTTGCATACTTAACTGTATTTTTGGAATGAACATGCAAAGCAGTGATGTGCGCAGCTGGGAACCCCATATTGCACAATGATGATGATTAGCTGGATTTAGGCCTATATCATTCATGTGTAGGCCTACTCTAATCAATCCACAAGGCCTCAGTTAGATTGATCCCCCCCCCCCCGCCCCATTTCCCCTCACTGTATATGTATCTTTTCCCTTTTTGCTTCCTATATGATGAATTCCTGTTCTGTTCTTTAGCTACATAGAAGTGTCTATTTGTATGTCTCTAAATGTTTTGATGAATTGAACAATGTGGACCCTGTTGTAAACAAGTGTAATGCTTAATTGGGTCGTCCACTCACAGTTAACAGTCTTTGTATTGAGTTTGTGCTTAAAATGTAGGCCTACTGTAAATTCTACAAACTGTTAATAAATATTTCAATCAATCAATCAATCAATCAATAGGCATATTGTGCGTTCCTCATAAACACTATGTCTGGAGCGCAGGAATCACCTTAGATTGTTGTTGAGTTAAAACTCATAAATGGAGCATGGATCTTCAAGACACCTCAGACCTCAGACTACATCTCCCAGAGTGAATCAGCTGCAAGATGGCTGCTGGTGCTCATTTGGCTGATTGAACACCTGTTAAAGGCTGGTGGTGGTGACACTCACACAACTAACAAACAAGCAAGCTGAAGGTCTACCCAAGAGCTCTATACCCCCAAAGACGCCAATGGTCTGTTATGTCTACTGTATTTTCTTCTTCTACTTTATGCTTACTGCTTAATGTGGTTACAAATCTGGCCTTAATGGGCTAATGCCTGTAGATTAAGTTCAGTTTGGAACTTTAAGTATGTCCTCAATTTGTTTGAGTTTGCATTTAAATTTATATTTACTAATTTAAGAGACTACAAAAATGTGAATATATGATTTACCTGCATGTTTAAAGGCATGCCAAATGCCTAGGTTACTTGTAGCTGATCTACAAGCTATACAAGCTCAAAGTTCAGTTTTTCCCTTTAAATTCTTATACATACTTTACTTACTTACTTAAATACATAACATTTGTTGTTACTAAATTATTCTAGCTTAAAGGTTACAGTTCTAAAATGTTTAATTAAAAATGACTTTAATAATTTGGTTAAAATGTCGACTTTACATTTTGGCATTTATTGTTAAAACGCATTGTTTAAAAGACGTTTGATTATTTAAAAAATATATTTAATGTTTAAAATCAAGCATGTTTAAAAAGGGAACTTATTGTTTTGAAAAGATACGTTTATTGTTTGGCATTGTTAAAACCTGTTTCTTTGTTTTCGAAGGTTTTCAACCTAATTGAAGAACCAACCAGTCAACAACACAAGCAACTGTGCAACCGCAACTGCATGTGCAAAAAAACTGAAAATGGTCAAAGTTCAAAATGTCAAAATGCGTTGGCAGGCCGCAGGAAGGAACAACCCAAACTAACTGCTCCGATAAATCTCAACATTAGTGTATTCATTCAACCCATTCAATAGACAATTAGACACATACACAGAACCACTATACTTCAAGAAATACTCTGTTACAAGTAAGTCCGGTAATAAACATTTATTGATTGAAATAAAAAAGGGCCTTATATCAAACCCATAGCCATGGGCACACAAACTGTAGGCTACAGCTACAAAAGCCTATAGGCCTACATTTTTTTTAGTTTACAAATAAATAAATAAATGCATTTACAGTAAATTTTAAATTAAACAAAGTTATGGATTTTATTAAACCAACTACAGGTGCCCATTGGCCATTGCAGTTATATTTATGAACATTCATCGTTTTTCTTTCTACATAAACCTGTGCGTAAACCTGTGCGTAATACAGCTCTGAGCCTCTATGGTGTTCATATTGACATTGTGACCCACATCGGACCCTATAGAGCGTTGACATGCAGTCATTTATAATCCTCAGACAAAATGAAATGAAACCCTCTTTTAGGCTACAGCTACAAAAGCCTATAGGCCTACATTTTTTTTAGTTTACAAATAAATAAATAAATGCATTTACAGTAATTTTTTTAATTAAACAAAGTTATGGATTTTATTAAACCAACTACAGGTGCCCATTGGCCATTGCAGTTATATTTATGAACATTCATCGTTTTTCTTTCTACATAAACCTGTGCGTAAACGTGCGTAATACAGCTCTGAGCCTCTATGGTGTTCATATTGACATTGTGACCCACATCGGACCCTATAGAGCGTTGACATACAGTCATTTATAATCCTCAGACAAAATGAAACCCTCTTTTATAGTTGTCGTCCACCGCCCCCATCTTTTTGTACTGGTATGTAGCCTAGAGTTTCCTCAACGCTCTATAGGTAGCCCATTATAGAGATGTATTACGCACGTTTACGCACAGGTTTATGTATAATGAAAAACGATTAATGTTCATAAATATAACTGCAATGGGCACCTGTAGTTGGGTTGCAGTTGGTTTAATAAAATACGATGATACTTCAGCACCTTGGACAGCTATTTCTAAGGTGGTGCTGGACTTGGATTGGATGATCGCAGTCATTACGCGCGGGTGTTACCAATGTCCCAGCACGTTAAAAATGTAACTCCTTGACATTTTTCAATTTGCCATGGCCAATGAGTTTGAGGTATTCGTACAATGTATTGGAATCAGGTGTTAATCAATCAAGTTAACGGGTATAAAAGAGCGTCCCATGGTGAGATACATTCTCTTACATCATGGACGCTGAAGCATACATTCAAATTGCGAACAGTCGCGGAGGGAAAGCCCTAATCATTAATAATTTTCGTTACCTCAGGAATAAAACCAAGCCTGATAAAATATATTGGCGTTGCGCCCGTCGCGGGTGCAACGTGTTCTTACACACGAGGTGGCTAGATGTGGAGGCCGACGATCCAGCCATCGTCGTTACAAGCCCTCCAGGGAACCACGACCACGCGGCCGAAGAGGACCTCGTCGCCACCACTGCTGTGATTGAGCAGATGCTCGAGCAGGTGGCTGCAGACCCAACCCTCCCCATCAAGCGGGTCTATGACCGAGTCGTGGCCCAAACGGCTGACGTGCAACACTGCCCCCCCTTTCATGCCGTGAAGTCGCGCCTGGAGAGACAGCGGGCCAGCTTCATGCCTCCCATCCCGCAGACTCTGCAGGAGGTCGAAGTGGAGGGCGAGTGGGCACTCACCTGGGGAGGGGATGAGTTCCTCTCCAAAAATAACCGGCAGCATGGCTTCGTAGTCTTTGGGACGGAGGCCAATTTCACGAAATTGAGCCAGTGTGACCAGGTTAGTATACCCCTCTCCCATAATAATTACATTTATAGCAATGCTTGATCGAGTAAAAGGTGCTGGGGCCGAATATTTTCCGCAATAATATATAGGCCTGTGTCTAATTTATATCAGTATATGCATATAATGACATAAATTTTGTTTTAGATCTATATGGACGGGACGTTCAAGACGTGCCCAAGGCCGTTCTATCAATTTTTTAGCATCCACGGCCTCTACCTGGGCAGGGTGGTGGCTTTCGCCATGGTACTGATGAGCGGCAAGACGGAGGAAATGTACAGAGCTGTCCTCCGTCACGTTAAGAGGAGGGTCGAGCGGGTTACACAACAACAGTAAGTGTGTGTGTGTGTGTGTGTGTGTGTGTGTGTGTGTGTGTGTGTGTGTGTGTGTGTGTGTGTGTGTGTGTGTGTGTAATATTTTATTTAAAACTGTTTTTCTTTTTTAACTTATTTTATACCATGTCTGTCCCTGCGTCCACCCACCCCTCCGTTACATCTAGATGGAGGCCTGAACAAGTCCTGATGGACTTCGAGATGGCCCTCATGAACGCCGTCCGAGCTGAGCTGCCAGCAACCCGCATCACGGGTTGCTTTTTTCACTTGTGTCAGAGCCTTTGGCGCAAGATACAAGATCTTGGCTTGGCGGGTGAGTGATTATACTTATAAATTGTTCATTTGTTATAATACATTTCATTCATGGCTAGAAGCTTTTTTGTTCTTTTGTAAAATATATTATTAAAGATTGTTGAGCGCTTATGAATTTGTAGGCCATAGGTCTATTTTTGTGACTTAAATTGTACTTCTTCACTCAACTTTTGCAGGTCCATACAGGCGGGACAGGCACCTGAAGGCATGGGTCAGGAAGGCCATGGCCACAGGCTACCTCCCAACTACCCATCTGAGGCGCGCCTTTAGGACCTTCTGCACGAGCAGACAGACACGCCGGCTGCTCCGTGGCTACCCTGCCCTGGATGACTTCATCCAGTATATGGAGAACACATATGTAGGGGAGCACGCGACCTTCTTGCCACGTGTGTGGAGCGTCTATCGCCGCCGCGGCGACAACCGCAGCAACAACGCGGTGGAGGGTAACTATTTTATTATTAATATTCATATTAATATTTTAATTTCTCATTCCAAAGACTATTGCAGGCCTATTTGATTCACGCAAATGTATCCTAGTTCTTATAGATCTCTGATTATTTCAGGTTGGCATCACAGATGGAACGCGCGGGTGGACAGGCGCCACCCTTCAATTTGGCTGTTCATCCGCCGTCTAAAGGACGAGCAGAAGCTGCTGGAGACGGTCTGTGCCATCGCTGAGCGCGGTTCTCCAGCACCCCCCCAGCGACGGAAATGGCGAGAGCTGGATAGAAGGTTTGAGAGTTTCTTGATGCTAAGCATAATTAAATAATAAAAGGCTTGTTGGGGGAGTGACAATCTGAGGCTGAAATGCGATGGACTGGCGTGGGCTTGTTATTAGCATATATAACTTTTTGTGCACAACAAAATGTGTTCACTATAGAACATTACTATTGCAGTGACTAAAATTAATTATCTAATGATTTTCTCCAACAGGCTGCGGAGGCTCGTTCGGCAGTTCCGCCATGGACCCAGGACCCTGGAGCAATATTGGGATGCAGTCCAGCGCTGCATCCATAACTTTGTTTAATTTAAATTTTGCTTAATTTTTTTTTTAAGTATTTATTTTATTTGTAAACATACTTTTTTTTCCCCAGAAAAAGCCTATATATTGTATAGCCTAGCATACTGTTTGTGTGCCCATTGCCCAAAGTAAGCTATAAGGCCCTTTTTTATTTAATTCAATAAATGTTTATTACCGGACTTACTTGTAATGTAACAGAGTATTTCTTGAAGTAAGTGGTTCTGTGTATGGGTCTATTGAATGGGTTGAATGAATCCACTAATATTGAGATTTATCAGAGCAGCTTGTTTGGGTTGTTCCTTCCTGCGGCCTGCCAACGCATTTTGACATTTTGAACTTTGAACAACAATCTAAGGTGATTCCTGCGCTCCAGACAGTGTTTATGAGGAACGCACAATATGCCTATACGTGCAATCAATCTAACTGAGGCCTTGTGGATTGATTAGAGTAGGCCTACACATGAATAATATAGGCCTAAATCCAGCTAATCATTGTGCAATATGGGGTTCCCAGCTGCGCGCTGCTTTGCATGTTCATTCTAAAAATGCAGTTAAGTATGCAAAACAATATAGGCTACAGAAAACGGCATGGGGCATGCGTGCATGTGTCCCGTGACTCCCGTCCGTCAGAGGGGAAGAGTGCGTCTGAAGTGAGACGCCAGGGGCTGCACATTGGATAGCCTCTAATAATAATAATATGTTGATGAATATAACTAACGTGCACAGACATATCATATAGGCTATGTCTTCCCGACCGTGTAAGGTTCATTAAAATTAAAATGGACATAATCAGATATAGACACCCTTTGACTTTGAGACACACACACACACACACACACACACACAGAGAGACCGTGTTTGCTGACAGAATAACAGGCGAGGCAGATGTAGGCTACATCTTTATTTAATTTAATAAAATGATGGATTAATGACAGATTAATATGCTTTGACGAAGGTGCAAATATGTCATCCCTACGACACACACACACACACACACACAGCTGAGCAGAGACGACAAGTTCTTAAGTGCAAGAGGGGAAGAGTGCGTCTAATAATAATGTTGATGAATATACAACTTGACGCGCACGCACAGTGATTTGCATTTTGACAAATCATACCAACTCAAATATTTGACAATAAAACACGCTAAGCTTGTTTAATGAACGGGAGCGCTGACGGGAGTGACAGTGGCTGGAATATTCAGTGGTTGCTCTGTGCTGCTTTTTGCTTTCCATGTCGGGCGGAGTGGCGGGGTCTTTACCAAAGTCGAAATAGCGGTTCGGAATAGCGGTGTGTTTTAATCGTCGGAGTGGCGGGGTCTTTACCAAAGTGGAGAAACCCCGCCATTCCGATCAATAGAAGTCAATGGTCGGAATGGCGATGCGTCGGAATGCCGCTCTGTTCCCAGAAGAAGCAGATGCCATTTAAAAAACCCTCTGTGGGCAAATCCGTTGAGGTCACATGCCCCACTAGCTCTGATCCAGAGTTGGACACAGCTGAACAGGACATAATCAACTATGACGACATCCCATCGTCAGCGCTTAACGTCGACACCCTGACCGCCCCCGGACCCGGCATTATGTCCTGCTCGGATACAGAGTGGGACAGAGTTGATTTGGACAATGTGCTCAACTCTGACGTCCCTTCCCCAACACCACTGGTCATTGTGACCGCCAGCTCCTCCCAACACTCTGATGGTCCAGAGAGTTGCATGGTATCTGAGATGGACCTGCTGGACAGAGGCCAGTACCAAGTCCAGAGCATCCTGGGGGAAGGAAGCTTTGGGACGGTGGCCAAAGCCATCAGCACACTCACCGGTGATACAGTGGCCATCAAGATCTTGAAGAATCGCAGTGATTACGATGAAGTGGCAGCACGTGAGGTACAGTAAGCATTGTTTTAGGAACATTTGTGCATAATTTATCATTTATCTATATCTGTCTATTCTAATACCTAATGTTCTTGTATTCCCAGATGGCTGTGTTGCAAACGCTGAAAGTCCTGGACCCTGACACGTGTGGAATAGTGAGATTTTATCACAGCTTCATGTATGAAGGATTTACATGCATGGTGTTTGAGTCTCTGGATGTTAACCTCCTGGATTTATTGAACGAGAGACAGTATCCTCTGTCCATGATGGAGATGAGACACATCCTACAGCAGGTATGGGTTTGACAATTGTATTTGAAACTGATGGTAAATATATTCTGTTAATTTTCTCACCACCTTGTGCTCAAATTAATATTAATCATGCGCTTTGTTCTTAACTTTCAGCTTGCCATTGCACTCCATGCCCTGAAGGGAATAGGTCTGATCCATACAGACATCAAACTAGATAACATCATGCTGGTGAACCAACAAGAACAACCCCTCAAAGTCAAACTCATTGACTTTGGTCTGGCAGTTCCTGTCTCTGAGACTAAGCAACGGAGGATCAGGCCGCCTCTTTGGTATAGGTGAGTTCTATTGAGCTACTCTGTTGTTATTATTAATTTATTCCTAATTGCCTTATTATCTGCTTTACTGAAAGCACAATGCAAGCACATATTCAAATATAAAGTGCCAGGAGTGCAATTGAGAAGACACTTGAATGTTGCTAACGTTATCCTTTTATTTTACAACCCACAGAGCACCAGAACTCTTCCTGGGCCTCCCAATCACAGAGGCACTTGATATGTGGTCACTGGGCTGTATGCTGGCTAATGGGATGCTGTTCCATGATCTCTTCAGCGGGAAGACTGAATATGATGTGGTGAGTATTGTACTGATGCACTGCATATAGTACAACATGCATTCTGATTATACTCGGAAAGTCTGAATGAACCATGCAGTAGTTACAAGTTCATCAATCCATAGTTATACCCTAACACTGTTATGAAATATTCTCAATATGTGAAATATCCTGTATTTTTCTGCAGATTCGATCCATCCTCTTGACGCTTGGTATGCCAGAGCAATCTCTCTTGGATGCTGGACAAACAACCAGCAGCTTTTTCATTCAGGACGACGATACATGGAAGTTTAAGGTATGACTGCAGCTAATATTGGAGTAATAACATAATCTCTGAAATGTTCAAGTAGGCTATAGGCTATCTTTGCATGTCATTCAGTCAGATCAATACAAATCTAAATGTTTTGTATCTTCTAGGAACCAGAGGAGTATTACACACTACAGGAGTTCAAGGCAGAAGACGAAGACCTCTTTTTGGATGATACCTGCTCATTGGAAGAAGTGTTCTCCTCCCTGCATTCTTGTGAAGTCTTCATGGACCTTTTGAAACGAATGCTTCATCTGGATCCAAAGGAGAGGATAACACCTAACCAGATATTGGACCATCCCTTCATCACCATGTCTCACCTATGAACACCTCAAGGTGTCTTGGGGGCCAACAATTATAATGTAATGCACTTTATTGGATTTGGTGTACAGTATGTGTTTAACAATGACAACGCCAAAAGATGGTGATGTCGGACAACACAGATCCTACCTAAGACCCTTCAGTCAACTGAAACTGACATAATTTGTGATCCATGGTGTGTACCATTTGAGATCACAGTAGGCTACTCTTTGTAATTATACTGTAGATTATTTAAGAACAGCACTATCACTGACTGTTACAACTTACTATATACTACACACTGCTGCTGCTGTAGTGGAAAAACACTGAAATGTTTTACTGGAAATACTCAAGTAAAGTATACATACAAAAGACTGATTATATATGATGCTGCTATTCATCTCTGTTGCAAAGTATACTGTTATTAATTTCTGTTGCAGATGATACTCTACTTGCCGATGAGCATTTCTCTATTTTTATTTATATTTTGACAAATGCACCTTATTAATTATTTTTTTTACATTTTATATTCGACATTTCAATTTCACTTGATGTATTATCACTCTTTCATGCTCAGATCATGTCTCAAATGTCCAGTTATCTGGTTACCACTCGTCTGTATTCCAACTGAGAGAGAAGAAATTAGCACAACTTTTGTGTATATCATGTATTTTATATTGACATATGTTGTAAGCACACATGAGGGTTTGTTTTTAATTAAAACTTGTGAAAGAAATATTGTGCAGACATAAGTTCTTAAATTGTAGAGCCTTCCTCTCTTCATATTACTGTTGTTGATCCATTCTATTATTAAGACATTTGTTAAGCATATCCCTTTACAGCACCTTCTGTAGTTTTGCTGAAACCCATCAGAGTCATATAGGTGTAAAAAGGTCTCGGTTCATCCATAATGTAATCATTAACAGGTGATTTGTACAATGCCAGACAACCAGTGACCATTAACACGTTTTATTTCTGCATGTGAATGTAGAGTCAATAGTGAATTAAGCACCAGCCATCATCAGTTAGTCTATTTGCATTTTAACCTGGGGAAAGAATGTGGGTTTGTTCATTATTTAGCATTAAAAGAACATTGAATAAAAGCACTGACACAACACTATTGAAACTAATTCCTCACACCCGAGTGCTCCTCATCCCCTCAGAGCAACACAACCTTAAAAATGACATATATTGTGTCTCTGTTGTTAATAACAATGTAATCATGATATGATTATTAATTCTAATTAGTATAAGGAGATAGTGACTTCTCCTGATAATTCATCACACTACATGGACACATGTTTCTGTACATAGGCAGATTCCTCTGTAAATAAAGTTAAGACATCAAATGAAAACAATAGAGCACAATTTGTTGTTAGGCCTTGCCAATCATTTGCAGTAAAAATGGAGGTGAACCAGTTAAAAAAAGATAATTGTAGAATTTAGAGCATTAAATTGACATCCCAACACACAATGAAAATATAAGAGAGTAAAGAAGGTATTTCTATGTACATTATATATTGTATTTTCTTGAAGTCAATAAACACTCTAATCATAATATGATTATTATAAGGATAATGATTTATCCTGATAATACCTTACACTACATGGATACACGTTTCTGCACATAGGCAGATTCCACTGAAAATAAAGTTAAGAAATCAAATAAGAACAATAGGCTAAAGAGAGTTTGAGGACTTGACAATATTCTACTTTGTTGTTACGCCTTGAAAAGCATTTGCAGTAAAATGGAGGTGAAACAGTTTTAAATAATTAGATAATTGGAGAATTTATAGAATTACATTGACATCCCAACACACAAAGAAGGTAAATATGAGAGAGTACAGAAGGTCTTTAAATATAAACTATTTATTCAAGTCAAGCTGATGATACATACATGATCCAATAGGCTACTGTTCACCCTGACATTTTGTGTCACCTTTTAAGCAATAACAACTAACTCTCACTTTGATTATTTCACAATGCAAACCCACAAACAATGTGGTTTGTTCATTATATTTAGCATTTGAAGAAACGTTGAATAAAAGCACAGTCACAACCCTATTGAAACTAAATCCACACACGAGTGCTCCTCAGCCCCTGAGAGAAACACAACCTGAACAATGATCTAAATATTTGAAGTTTTCTGGGTTTACCAGGTTTTGCTGTTATTGTGTCTCAGTTGTTAATAACAATGTAATCATGATATTATTATTATTATTATAAGGACAATGATTTATGTATTACACAGCATTGAATTGGTTCTCACCCCTGCCCCCCCCTCCCCTCTTTGGCCAATCAATCCAAGCAGTTAGTGGTTCAACCCGTTAGGTTGTGGTTGGTGGAGAGATAGTTCTATTGTTCTCCTCTTTGGCCAATCAATCCCAAGCAGTTAGTGGTTCCACCTCAGGCTCTCTAGTATAAGAAGAGTTTGTAGTTGTCAGTTCTCCACAACTCCTCCAGGATATCACTCATTTCTGATCAGATCTGACTGTGGACTCCAGACTTCAGGTGAAGATGAACTCTCTCAACTCTAGGATCAATTCTGCTGAAGAAAGAGGACTCAAACACAGAGGACTCAAACACACCATGACTACATTAATGACCAGGAGACAACAGGATAACAAAACTTTCAAAGTCAAAGTAGGAGGCCTGAAAAAGCATCGCTTTGAACCATACCAGCGCTCTTCAAGGACATGTACAGGTGCTAAGAAGAAGCAGATGCCATTTAAAAAACCCTCTGTGGGCAAATCCGTTGAGGTCACATGCCCCACTAGCTCTGATCCAGAGTTGGACACAGCTGAACAGGACATAATCAACTATGACGACATCCCATCGTCAGCGCTTAACGTCGACACCCTAACCCTGAACGCCCCCGGACCCGGCATTATGTCCTGCTCGGATACAGAGTGGGACAGAGTTGATTTGGACAATGTACTCAACTCTGACGTCCCTTCCCCAACACCACTGGTCATTGTGACCGCCAGCTCCTCCCAACACTCTGATGGTCCAGAGAGTTGCATGGTATCTGAGATGGACCTGCTGGACAGAGGCCAGTACCAAGTCCAGAGCATCCTGGGGGAAGGAAGCTTTGGGACGGTGGCCAAAGCCATCAGCACACTCACCGGTGATACAGTGGCCATCAAGATCTTGAAGAATCGCAGTGATTACGATGAAGTGGCAGCATGTGAGGTACAGTAAGCATTGTTTTAGGAACATTTGTGCATAATTTATCATTTATCTATATCTGTCTATTCTAAAACCTAATGTTCTTGTATTCCCAGATGGCTGTGTTGCAGACGCTGAAAGTCCTGGACCCTGACACGTGTGGAATAGTGAGATTTTATCACAGCTTCATGTATGAAGGATTTACATGCATGGTGTTTGAGTCTCTGGATGTTAACCTCCTGGATTTCTTGAACGAGAGACAGTATCCTCTGTCCATGATGGAGATGAGACACATCATACAGCAGGTATGGGTTTGACAATTGTATTTGAAACTGATGGTAAATATATTCTGTTAATTTTCTCACCACCTTGTGCTCAAATTAATATTAATCATGCTCTTTGTTCTTAACTTTCAGCTTGCCATTGCACTCCATGCCCTGAAGGGAATAGGTCTGATCCATACAGACATCAAACTAGATAACATCATGCTGGTGAACCAACAAGAACAACCCCTCAAAGTCAAACTCATTGACTTTGGTCTGGCAGTTCCTGTCTCTGAGACTAAGCAACGGAGGATCAGGCCGCCTCTTTGGTATAGGTGAGTTCTATTGAGCTACTCTGTTGATATTATTAATTTATTCCTAATTGCCTTATTATCTGCTTTACTGAAAGCACAATGCAAGCACATATTCAAATATAAAGTGCCAGGAGTGCAATTGAGAAGACACTTGAATGTTGCTAACGTTATCCTTTTATTTTACAACCCACAGAGCACCAGAACTCTTCCTGGGCCTCCCAATCACAGAGGCACTTGATATGTGGTCACTGGGCTGTATGCTGGCTAATGGGATGCTGTTCCATGATCTCTTCAGCGGGAAGACTGAATATGATGTGGTGAGTATTGTACTGATGCACTGCATATAGTACAACATGCATTCTGATTATACTCGGAAAGTCTGAATGAACCATGCAGTAGTTACAAGTTCATCAATCCATAGTTATACCCTAACACTGTTATGAAATATTCTCAATATGTGAAATATCCTGTATTTTTCTGCAGATTCGATCCATCCTCTTGACGCTTGGTATGCCAGAGCAATCTCTCTTGGATGCTGGACAAACAACCAGCAGCTTTTTCATTCAGGACGACGATACATGGAAGTTTAAGGTATGACTGCAGCTAATATTGGAGTAATAACATAATCTCTGAAATGTTCAAGTAGGCTATAGGCTATCTTTGCATGTCATTCAGTCAGATCAATACAAATCTAAATGTTTTGTATCTTCTAGGAACCAGAGGAGTATTACACACTACAGGAGTTCAAGGCAGAAGACGAAGACCTCTTTTTGGATGATACCTGCTCATTGGAAGAAGTGTTCTCCTCCCTGCATTCTTGTGAAGTCTTCATGGACCTTTTGAAACGAATGCTTCATCTGGATCCAAAGGAGAGGATAACACCTAACCAGATATTGGACCATCCCTTCATCACCATGTCTCACCTATGAACACCTCAAGGTGTCTTGGGGGCCAACAATTATAATGTAATGCACTTTATTGGATTTGGTGTACAGTATGTGTTTAACAATGACAACGCCAAAAGATGGTGATGTCGGACAACACAGATCCTACCTAAGACCCTTCAGTCAACTGAAACTGACATAATTTGTGATCCATGGTGTGTACCATTTGAGATCACAGTAGGCTACTCTTTGTAATTATACTGTAGATTATTTAAGAACAGCACTATCACTGACTGTTACAACTTACTATATACTACACACTGCTGCTGCTGTAGTGGAAAAACACTGAAATGTTTTACTGGAAATACTCAAGTAAAGTATACATACAAAAGACTGATTATATATGATGCTGCTATTCATCTCTGTTGCAAAGTATACTGTTATTAATTTCTGTTGCAGATGATACTCTACTTGCCGATGAGCATTTCTCTATTTTTATTTATATTTAGACAAATGCACCTTATTAATTATTTTTTTTACATTTTATATTCGACATTTCAATTTCACTTGATGTATTATCACTCTTTCATGCTCAGATCATGTCTCAAATGTCCAGTTATCTGGTTACCATTCCAGGCTCGTCTGTATTCCAACTGAGAGAGAAGAAATTAGCACAACTTTTGTGTATATCATGTATTTTATATTGACATATGTTGTAAGCACACATGAGGGTTTGTTTTTAATTAAAACTTGTGAAAGAAATATTGTGCAGACATAAGTTCTTAAATTGTAGAGCCTTCCTCTCTTCATATTACTGTTGTTGATCCATTCTATTATTAAGACATTTGTTAAGCATATCCCTTTACAGCACCTTCTGTAGTTTTGCTGAAACCCATCAGAGTCATATAGGTGTAAAAAGGTCTCGGTTCATCCATAATGTAATCATTAACAGGTGATTTGTACAATGCCAGACAACCAGTGACCATTAACACGTTTTATTTCTGCATGTGAATGTAGAGTCAATAGTGAATTAAGCACCAGCCATCATCAGTTAGTCTATTTGCATTTTAACCTGGGGAAAGAATGTGGGTTTGTTCATTATTTAGCATTAAAAGAACATTGAATAAAAGCGCTGACACAACACTATTGAAACTAATTCCTCACACCCGAGTGCTCCTCATCCCCTCAGAGCAACACAACCTTAAAAATGACATATATTGTGTCTCTGTTGTTAATAACAATGTAATCATGATATGATTATTAATTCTAATTATTATAAGGAGATAGTGACTTCTCCTGATAATTCATCACACTACATGGACACATGTTTCTGTACATAGGCAGATTCCTCTGTAAATAAAGTTAAGACATCAAATGAAAACAATAGAGCACAATTTGTTGTTAGGCCTTGCCAATCATTTGCAGTAAAAATGGAGGTGAACCAGTTAAAAAAAGATAATTGTAGAATTTAGAGCATTAAATTGACATCCCAACACACAATGAAAATATAAGAGAGTAAAGAAGGTATTTCTATATACATTATATATTTTATTTTCTTGAAGTCAATAAACAATCTAATCATAATATGATTATTATAAGGATAATGATTTATCCTGATAATACCTTACACTACATGGATACACGTTTCTGCACATAGGCAGATTCCACTGAAAATAAAGTTAAGAAATCAAATAAGAACAATAGGCTAAAGAGAGTTTGAGGACTTGACAATATTCTACTTTGTTGTTACGCCTTGAAAAGCATTTGCAGTAAAATGGAGGTGAAACAGTTTTAAATAATTAGATAATTGGAGAATTTATAGAATTACATTGACATCCCAACACACAAAGAAGGTAAATATGAGAGAGTACAGAAGGTCTTTAAATATAAACTATTTATTCAAGTCAAGCTGATGATACATACATGATCCAATAGGCTACTGTTCACCCTGACATTTTGTGTCACCTTTTAAGCAATAACAACTAACTCTCACTTTGATTATTTCACAATGCAAACCCACAAACAATGTGGTTTGTTCATTATATTTAGCATTTGAAGAAACGTTGAATAAAAGCACAGTCACAACCCTATTGAAACTAAATCCACACACGAGTGCTCCTCAGCCCCTGAGAGAAACACAACCTGAACAATGATCTAAATATTTGAAGTTTTCTGGGTTTACCAGGTTTTGCTGTTATTGTGTCTCAGTTGTTAATAACAATGTAATCATGATATTATTATTATTATTATAAGGACAATGATTTATGTATTACACAGCATTGAATTGGTTCTCACCCCTGCCCCCCCCTCCCCTCTTTGGCCAATCAATCCAAGCAGTTAGTGGTTCAACCCGTTAGGTTGTGGTTGGTGGAGAGATAGTTCTATTGTTCTCCTCTTTGGCCAATCAATCCCAAGCAGTTAGTGGTTCCACCTCAGGCTCTCTAGTATAAGAAGAGTTTGTAGTTGTCAGTTCTCCACAACTCCTCCAGGATATCACTCATTTCTGATCAGATCTGACTGTGGACTCCAGACTTCAGGTGAAGATGAACTCTCTCAACTCTAGGATCAATTCTGCTGAAGAAAGAGGACTCAAACACAGAGGACTCAAACACACCATGACTACATTAATGACCAGGAGACAACAGGATAACAAAACTTTCAAAGTCAAAGTAGGAGGCCTGAAAAAGCATCGCTTTGAACCATACCAGCGCTCTTCAAGGACATGTACAGGTGCTAAGAAGAAGCAGATGCCATTTAAAAAACCCTCTGTGGGCAAATCCGTTGAGGTCACATGCCCCACTAGCTCTGATCCAGAGTTGGACACAGCTGAACAGGACATAATCAACTATGACGACATCCCATCGTCAGCGCTTAACGTCGACACCCTAACCCTGAACGCCCCCGGACCCGGCATTATGTCCTGCTCGGATACAGAGTGGGACAGAGTTGATTTGGACAATGTACTCAACTCTGACGTCCCTTCCCCAACACCACTGGTCATTGTGACCGCCAGCTCCTCCCAACACTCTGATGGTCCAGAGAGTTGCATGGTATCTGAGATGGACCTGCTGGACAGAGGCCAGTACCAAGTCCAGAGCATCCTGGGGGAAGGAAGCTTTGGGACGGTGGCCAAAGCCATCAGCACACTCACCGGTGATACAGTGGCCATCAAGATCTTGAAGAATCGCAGTGATTACGATGAAGTGGCAGCACGTGAGGTACAGTAAGCATTGTTTTAGGAACATTTGTGCATAATTTATCATTTATCTATATCTGTCTATTCTAAAACCTAATGTTCTTGTATTCCCAGATGGCTGTGTTGCAGACGCTGAAAGTCCTGGACCCTGACACGTGTGGAATAGTGAGATTTTATCACAGCTTCATGTATGAAGGATTTACATGCATGGTGTTTGAGTCTCTGGATGTTAACCTCCTGGATTTCTTGAACGAGAGACAGTATCCTCTGTCCATGATGGAGATGAGACACATCCTACAGCAGGTATGGGTTTGACAATTGTATTTGAAACTGATGGTAAATATATTCTGTTAATTTTCTCACCACCTTGTGCTCAAATTAATATTAATCATGCTCTTTGTTCTTAACTTTCAGCTTGCCATTGCACTCCATGCCCTGAAGGGAATAGGTCTGATCCATACAGACATCAAACTAGATAACATCATGCTGGTGAACCAACAAGAACAACCCCTCAAAGTCAAACTCATTGACTTTGGTCTGGCAGTTCCTGTCTCTGAGACTAAGCAACGGAGGATCAGGCCGCCTCTTTGGTATAGGTGAGTTCTATTGAGCTACTCTGTTGTTATTATTAATTTATTCCTAATTGCCTTATTATCTGCTTTACTGAAAGCACAATGCAAGCACATATTCAAATATAAAGTGCCAGGAGTGCAATTGAGAAGACACTTGAATGTTGCTAACGTTATCCTTTTATTTTACAACCCACAGAGCACCAGAACTCTTCCTGGGCCTCCCAATCACAGAGGCACTTGATATGTGGTCACTGGGCTGTATGCTGGCTAATGGGATGCTGTTCCATGATCTCTTCAGCGGGAAGACTGAATATGATGTGGTGAGTATTGTACTGATGCACTGCATATAGTACAACATGCATTCTGATTATACTCGGAAAGTCTGAATGAACCATGCAGTAGTTACAAGTTCATCAATCCATAGTTATACCCTAACACTGTTATGAAATATTCTCAATATGTGAAATATCCTGTATTTTTCTGCAGATTCGATCCATCCTCTTGACGCTTGGTATGCCAGAGCAATCTCTCTTGGATGCTGGACAAACAACCAGCAGCTTTTTCATTCAGGACGACGATACATGGAAGTTTAAGGTATGACTGCAGCTAATATTGGAGTAATAACATAATCTCTGAAATGTTCAAGTAGGCTATAGGCTATCTTTGCATGTCATTCAGTCAGATCAATACAAATCTAAATGTTTTGTATCTTCTAGGAACCAGAGGAGTATTACACACTACAGGAGTTCAAGGCAGAAGACGAAGACCTCTTTTTGGATGATACCTGCTCATTGGAAGAAGTGTTCTCCTCCCTGCATTCTTGTGAAGTCTTCATGGACCTTTTGAAACGAATGCTTCATCTGGATCCAAAGGAGAGGATAACACCTAACCAGATATTGGACCATCCCTTCATCACCATGTCTCACCTATGAACACCTCAAGGTGTCTTGGGGGCCAACAATTATAATGTAATGCACTTTATTGGATTTGGTGTACAGTATGTGTTTAACAATGACAACGCCAAAAGATGGTGATGTCGGACAACACAGATCCTACCTAAGACCCTTCAGTCAACTGAAACTGACATAATTTGTGATCCATGGTGTGTACCATTTGAGATCACAGTAGGCTACTCTTTGTAATTATACTGTAGATTATTTAAGAACAGCACTATCACTGACTGTTACAACTTACTATATACTACACACTGCTGCTGCTGTAGTGGAAAAACACTGAAATGTTTTACTGGAAATACTCAAGTAAAGTATACATACAAAAGACTGATTATATATGATGCTGCTATTCATCTCTGTTGCAAAGTATACTGTTATTAATTTCTGTTGCAGATGATACTCTACTTGCCGATGAGCATTTCTCTATTTTTATTTATATTTAGACAAATGCACCTTATTAATAATTTTTTTTACATTTTATATTCGACATTTCAATTTCACTTGATGTATTATCACTCTTTCATGCTCAGATCATGTCTCAAATGTCCAGTTATCTGGTTACCATTCCAGGCTCGTCTGTATTCCAACTGAGAGAGAAGAAATTAGCACAACTTTTGTGTATATCATGTATTTTATATTGACATATGTTGTAAGCACACATGAGGGTTTGTTTTTAATTAAAACTTGTGAAAGAAATATTGTGCAGACATAAGTTCTTAAATTGTAGAGCCTTCCTCTCTTCATATTACTGTTGTTGATCCATTCTATTATTAAGACATTTGTTAAGCATATCCCTTTACAGCACCTTCTGTAGTTTTGCTGAAACCCATCAGAGTCATATAGGTGTAAAAAGGTCTCGGTTCATCCATAATGTAATCATTAACAGGTGATTTGTACAATGCCAGACAACCAGTGACCATTAACACGTTTTATTTCTGCATGTGAATGTAGAGTCAATAGTGAATTAAGCACCAGCCATCATCAGTTAGTCTATTTGCATTTTAACCTGGGGAAAGAATGTGGGTTTGTTCATTATTTAGCATTAAAAGAACATTGAATAAAAGCGCTGACACAACACTATTGAAACTAATTCCTCACACCCGAGTGCTCCTCATCCCCTCAGAGCAACACAACCTTAAAAATGACATATATTGTGTCTCTGTTGTTAATAACAATGTAATCATGATCTGATTATTAATTCTAATTATTATAAGGAGATAGTGACTTCTCCTGATAATTCATCACACTACATGGACACATGTTTCTGTACATAGGCAGATTCCTCTGTAAAGTTAAGACATCAAATGAAAACAATAGAGCACAATTTGTTGTTAGGCCTTGCCAATCATTTGCAGTAAAAATGGAGGTGAACCAGTTAAAAAAAGATAATTGTAGAATTTAGAGCATTAAATTGACATCCCAACACACAATGAAAATATAAGAGAGTAAAGAAGGTATTTCTATATACATTATATATTTTATTTTCTTGAAGTCAATAAACAATCTAATCATAATATGATTATTATAAGGATAATGATTTATCCTGATAATACCTTACACTACATGGATACACGTTTCTGCACATAGGCAGATTCCACTGAAAATAAAGTTAAGAAATCAAATAAGAACAATAGGCTAAAGAGAGTTTGAGGACTTGACAATATTCTACTTTGTTGTTACGCCTTGAAAAGCATTTGCAGTAAAATGGAGGTGAAACAGTTTTAAATAATTAGATAATTGGAGAATTTATAGAATTACATTGACATCCCAACACACAAAGAAGGTAAATATGAGAGAGTACAGAAGGTCTTTAAATATAAACTATTTATTCAAGTCAAGCTGATGATACATACATGATCCAATAGGCTACTGTTCACCCTGACATTTTGTGTCACCTTTTAAGCAATAACAACTAACTCTCACTTTGATTATTTCACAATGCAAACCCACAAACAATGTGGTTTGTTCATTATATTTAGCATTTGAAGAAACGTTGAATAAAAGCACAGTCACAACCCTATTGAAACTAAATCCACACACGAGTGCTCCTCAGCCCCTGAGAGAAACACAACCTGAACAATGATCTAAATATTTGAAGTTTTCTGGGTTTACCAGGTTTTGCTGTTATTGTGTCTCAGTTGTTAATAACAATGTAATCATGATATTATTATTATTATTATAAGGACAATGATTTATGTATTACACAGCATTGAATTGGTTCTCACCCCTGCCCCCCCCTCCCCTCTTTGGCCAATCAATCCAAGCAGTTAGTGGTTCAACCCGTTAGGTTGTGGTTGGTGGAGAGATAGTTCTATTGTTCTCCTCTTTGGCCAATCAATCCCAAGCAGTTAGTGGTTCCACCTCAGGCTCTCTAGTATAAGAAGAGTTTGTAGTTGTCAGTTCTCCACAACTCCTCCAGGATATCACTCATTTCTGATCAGATCTGACTGTGGACTCCAGACTTCAGGTGAAGATGAACTCTCTCAACTCTAGGATCAATTCTGCTGAAGAAAGAGGACTCAAACACAGAGGACTCAAACACACCATGACTACATTAATGACCAGGAGACAACAGGATAACAAAACTTTCAAAGTCAAAGTAGGAGGCCTGAAAAAGCATCGCTTTGAACCATACCAGCGCTCTTCAAGGACATGTACAGGTGCTAAGAAGAAGCAGATGCCATTTAAAAAACCCTCTGTGGGCAAATCCGTTGAGGTCACATGCCCCACTAGCTCTGATCCAGAGTTGGACACAGCTGAACAGGACATAATCAACTATGACGACATCCCATCGTCAGCGCTTAACGTCGACACCCTAACCCTGAACGCCCCCGGACCCGGCATTATGTCCTGCTCGGATACAGAGTGGGACAGAGTTGATTTGGACAATGTACTCAACTCTGACGTCCCTTCCCCAACACCACTGGTCATTGTGACCGCCAGCTCCTCCCAACACTCTGATGGTCCAGAGAGTTGCATGGTATCTGAGATGGACCTGCTGGACAGAGGCCAGTACCAAGTCCAGAGCATCCTGGGGGAAGGAAGCTTTGGGACGGTGGCCAAAGCCATCAGCACACTCACCGGTGATACAGTGGCCATCAAGATCTTGAAGAATCGCAGTGATTACGATGAAGTGGCAGCACGTGAGGTACAGTAAGCATTGTTTTAGGAACATTTGTGCATAATTTATCATTTATCTATATCTGTCTATTCTAAAACCTAATGTTCTTGTATTCCCAGATGGCTGTGTTGCAGACGCTGAAAGTCCTGGACCCTGACACGTGTGGAATAGTGAGATTTTATCACAGCTTCATGTATGAAGGATTTACATGCATGGTGTTTGAGTCTCTGGATGTTAACCTCCTGGATTTCTTGAACGAGAGACAGTATCCTCTGTCCATGATGGAGATGAGACACATCCTACAGCAGGTATGGGTTTGACAATTGTATTTGAAACTGATGGTAAATATATTCTGTTAATTTTCTCACCACCTTGTGCTCAAATTAATATTAATCATGCTCTTTGTTCTTAACTTTCAGCTTGCCATTGCACTCCATGCCCTGAAGGGAATAGGTCTGATCCATACAGACATCAAACTAGATAACATCATGCTGGTGAACCAACAAGAACAACCCCTCAAAGTCAAACTCATTGACTTTGGTCTGGCAGTTCCTGTCTCTGAGACTAAGCAACGGAGGATCAGGCCGCCTCTTTGGTATAGGTGAGTTCTATTGAGCTACTCTGTTGTTATTATTAATTTATTCCTAATTGCCTTATTATCTGCTTTACTGAAAGCACAATGCAAGCACATATTCAAATATAAAGTGCCAGGAGTGCAATTGAGAAGACACTTGAATGTTGCTAACGTTATCCTTTTATTTTACAACCCACAGAGCACCAGAACTCTTCCTGGGCCTCCCAATCACAGAGGCACTTGATATGTGGTCACTGGGCTGTATGCTGGCTAATGGGATGCTGTTCCATGATCTCTTCAGCGGGAAGACTGAATATGATGTGGTGAGTATTGTACTGATGCACTGCATATAGTACAACATGCATTCTGATTATACTCGGAAAGTCTGAATGAACCATGCAGTAGTTACAAGTTCATCAATCCATAGTTATACCCTAACACTGTTATGAAATATTCTCAATATGTGAAATATCCTGTATTTTTCTGCAGATTCGATCCATCCTCTTGACGCTTGGTATGCCAGAGCAATCTCTCTTGGATGCTGGACAAACAACCAGCAGCTTTTTCATTCAGGACGACGATACATGGAAGTTTAAGGTATGACTGCAGCTAATATTGGAGTAATAACATAATCTCTGAAATGTTCAAGTAGGCTATAGGCTATCTTTGCATGTCATTCAGTCAGATCAATACAAATCTAAATGTTTTGTATCTTCTAGGAACCAGAGGAGTATTACACACTACAGGAGTTCAAGGCAGAAGGCGAAGACCTCTTTTTGGATGATACCTGCTCATTGGAAGAAGTGTTCTCCTCCCTGCATTCTTGTGAAGTCTTCATGGACCTTTTGAAACGAATGCTTCATCTGGATCCAAAGGAGAGGATAACACCTAACCAGATATTGGACCATCCCTTCATCACCATGTCTCACCTATGAACACCTCAAGGTGTCTTGGGGGCCAACAATTATAATGTAATGCACTTTATTGGATTTGGTGTACAGTGCAGTAGCCTACATGTGTTTAACAATGACAACGCCAAAAGATGGTGATGTCGGACAACACAGATCCTACCTAAGACCCTTCAGTCAACTGAAACTGACATAATTTGTGATCCATGGTGTGTACCATTTGAGATCACAGTAGGCTACTCTTTGTAATTATACTGTAGATTATTTAAGAACAGCACTATCACTGACTGTTACAACTTACTATATACTACACACTGCTGCTGCTGTAGTGGAAAAACACTGAAATGTTTTACTGGAAATACTCAAGTAAAGTATACATACAAAAGACTGATTATATATGATGCTGCTATTCATCTCTGTTGCAAAGTATACTGTTATTAATTTCTGTTGCAGATGATACTCTACTTGCCGATGAGCATTTCTCTATTTTTATTTATATTTAGACAAATGCACCTTATTAATTATTTTTTTTACATTTTATATTCGACATTTCAATTTCACTTGATGTATTATCACTCTTTCATGCTCAGATCATGTCTCAAATGTCCAGTTATCTGGTTACCATTCCAGGCTCGTCTGTATTCCAACTGAGAGAGAAGAAATTAGCACAACTTTTGTTTATATCATGTATTTTATATTGACATATGTTGTAAGCACACATGAGGGTTTGTTTTTAATTAAAACTTGTGAAAGAAATATTGTGCAGACATAAGTTCTTAAATTGTAGAGCCTTCCTCTCTTCATATTACTGTTGTTGATCCATTCTATTATTAAGACATTTGTTAAGCATATCCCTTTACAGCACCTTCTGTAGTTTTGCTGAAACCCATCAGAGTCATATAGGTGTAAAAAGGTCTCGGCTCATCCATAATGTAATCATTAACAGGTGATTTGTACAATGCCAGACAACCAGTGACCATTAACACGTTTTATTTCTGCATGTGAATGTAGAGTCAATAGTGAATTAAGCACCAGCCATCATCAGTTAGTCTATTTGCATTTTAACCTGGGGAAAGAATGTGGGTTTGTTCATTATTTAGCATTAAAAGAACATTGAATAAAAGCGCTGACACAACACTATTGAAACTAATTCCTCACACCCGAGTGCTCCTCATCCCCTCAGAGCAACACAACCTTAAAAATGACATATATTGTGTCTCTGTTGTTAATAACAATGTAATCATGATATGATTATTAATTCTAATTATTATAAGGAGATAGTGACTTCTCCTGATAATTCATCACACTACATGGACACATGTTTCTGTACATAGGCAGATTCCTCTGTAAATAAAGTTAAGACATCAAATGAAAACAATAGAGCACAATTTGTTGTTAGGCCTTGCCAATCATTTGCAGTAAAAATGGAGGTGAACCAGTTAAAAAAAGATAATTGTAGAATTTAGAGCATTAAATTGACATCCCAACACACAATGAAAATATAAGAGAGTAAAGAAGGTATTTCTATATACATTATATATTTTATTTTCTTGAAGTCAATAAACAATCTAATCATAATATGATTATTATAAGGATAATGATTTATCCTGATAATACCTTACACTACATGGATACACGTTTCTGCACATAGGCAGATTCCACTGAAAATAAAGTTAATAAATCAAATAAGAACAATAGGCTAAAGAGAGTTTGAGGACTTGACAATATTCTACTTTGTTGTTACGCCTTGAAAAGCATTTGCAGTAAAATGGAGGTGAAACAGTTTTAAATAATTAGATAATTGGAGAATTTATAGAATTACATTGACATCCCAACACACAAAGAAGGTAAATATGAGAGAGTACAGAAGGTCTTTAAATATAAACTATTTATTCAAGTCAAGCTGATGATACATACATGATCCAATAGGCTACTGTTCACCCTGACATTTTGTGTCACCTTTTAAGCAATAACAACTAACTCTCACTTTGATTATTTCACAATGCAAACCCACAAACAATGTGGTTTGTTCATTATATTTAGCATTTGAAGAAACGTTGAATAAAGCACAGTCACAACCCTATTGAAACTAAATCCACACACGAGTGCTCCTCAGCCCCTGAGAGAAACACAACCTGAACAATGATCTAAATATTTGAAGTTTTCTGGGTTTACCAGGTTTTGCTGTTATTGTGTCTCAGTTGTTAATAACAATGTAATCATGCTATTATTATTATTATTATAAGGACAATGATTTATGTATTACACAGCATTGAATTGGTTCTCACCCCTGCCCCCCCCTCCCCTCTTTGGCCAATCAATCCAAGCAGTTAGTGGTTCAACCCGTTAGGTTGTGGTTGGTGGAGAGATAGTTCTCCTCTTTGGCCAATCAATCCCAAGCAGTTAGTGGTTCCACCTCAGGCTCTCTAGTATAAGAAGAGTTTGTAGTTGTCAGTTCTCCACAACTCCTCCAGGATATCACTCATTTCTGATCAGATCTGACTGTGGACTCCAGACTTCAGGTGAAGATGAACTCTTTCAACTCTAGGATCAATTCTGCTGAAGAAAGAGGACTCAAACACAGAGGACTCAAACACACCATGACTACATTAATGACCAGGAGACAACAGGATAACAAAACTTTCAAAGTCAAAGTAGGAGGCCTGAAAAAGCATCGCTTTGAACCATACCAGCGCTCTTCAAGGACATGTACAGGTGCTAAGAAGAAGCAGATGCCATTTAAAAAACCCTCTGTGGGCAAATCCGTTGAGGTCACATGCCCCACTAGCTCTGATCCAGAGTTGGACACAGCTGAACAGGACATAATCAACTATGACGACATCCCATCGTCAGCGCTTAACGTCGACACCCTAACCCTGAACGCCCCCGGACCCGGCATTATGTCCTGCTCGGATACAGAGTGGGACAGAGTTGATTTGGACAATGTACTCAACTCTGACGTCCCTTCCCCAACACCACTGGTCATTGTGACCGCCAGCTCCTCCCAACACTCTGATGGTCCAGAGAGTTGCATGGTATCTGAGATGGACCTGCTGGACAGAGGCCAGTACCAAGTCCAGAGCATCCTGGGGGAAGGAAGCTTTGGGACGGTGGCCAAAGCCATCAGCACACTCACCGGTGATACAGTGGCCATCAAGATCTTGAAGAATCGCAGTGATTACGATGAAGTGGCAGCACGTGAGGTACAGTAAGCATTGTTTTAGGAACATTTGTGCATAATTTATCATTTATCTATATCTGTCTATTCTAAAACCTAATGTTCTTGTATTCCCAGATGGCTGTGTTGCAGACGCTGAAAGTCCTGGTCCCTGACACGTATGGAATAGTGAGATTTTATCACAGCTTCATGTATGAAGGATTTACATGCATGGTGTTTGAGTCTCTGGATGTTAACCTCCTGGATTTCTTGAACGAGAGACAGTATCCTCTGTCCATGATGGAGATGAGACACATCCTACAGCAGGTATGGGTTTGACAATTGTATTTGAAACTGATGGTAAATATATTCTGTTAATTTTCTCACCACCTTGTGCTCAAATTAATATTAATCATGCTCTTTGTTCTTAACTTTCAGCTTGCCATTGCACTCCATGCCCTGAAGGGAATAGGTCTGATCCATACAGACATCAAACTAGATAACATCATGCTGGTGAACCAACAAGAACAACCCCTCAAAGTCAAACTCATTGACTTTGGTCTGGCAGTTCCTGTCTCTGAGACTAAGCAACGGAGGATCAGGCCGCCTCTTTGGTATAGGTGAGTTCTATTGAGCTACTCTGTTGTTATTATTAATTTATTCCTAATTGCCTTATTATCTGCTTTACTGAAAGCACAATGCAAGCACATATTCAAATATAAAGTGCCAGGAGTGCAATTGAGAAGACACTTGAATGTTGCTAACGTTATCCTTTTATTTTACAACCCACAGAGCACCAGAACTCTTCCTGGGCCTCCCAATCACAGAGGCACTTGATATGTGGTCACTGGGCTGTATGCTGGCTAATGGGATGCTGTTCCATGATCTCTTCAGCGGGAAGACTGCATATGATGTGGTGAGTATTGTACTGATGCACTGCATATAGTACAACATGCATTCTGATTATACTCGGAAAGTCTGAATGAACCATGCAGTAGTTACAAGTTCATCAATCCATAGTTATACCCTAACACTGTTATGAAATATTCTCAATATGTGAAATATCCTGTATTTTTCTGCAGATTCGATCCATCCTCTTGACGCTTGGTATGCCAGAGCAATCTCTCTTGGATGCTGGACAAACAACCAGCAGCTTTTTCATTCAGGACGACGATACATGGAAGTTTAAGGTATGACTGCAGCTAATATTGGAGTAATAACATAATCTCTGAAATGTTCAAGTAGGCTATAGGCTATCTTTGCATGTCATTCAGTCAGATCAATACAAATCTAAATGTTTTGTATCTTCTAGGAACCAGAGGAGTATTACACACTACAGGAGTTCAAGGCAGAAGACGAAGACCTCTTTTTGGATGATACCTGCTCATTGGAAGAAGTGTTCTCCTCCCTGCATTCTTGTGAAGTCTTCATGGACCTTTTGAAACGAATGCTTCATCTGGATCCAAAGGAGAGGATAACACCTAACCAGATATTGGACCATCCCTTCATCACCATGTCTCACCTATGAACACCTCAAGGTGTCTTGGGGGCCAACAATTATAATGTAATGCACTTTATTGGATTTGGTGTACAGTATGTGTTTAACAATGACAACGCCAAAAGATGGTGATGTCGGACAACACAGATCCTACCTAAGACCCTTCAGTCAACTGAAACTGACGTAATTTGTGATCCATGGTGTGTACCATTTGAGATCACAGTAGGCTACTCTTTGTAATTATACTGTAGATTATTTAAGAACAGCACTATCACTGACTGTTACAACTTACTATATACTACACACTGCTGCTGCTGTAGTGGAAAAACACTGAAATGTTTTACTGGAAATACTCAAGTAAAGTATACATACAAAAGACTGATTATATATGATGCTGCTATTCATCTCTGTTGCAAAGTATACTGTTATTAATTTCTGTTGCAGATGATACTCTACTTGCCGATGAGCATTTCTCTATTTTTATTTATATTTAGACAAATGCACCTTATTAATTATTTTTTTTACATTTTATATTCAACATTTCAATTTCACTTGATGTATTATCACTCTTTCATGCTCAGATCATGTCTCAAATGTCCAGTTATCTGGTTACCATTCCAGGCTCGTCTGTATTCCAACTGAGAGAGAAGAAATTAGCACAACTTTTGTGTATATCATGTATTTTATATTGACATATGTTGTAAGCACACATGAGGGTTTGTTTTTAATTAAAACTTGTGAAAGAAATATTGTGCAGACATAAGTTCTTAAATTGTAGAGCCTTCCTCTCTTCATATTACTGTTGTTGATCCATTCTATTATTAAGACATTTGTTAAGCATATCCCTTTACAGCACCTTCTGTAGTTTTGCTGAAACCCATCAGAGTCATATAGGTGTAAAAAGGTCTCGGTTCATCCATAATGTAATCATTAACAGGTGATTTGTACAATGCCAGTCAACCAGTGACCATTAACACGTTTTATTTCTGCATGTGAATGTAGAGTCAATAGTGAATTAAGCACCAGCCATCATCAGTTAGTCTATTTGCATTTTAACCTGGGGAAAGAATGTGGGTTTGTTCATTATTTAGCATTAAAAGAACATTGAATAAAAGCGCTGACACAACACTATTGAAACTAATTCCTCACACCCGAGTGCTCCTCATCCCCTCAGAGCAACACAACCTTAAAAATGACATATATTGTGTCTCTGTTGTTAATAACAATGTAATCATGATATGATTATTATTCTAATTATTATAAGGAGATAGTGACTTCTCCTGATAATTCATCACACTACATGGACACATGTTTCTGTACATAGGCAGATTCCTCTGTAAATAAAGTTAAGACATCAAATGAAAACAATAGAGCACAATTTGTTGTTAGGCCTTGCCAATCATTTGCAGTAAAAATGGAGGTGAACCAGTTAAAAAAAGATAATTGTAAAATTTTGAGCATTAAATTGACATCCCAACACACAATGAAAATATAAGAGAGTAAAGAAGGTATTTCTATATACATTATATATTTTATTTTCTTGAAGTCAATAAACAATCTAATCATAATATGATTATTATAAGGATAATGATTTATCCTGATAATACCTTACACTACATGGATACACGTTTCTGCACATAGGCAGATTCCACTGAAAATAAAGTTAAGAAATCAAATAAGAACAATAGGCTAAAGAGAGTTTGAGGACTTGACAATATTCTACTTTGTTGTTACGCCTTGAAAAGCATTTGCAGTCAAATTGAGGTGAAACAGTTTTAAATAATTAGATAATTGGAGAATTTATAGAATTACATTGACATCCCAACACACAAAGAAGGTAAATATGAGAGAGTACAGAAGGTCTTTAAATATAAACTATTTATTCAAGTCAAGCTGATGATACATACATGATCCAATAGGCTACTGTTCACCCTGACATTTTGTGTCACCTTTTAAGCAATAACAACTAACTCTCACTTTGATTATTTCACAATGCAAACCCACAAACAATGTGGTTTGTTCATTATATTTAGCATTTGAAGAAACGTTGAATAAAAGCACAGTCACAACCCTATTGAAACTAAATCCACACACGAGTGCTCCTCAGCCCCTGAGAGAAACACAACCTGAACAATGATCTAAATATTTGAAGTTTTCTGGGTTTACCAGGTTTTGCTGTTATTGTGTCTCAGTTGTTAATAACAATGTAATCATGATATTATTATTATTATTATAAGGACAATGATTTATGTATTACACAGCATTGAATTGGTTCTCACCCCTGCCCCCCCCCCTCCCCTCTTTGGCCAATCAATCCAAGCAGTTAGTGGTTCAACCCGTTAGGTTGTGGTTGGTGGAGAGATAGTTCTATTGTTCTCCTCTTTGGCCAATCAATCCCAAGCAGTTAGTGGTTCCACCTCAGGCTCTCTAGTATAAGAAGAGTTTGTAGTTGTCAGTTCTCCACAACTCCTCCAGGATATCACTCATTTCTGATCAGATCTGACTGTGGACTCCAGACTTCAGGTGAAGATGAACTCTCTCAACTCTAGGATCAATTCTGCTGAAGAAAGAGGACTCAAACACAGAGGACTCAAACACACCATGACTACATTAATGACCAGGAGACAACAGGATAACAAAACTTTTAAAGTCAAAGTAGGAGGCCTGAAAAAGCATCGCTTTGAACCATACCAGCGCTCTTCAAGGACATGTACAGGTGCTAAGAAGAAGCAGATGCCATTTAAAAAACCCTCTGTGGGCAAATCCGTTGAGGTCACATGCCCCACTAGCTCTGATCCAGAGTTGGACACAGCTGAACAGGACATAATCAACTATGACGACATCCCATCGTCAGCGCTTAACGTCGACACCCTAACCCTGAACGCCCCCGGACCCGGCATTATGTCCTGCTCGGATACAGAGTGGGACAGAGTTGATTTGGACAATGTACTCAACTCTGACGTCCCTTCCCCAACACCACTGGTCATTGTGACCGCCAGCTCCTCCCAACACTCTGATGGTCCAGAGAGTTGCATGGTATCTGAGATGGACCTGCTGGACAGAGGCCAGTACCAAGTCCAGAGCATCCTGGGGGAAGGAAGCTTTGGGACGGTGGCCAAAGCCATCAGCACACTCACCGGTGATACAGTGGCCATCAAGATCTTGAAGAATCGCAGTGATTACGATGAAGTGGCAGCACGTGAGGTACAGTAAGCATTGTTTTAGGAACATTTGTGCATAATTTATCATTTATCTATATCTGTCTATTCTAAAACCTAATGTTCTTGTATTCCCAGATGGCTGTGTTGCAGACGCTGAAAGTCCTGGTCCCTGACACGTATGGAATAGTGAGATTTTATCACAGCTTCATGTATGAAGGATTTACATGCATGGTGTTTGAGTCTCTGGATGTTAACCTCCTGGATTTCTTGAACGAGAGACAGTATCCTCTGTCCATGATGGAGATGAGACACATCCTACAGCAGGTATGGGTTTGACAATTGTATTTGAAACTGATGGTAAATATATTCTGTTAATTTTCTCACCACCTTGTGCTCAAATTAATATTAATCATGCTCTTTGTTCTTAACTTTCAGCTTGCCATTGCACTCCATGCCCTGAAGGGAATAGGTCTGATCCATACAGACATCAAACTAGATAACATCATGCTGGTGAACCAACAAGAACAACCCCTCAAAGTCAAACTCATTGACTTTGGTCTGGCAGTTCCTGTCTCTGAGACTAAGCAACGGAGGATCAGGCCGCCTCTTTGGTATAGGTGAGTTCTATTGAGCTACTCTGTTGTTATTATTAATTTATTCCTAATTGCCTTATTATCTGCTTTACTGAAAGCACAATGCAAGCACATATTCAAATATAAAGTGCCAGGAGTGCAATTGAGAAGACACTTGAATGTTGCTAACGTTATCCTTTTATTTTACAACCCACAGAGCACCAGAACTCTTCCTGGGCCTCCCAATCACAGAGGCACTTGATATGTGGTCACTGGGCTGTATGCTGGCTAATGGGATGCTGTTCCATGATCTCTTCAGCGGGAAGACTGCATATGATGTGGTGAGTATTGTACTGATGCACTGCATATAGTACAACATGCATTCTGATTATACTCGGAAAGTCTGAATGAACCATGCAGTAGTTACAAGTTCATCAATCCATAGTTATACCCTAACACTGTTATGAAATATTCTCAATATGTGAAATATCCTGTATTTTTCTGCAGATTCGATCCATCCTCTTGACGCTTGGTATGCCAGAGCAATCTCTCTTGGATGCTGGACAAACAACCAGCAGCTTTTTCATTCAGGACGACGATACATGGAAGTTTAAGGTATGACTGCAGCTAATATTGGAGTAATAACATAATCTCTGAAATGTTCAAGTAGGCTATAGGCTATCTTTGCATGTCATTCAGTCAGATCAATACAAATCTAAATGTTTTGTATCTTCTAGGAACCAGAGGAGTATTACACACTACAGGAGTTCAAGGCAGAAGACGAAGACCTCTTTTTGGATGATACCTGCTCATTGGAAGAAGTGTTCTCCTCCCTGCATTCTTGTGAAGTCTTCATGGACCTTTTGAAACGAATGCTTCATCTGGATCCAAAGGAGAGGATAACACCTAACCAGATATTGGACCATCCCTTCATCACCATGTCTCACCTATGAACACCTCAAGGTGTCTTGGGGGCCAACAATTATAATGTAATGCACTTTATTGGATTTGGTGTACAGTATGTGTTTAACAATGACAACGCCAAAAGATGGTGATGTCGGACAACACAGATCCTACCTAAGACCCTTCAGTCAACTGAAACTGACGTAATTTGTGATCCATGGTGTGTACCATTTGAGATCACAGTAGGCTACTCTTTGTAATTATACTGTAGATTATTTAAGAACAGCACTATCACTGACTGTTACAACTTACTATATACTACACACTGCTGCTGCTGTAGTGGAAAAACACTGAAATGTTTTACTGGAAATACTCAAGTAAAGTATACATACAAAAGACTGATTATATATGATGCTGCTATTCATCTCTGTTGCAAAGTATACTGTTATTAATTTCTGTTGCAGATGATACTCTACTTGCCGATGAGCATTTCTCTATTTTTATTTATATTTAGACAAATGCACCTTATTAATTATTTTTTTTACATTTTATATTCAACATTTCAATTTCACTTGATGTATTATCACTCTTTCATGCTCAGATCATGTCTCAAATGTCCAGTTATCTGGTTACCATTCCAGGCTCGTCTGTATTCCAACTGAGAGAGAAGAAATTAGCACAACTTTTGTGTATATCATGTATTTTATATTGACATATGTTGTAAGCACACATGAGGGTTTGTTTTTAATTAAAACTTGTGAAAGAAATATTGTGCAGACATAAGTTCTTAAATTGTAGAGCCTTCCTCTCTTCATATTACTGTTGTTGATCCATTCTATTATTAAGACATTTGTTAAGCATATCCCTTTACAGCACCTTCTGTAGTTTTGCTGAAACCCATCAGAGTCATATAGGTGTAAAAAGGTCTCGGTTCATCCATAATGTAATCATTAACAGGTGATTTGTACAATGCCAGTCAACCAGTGACCATTAACACGTTTTATTTCTGCATGTGAATGTAGAGTCAATAGTGAATTAAGCACCAGCCATCATCAGTTAGTCTATTTGCATTTTAACCTGGGGAAAGAATGTGGGTTTGTTCATTATTTAGCATTAAAAGAACATTGAATAAAAGCGCTGACACAACACTATTGAAACTAATTCCTCACACCCGAGTGCTCCTCATCCCCTCAGAGCAACACAACCTTAAAAATGACATATATTGTGTCTCTGTTGTTAATAACAATGTAATCATGATATGATTATTATTCTAATTATTATAAGGAGATAGTGACTTCTCCTGATAATTCATCACACTACATGGACACATGTTTCTGTACATAGGCAGATTCCTCTGTAAATAAAGTTAAGACATCAAATGAAAACAATAGAGCACAATTTGTTGTTAGGCCTTGCCAATCATTTGCAGTAAAAATGGAGGTGAACCAGTTAAAAAAAGATAATTGTAAAATTTTGAGCATTAAATTGACATCCCAACACACAATGAAAATATAAGAGAGTAAAGAAGGTATTTCTATATACATTATATATTTTATTTTCTTGAAGTCAATAAACAATCTAATCATAATATGATTATTATAAGGATAATGATTTATCCTGATAATACCTTACACTACATGGATACACGTTTCTGCACATAGGCAGATTCCACTGAAAATAAAGTTAAGAAATCAAATAAGAACAATAGGCTAAAGAGAGTTTGAGGACTTGACAATATTCTACTTTGTTGTTACGCCTTGAAAAGCATTTGCAGTAAAATTGAGGTGAAACAGTTTTAAATAATTAGATAATTGGAGAATTTATAGAATTACATTGACATCCCAACACACAAAGAAGGTAAATATGAGAGAGTACAGAAGGTCTTTAAATATAAACTATTTATTCAAGTCAAGCTGATGATACATACATGATCCAATAGGCTACTGTTCACCCTGACATTTTGTGTCACCTTTTAAGCAATAACAACTAACTCTCACTTTGATTATTTCACAATGCAAACCCACAAACAATGTGGTTTGTTCATTATATTTAGCATTTGAAGAAACGTTGAATAAAAGCACAGTCACAACCCTATTGAAACTAAATCCACACACGAGTGCTCCTCAGCCCCTGAGAGAAACACAACCTGAACAATGATCTAAATATTTGAAGTTTTCTGGGTTTACCAGGTTTTGCTGTTATTGTGTCTCAGTTGTTAATAACAATGTAATCATGATATTATTATTATTATTATTATAAGGACAATGATTTATGTATTACACAGCATTGAATTGGTTCTCACCCCTGCCCCCCCCTCCCCTCTTTGGCCAATCAATCCAAGCAGTTAGTGGTTCAACCCGTTAGGTTGTGGTTGGTGGAGAGATAGTTCTATTGTTCTCCTCTTTGGCCAATCAATCCCAAGCAGTTAGTGGTTCCACCTCAGGCTCTCTAGTATAAGAAGAGTTTGTAGTTGTCAGTTCTCCACAACTCCTCCAGGATATCACTCATTTCTGATCAGATCTGACTGTGGACTCCAGACTTCAGGTGAAGATGAACTCTCTCAACTCTAGGATCAATTCTGCTGAAGAAAGAGGACTCAAACACAGAGGACTCAAACACACCATGACTACATTAATGACCAGGAGACAACAGGATAACAAAACTTTCAAAGTCAAAGTAGGAGGCCTGAAAAAGCATCGCTTTGAACCATACCAGCGCTCTTCAAGGACATGTACAGGTGCTAAGAAGAAGCAGATGCCATTTAAAAAACCCTCTGTGGGCAAATCCGTTGAGGTCACATGCCCCACTAGCTCTGATCCAGAGTTGGACACAGCTGAACAGGACATAATCAACTATGACGACATCCCATCGTCAGCGCTTAACGTCGACACCCTAACCCTGAACGCCCCCGGACCCGGCATTATGTCCTGCTCGGATAAAGAGTGGGACAGAGTTGATTTGGACAATGTACTCAACTCTGACGTCCCTTCCCCAACACCACTGGTCATTGTGACCGCCAGCTCCTCCCAACACTCTGATGGTCCAGAGAGTTGCATGGTATCTGAGATGGACCTGCTGGACAGAGGCCAGTACCAAGTCCAGAGCATCCTGGGGGAAGGAAGCTTTGGGACGGTGGCCAAAGCCATCAGCACACTCACCGGTGATACAGTGGCCATCAAGATCTTGAAGAATCGCAGTGATTACGATGAAGTGGCAGCACGTGAGGTACAGTAAGCATTGTTTTAGGAACATTTGTGCATAATTTATCATTTATCTATATCTGTCTATTCTAATACCTAATGTTCTTGTATTCCCAGATGGCTGTGTTGCAGACGCTGAAAGTCCTGGACCCTGACACGTGTGGAATAGTGAGATTTTATCACAGCTTCATGTATGAAGGATTTACATGCATGGTGTTTGAGTCTCTGGATGTTAACCTCCTGGATTTCTTGAACGAGAGACAGTATCCTCTGTCCATGATGGAGATGAGACACATCCTACAGCAGGTATGGGTTTGACAATTGTATTTGAAACTGATGGTAAATATATTCTGTAAATTTTCTCACCACCTTGTGCTCAAATTAATATTAATCATGCTCTTTGTTCTTAACTTTCAGCTTGCCATTGCACTCCATGCCCTGAAGGGAATAGGTCTGATCCATACAGACATCAAACTAGATAACATCATGCTGGTGAACCAACAAGAACAACCCCTCAAAGTCAAACTCATTGACTTTGGTCTGGCAGTTCCTGTCTCTGAGACTAAGCAACGGAGGATCAGGCCGCCTCTTTGGTATAGGTGAGTTCTATTGAGCTACTCTGTTGTTATTATTAATTTATTCCTAATTGCCTTATTATCTGCTTTACTGAAAGCACAATGCAAGCACATATTCAAATATAAAGTGCCAGGAGTGCAATTGAGAAGACACTTGAATGTTGCTAACGTTATCCTTTTATTTTACAACCCACAGAGCACCAGAACTCTTCCTGGGCCTCCCAATCACAGAGGCACTTGATATGTGGTCACTGGGCTGTATGCTGGCTAATGGGATGCTGTTCCATGATCTCTTCAGCGGGAAGACTGAATATGATGTGGTGAGTATTGTACTGATGCACTGCATATAGTACAACATGCATTCTGATTATACTCGGAAAGTCTGAATGAACCATGCAGTAGTTACAAGTTCATCAATCCATAGTTATACCCTAACACTGTTATGAAATATTCTCAATATGTGAAATATCCTGTATTTTTCTGCAGATTCGATCCATCCTCTTGACGCTTGGTATGCCAGAGCAATCTCTCTTGGATGCTGGACAAACAACCAGCAGCTTTTTCATTCAGGACGACGATACATGGAAGTTTAAGGTATGACTGCAGCTAATATTGGAGTAATAACATAATCTCTGAAATGTTCAAGTAGGCTATAGGCTATCTTTGCATGTCATTCAGTCAGATCAATACAAATCTAAATGTTTTGTATCTTCTAGGAACCAGAGGAGTATTACACACTACAGGAGTTCAAGGCAGAAGACGAAGACCTCTTTTTGGATGATACCTGCTCATTGGAAGAAGTGTTCTCCTCCCTGCATTCTTGTGAAGTCTTCATGGACCTTTTGAAACGAATGCTTCATCTGGATCCAAAGGAGAGGATAACACCTAACCAGATATTGGACCATCCCTTCATCACCATGTCTCACCTATGAACACCTCAAGGTGTCTTGGGGGCCAACAATTATAATGTAATGCACTTTATTGGATTTGGTGTACAGTATGTGTTTAACAATGACAACACCAAAAGATGGTGATGTCGGACAACACAGATCCTACCTAAGACCCTTCAGTCAACTGAAACTGACATAATTTGTGATCCATGGTGTGTACCATTTGAGATCACAGTAGGCTACTCTTTGTAATTATACTGTAGATTCTTTAAGAACAGCACTATCACTGACTGTTACAACTTACTATATACTACACACTGCTGCTGCTGTAGTGGAAAAACACTGAAATGTTTTACTGGAAATACTCAAGTAAAGTATACATACAAAAGACTGATTATATATGATGCTGCTATTCATCTCTGTTGCAAAGTATACTGTTATTAATTTCTGTTGCAGATGATACTCTACTTGCCGATGAGCATTTCTCTATTTTTATTTTTATTTTGACAAATGCACCTTATTAATTATTTTTTTTTACATTTTATATTCGACATTTCAATTTCACTTGATGTATTATCACTCTTTCATGCTCAGATCATGTCTCAAATGTCCAGTTATCTGGTTACCACTCGTCTGTATTCCAACTGAGAGAGAAGAAATTAGCACAACTTTTGTGTATATCATGTATTTTATATTGACATATGTTGTAAGCACACATGAGGGTTTGTTTTTAATTAAAACTTGTGAAAGAAATATTGTGCAGACATAAGTTCTTAAATTGTAGAGCCTTCCTCTCTTCATATTACTGTTGTTGATCCATTCTATTATTAAGACATTTGTTAAGCATATCCCTTTACAGCACCTTCTGTAGTTTTGCTGAAACCCATCAGAGTCATATAGGTGTAAAAAGGTCTCGGTTCATCCATAATGTAATCATTAACAGGTGATTTGTACAATGCCAGACAACCAGTGACCATTAACACGTTTTATTTCTGCATGTGAATGTAGAGTCAATAGTGAATTAAGCACCAGCCATCATCAGTTAGTCTATTTGCATTTTAACCTGGGGAAAGAATGTGGGTTTGTTCATTATTTAGCATTAAAAGAACATTGAATAAAAGCGCTGACACAACACTATTGAAACTAATTCCTCACACCCGAGTGCTCCTCATCCCCTCAGAGCAACACAACCTTAAAAATGACATATATTGTGTCTCTGTTGTTAATAACAATGTAATCATGATATGATTATTAATTATAATTATTATAAGGAGATAGTGACTTCTCCTGATAATTCATCACACTACATGGACACATGTTTCTGTACATAGGCAGATTCCTCTGTAAATAAAGTTAAGACATCAAATGAAAACAATAGAGCACAATTTGTTGTTAGGCCTTGCCAATCATTTGCAGTAAAAATGGAGGTGAACCAGTTAAAAAAAGATAATTGTAGAATTTAGAGCATTAAATTGACATCCCAACACACAATGAAAATATAAGAGAGTAAAGAAGGTATTTCTATATACATTATATATTTTATTTTCTTGAAGTCAATAAACACTCTAATCATAATATGATTATTATAAGGATAATGATTTATCCTGATAATACCTTACACTACATGGATACACGTTTCTGCACATAGGCAGATTCCACTGAAAATAAAGTTAAGAAATCAAATAAGAACAATAGGCTAAAGAGAGTTTGAGGACTTGACAATATTCTACTTTGTTGTTACGCCTTGAAAAGCATTTGCAGTAAAATGGAGGTGAAACTGTTTTAAATAATTAGATAATTGGAGAATTTATAGAATTACATTGACATCCCAACACACAAAGAAGGTAAATATGAGAGAGTACAGAAGGTCTTTAAATATAAACTATTTATTCAAGTCAAGCTGATGATACATACATGATCCAATAGGCTACTGTTCACCCTGACATTTTGTGTCACCTTTTAAGCAATAACAACTAACTCTCACTTTGATTATTTCACAATGCAAACCCACAAACAATGTGGTTTGTTCATTATATTTAGCATTTGAAGAAACGTTGAATAAAAGCACAGTCACAACCCTATTGAAACTAAATCCACACACGAGTGCTCCTCAGCCCCTGAGAGAAACACAACCTGAACAATGATCTAAATATTTGAAGTTTTCTGGGTTTACCAGGTTTTGCTGTTATTGTGTCTCAGTTGTTAATAACAATGTAATCATGATATTATTATTATTATTATAAGGACAATGATTTATGTATTACACAGCATTGAATTGGTTCTCACCCCTGCCCCCCCCTCCCCTCTTTGGCCAATCAATCCAAGCAGTTAGTGGTTCAACCCGTTAGGTTGTGGTTGGTGGAGAGATAGTTCTATTGTTCTCCTCTTTGGCCAATCAATCCCAAGCAGTTAGTGGTTCCACCTCAGGCTCTCTAGTATAAGAAGAGTTTGTAGTTGTCAGTTCTCCACAACTCCTCCAGGATATCACTCATTTCTGATCAGATCTGACTGTGGACTCCAGACTTCAGGTGAAGATGAACTCTCTCAACTCTAGGATCAATTCTGCTGAAGAAAGAGGACTCAAACACAGAGGACTCAAACACACCATGACTACATTAATGACCAGGAGACAACAGGATAACAAAACTTTCAAAGTCAAAGTAGGAGGCCTGAAAAAGCATCGCTTTGAACCATACCAGCGCTCTTCAAGGACATGTACAGGTGCTAAGAAGAAGCAGATGCCATTTAAAAAACCCTCTGTGGGCAAATCCGTTGAGGTCACATGCCCCACTAGCTCTGATCCAGAGTTGGACACAGCTGAACAGGACATAATCAACTATGACGACATCCCATCGTCAGCGCTTAACGTCGACACCCTAACCCTGAACGCCCCCGGACCCGGCATTATGTCCTGCTCGGATACAGAGTGGGACAGAGTTGATTTGGACAATGTACTCAACTCTGACGTCCCTTCCCCAACACCACTGGTCATTGTGACCGCCAGCTCCTCCCAACACTCTGATGGTCCAGAGAGTTGCATGGTATCTGAGATGGACCTGCTGGACAGAGGCCAGTACCAAGTCCAGAGCATCCTGGGGGAAGGAAGCTTTGGGACGGTGGCCAAAGCCATCAGCACACTCACCGGTGATACAGTGGCCATCAAGATCTTGAAGAATCGCAGTGATTACGATGAAGTGGCAGCATGTGAGGTACAGTAAGCATTGTTTTAGGAACATTTGTGCATAATTTATCATTTATCTATATCTGTCTATTCTAATACCTAATGTTCTTGTATTCCCAGATGGCTGTGTTGCAGACGCTGAAAGTCCTGGACCCTGACACGTGTGGAATAGTGAGATTTTATCACAGCTTCATGTATGAAGGATTTACATGCATGGTGTTTGAGTCTCTGGATGTTAACCTCCTGGATTTCTTGAACGAGAGACAGTATCCTCTGTCCATGATGGAGATGAGACACATCCTACAGCAGGTATGGGTTTGACAATTGTATTTGAAACTGATGGTAAATATATTCTGTTAATTTTCTCACCACCTTGTGCTCAAATTAATATTAATCATGCTCTTTGTTCTTAACTTTCAGCTTGCCATTGCACTCCATGCCCTGAAGGGAATAGGTCTGATCCATACAGACATCAAACTAGATAACATCATGCTGGTGAACCAACAAGAACAACCCCTCAAAGTCAAACTCATTGACTTTGGTCTGGCAGTTCCTGTCTCTGAGACTAAGCAACGGAGGATCAGGCCGCCTCTTTGGTATAGGTGAGTTCTATTGAGCTACTCTGTTGTTATTATTAATTTATTCCTAATTGCCTTATTATCTGCTTTACTGAAAGCACAATGCAAGCACATATTCAAATATAAAGTGCCAGGAGTGCAATTGAGAAGACACTTGAATGTTGCTAACGTTATCCTTTTATTTTACAACCCACAGAGCACCAGAACTCTTCCTGGGCCTCCCAATCACAGAGGCACTTGATATGTGGTCACTGGGCTGTATGCTGGCTAATGGGATGCTGTTCCATGATCTCTTCAGCGGGAAGACTGAATATGATGTGGTGAGTATTGTACTGATGCACTGCATATAGTACAACATGCATTCTGATTATACTCGGAAAGTCTGAATGAACCATGCAGTAGTTACAAGTTCATCAATCCATAGTTATACCCTAACACTGTTATGAAATATTCTCAATATGTGAAATATACTGTATTTTTCTGCAGATTCGATCCATCCTCTTGACGCTTGGTATGCCAGAGCAATCTCTCTTGGATGCTGGACAAACAACCAGCAGCTTTTTCATTCAGGACGACGATACATGGAAGTTTAAGGTATGACTGCAGCTAATATTGGAGTAATAACATAATCTCTGAAATGTTCAAGTAGGCTATAGGCTATCTTTGCATGTCATTCAGTCAGATCAATACAAATCTAAATGTTTTGTATCTTCTAGGAACCAGAGGAGTATTACACACTACAGGAGTTCAAGGCAGAAGACGAAGACCTCTTTTTGGATGATACCTGCTCATTGGAAGAAGTGTTCTCCTCCCTGCATTCTTGTGAAGTCTTCATGGACCTTTTGAAACGAATGCTTCATCTGGATCCAAAGGAGAGGATAACACCTAACCAGATATTGGACCATCCCTTCATCACCATGTCTCACCTATGAACACCTCAAGGTGTCTTGGGGGCCAACAATTATAATGTAATGCACTTTATTGGATTTGGTGTACAGTATGTGTTTAACAATGACAACACCAAAAGATGGTGATGTCGGACAACACAGATCCTACCTAAGACCCTTCAGTCAACTGAAACTGACATAATTTGTGATCCATGGTGTGTACCATTTGAGATCACAGTAGGCTACTCTTTGTAATTATACTGTAGATTCTTTAAGAACAGCACTATCACTGACTGTTACAACTTACTATATACTACACACTGCTGCTGCTGTAGTGGAAAAACACTGAAATGTTTTACTGGAAATACTCAAGTAAAGTATACACATACAAAAGACTGATTATATATGATGCTGCTATTCATCTCTGTTGCAAAGTATACTGTTATTAATTTCTGTTGCAGATGATACTCTACTTGCCGATGAGCATTTCTCTATTTTTATTTTTATTTTGACAAATGCACCTTATTAATTATTTTTTTTTACATTTTATATTCGACATTTCAATTTCACTTGATGTATTATCACTCTTTCATGCTCAGATCATGTCTCAAATGTCCAGTTATCTGGTTACCACTCGTCTGTATTCCAACTGAGAGAGAAGAAATTAGCACAACTTTTGTGTATATCATGTATTTTATATTGACATATGTTGTAAGCACACATGAGGGTTTGTTTTTAATTAAAACTTGTGAAAGAAATATTGTGCAGACATAAGTTCTTAAATTGTAGAGCCTTCCTCTCTTCATATTACTGTTGTTGATCCATTCTATTATTAAGACATTTGTTAAGCATATCCCTTTACAGCACCTTCTGTAGTTTTGCTGAAACCCATCAGAGTCATATAGGTGTAAAAAGGTCTCGGTTCATCCATAATGTAATCATTAACAGGTGATTTGTACAATGCCAGACAACCAGTGACCATTAACACGTTTTATTTCTGCATGTGAATGTAGAGTCAATAGTGAATTAAGCACCAGCCATCATCAGTTAGTCTATTTGCATTTTAACCTGGGGAAAGAATGTGGGTTTGTTCATTATTTAGCATTAAAAGAACATTGAATAAAAGCGCTGACACAACACTATTGAAACTAATTCCTCACACCCGAGTGCTCCTCATCCCCTCAGAGCAACACAACCTTAAAAATGACATATATTGTGTCTCTGTTGTTAATAACAATGTAATCATGATATGATTATTAATTATAATTATTATAAGGAGATAGTGACTTCTCCTGATAATTCATCACACTACATGGACACATGTTTCTGTACATAGGCAGATTCCTCTGTAAATAAAGTTAAGACATCAAATGAAAACAATAGAGCACAATTTGTTGTTAGGCCTTGCCAATCATTTGCAGTAAAAATGGAGGTGAACCAGTTAAAAAAAGATAATTGTAGAATTTAGAGCATTAAATTGACATCCCAACACACAATGAAAATATAAGAGAGTAAAGAAGGTATTTCTATATACATTATATATTTTATTTTCTTGAAGTCAATAAACACTCTAATCATAATATGATTATTATAAGGATAATGATTTATCCTGATAATACCTTACACTACATGGATACACGTTTCTGCACATAGGCAGATTCCACTGAAAATAAAGTTAAGAAATCAAATAAGAACAATAGGCTAAAGAGAGTTTGAGGACTTGACAATATTCTACTTTGTTGTTACGCCTTGAAAAGCATTTGCAGTAAAATGGAGGTGAAACTGTTTTAAATAATTAGATAATTGGAGAATTTATAGAATTACATTGACATCCCAACACACAAAGAAGGTAAATATGAGAGAGTACAGAAGGTCTTTAAATATAAACTATTTATTCAAGTCAAGCTGATGATACATACATGATCCAATAGGCTACTGTTCACCCTGACATTTTGTGTCACCTTTTAAGCAATAACAACTAACTCTCACTTTGATTATTTCACAATGCAAACCCACAAACAATGTGGTTTGTTCATTATATTTAGCATTTGAAGAAACGTTGAATAAAAGCACAGTCACAACCCTATTGAAACTAAATCCACACACGAGTGCTCCTCAGCCCCTGAGAGAAACACAACCTGAACAATGATCTAAATATTTGAAGTTTTCTGGGTTTACCAGGTTTTGCTGTTATTGTGTCTCAGTTGTTAATAACAATGTAATCATGATATTATTATTATTATTATAAGGACAATGATTTATGTATTACACAGCATTGAATTGGTTCTCACCCCTGCCCCCCCCTCCCCTCTTTGGCCAATCAATCCAAGCAGTTAGTGGTTCAACCCGTTAGGTTGTGGTTGGTGGAGAGATAGTTCTATTGTTCTCCTCTTTGGCCAATCAATCCCAAGCAGTTAGTGGTTCCACCTCAGGCTCTCTAGTATAAGAAGAGTTTGTAGTTGTCAGTTCTCCACAACTCCTCCAGGATATCACTCATTTCTGATCAGATCTGACTGTGGACTCCAGACTTCAGGTGAAGATGAACTCTCTCAACTCTAGGATCAATTCTGCTGAAGAAAGAGGACTCAAACACAGAGGACTCAAACACACCATGACTACATTAATGACCAGGAGACAACAGGATAACAAAACTTTCAAAGTCAAAGTAGGAGGCCTGAAAAAGCATCGCTTTGAACCATACCAGCGCTCTTCAAGGACATGTACAGGTGCTAAGAAGAAGCAGATGCCATTTAAAAAACCCTCTGTGGGCAAATCCGTTGAGGTCACATGCCCCACTAGCTCTGATCCAGAGTTGGACACAGCTGAACAGGACATAATCAACTATGACGACATCCCATCGTCAGCGCTTAACGTCGACACCCTAACCCTGAACGCCCCCGGACCCGGCATTATGTCCTGCTCGGATACAGAGTGGGACAGAGTTGATTTGGACAATGTACTCAACTCTGACGTCCCTTCCCCAACACCACTGGTCATTGTGACCGCCAGCTCCTCCCAACACTCTGATGGTCCAGAGAGTTGCATGGTATCTGAGATGGACCTGCTGGACAGAGGCCAGTACCAAGTCCAGAGCATCCTGGGGGAAGGAAGCTTTGGGACGGTGGCCAAAGCCATCAGCACACTCACCGGTGATACAGTGGCCATCAAGATCTTGAAGAATCGCAGTGATTACGATGAAGTGGCAGCACGTGAGGTACAGTAAGCATTGTTTTAGGAACATTTGTGCATAATTTATCATTTATCTATATCTGTCTATTCTAATACCTAATGTTCTTGTATTCCCAGATGGCTGTGTTGCAGACGCTGAAAGTCCTGGACCCTGACACGTGTGGAATAGTGAGATTTTATCACAGCTTCATGTATGAAGGATTTACATGCATGGTGTTTGAGTCTCTGGATGTTAACCTCCTGGATTTCTTGAACGAGAGACAGTATCCTCTGTCCATGATGGAGATGAGACACATCCTACAGCAGGTATGGGTTTGACAATTGTATTTGAAACTGATGGTAAATATATTCTGTTAATTTTCTCACCACCTTGTGCTCAAATTAATATTAATCATGCTCTTTGTTCTTAACTTTCAGCTTGCCATTGCACTCCATGCCCTGAAGGGAATAGGTCTGATCCATACAGACATCAAACTAGATAACATCATGCTGGTGAACCAACAAGAACAACCCCTCAAAGTCAAACTCATTGACTTTGGTCTGGCAGTTCCTGTCTCTGAGACTAAGCAACGGAGGATCAGGCCGCCTCTTTGGTATAGGTGAGTTCTATTTAGCTACTCTGTTGTTATTATTAATTTATTCCTAATTGCCTTATTATCTGCTTTACTGAAAGCACAATGCAAGCACATATTCAAATATAAAGTGCCAGGAGTGCAATTGAGAAGACACTTGAATGTTGCTAACGTTATCCTTTTATTTTACAACCCACAGAGCACCAGAACTCTTCCTGGGCCTCCCAATCACAGAGGCACTTGATATGTGGTCACTGGGCTGTATGCTGGCTAATGGGATGCTGTTCCATGATCTCTTCAGCGGGAAGACTGAATATGATGTGGTGAGTATTGTACTGATGCACTGCATATAGTACAACATGCATTCTGATTATACTCGGAAAGTCTGAATGAACCATGCAGTAGTTACAAGTTCATCAATCCATAGTTATACCCTAACACTGTTATGAAATATTCTCAATATGTGAAATATCCTGTATTTTTCTGCAGATTCGATCCATCCTCTTGACGCTTGGTATGCCAGAGCAATCTCTCTTGGATGCTGGACAAACAACCAGCAGCTTTTTCATTCAGGACGACGATACATGGAAGTTTAAGGTATGACTGCAGCTAATATTGGAGTAATAACATAATCTCTGAAATGTTCAAGTAGGCTATAGGCTATCTTTGCATGTCATTCAGTCAGATCAATACAAATCTAAATGTTTTGTATCTTCTAGGAACCAGAGGAGTATTACACACTACAGGAGTTCAAGGCAGAAGACGAAGACCTCTTTTTGGATGATACCTGCTCATTGGAAGAAGTGTTCTCCTCCCTGCATTCTTGTGAAGTCTTCATGGACCTTTTGAAACGAATGCTTCATCTGGATCCAAAGGAGAGGATAACACCTAACCAGATATTGGACCATCCCTTCATCACCATGTCTCACCTATGAACACCTCAAGGTGTCTTGGGGGCCAACAATTATAATGTAATGCACTTTATTGGATTTGGTTTACAGTATGTGTTTAACAATGACAACGCCAAAAGATGGTGATGTCGGACAACACAGATCCTACCTAAGACCCTTCAGTCAACTGAAACTGACATAATTTGTGATCCATGGTGTGTACCATTTGAGATCACAGTAGGCTACTCTTTGTAATTATACTGTAGATTCTTTAAGAACAGCACTATCACTGACTGTTACAACTTACTATATACTACACACTGCTGCTGCTGTAGTGGAAAAACACTGAAATGTTTTACTGGAAATACTCAAGTAAAGTATACATACAAAAGACTGATTATATATGATGCTGCTATTCATCTCTGTTGCAAAGTATACTGTTATTAATTTCTGTTGCAGATGATACTCTACTTGCCGATGAGCATTTCTCTATTTTTATTTATATTTTGACAAATGCACCTTATTAATTTTTTTTTTTACATTTTATATTCGACATTTCAATTTCACTTGATGTATTATCACTCTTTCATGCTCAGATCATGCATGTCTCAAATGTCCAGTTACCTGGTTACCATTCCAGGCTCGTCTGTATTCCAACTGAGAGAGAAGAAATTAGCACAACTTTTGTGTATATCATGTATTTTATATTGACATATGTTGTAAGCACACATGAGGGTTTGTTTTTAATTAAAACTTGTGAAAGAAATATTGTGCAGACATAAGTTCTTAAATTGTAGAGCCTTCCTCTCTTCATATTACTGTTGTTGATCCATTCTATTATTAAGACATTTGTTAAGCATATCCCTTTACAGCACCTTCTGTAGTTTTGCTGAAACCCATCAGAGTCATATAGGTGTAAAAAGGTCTCGGTTCATCCATAATGTAATCATTAACAGGTGATTTGTACAATGCCAGACAACCAGTGACCATTAACACGTTTTATTTCTGCATGTGAATGTAGAGTCAATAGTGAATTAAGCACCAGCCATCATCAGTTAGTCTATTTGCATTTTAACCTGGGGAAAGAATGTGGGTTTGTTCATTATTTAGCATTAAAAGAACATTGAATAAAAGCACTGACACAACACTATTGAAACTAATTCCTCACACCCGAGTGCTCCTCATCCCCTCAGAGCAACACAACCTTAAAAATGACATATATTGTGTCTCTGTTGTTAATAACAATGTAATCATGATATGATTATTAATTCTAATTATTATAAGGAGATAGTGACTTCTCCTGATAATTCATCACACTACATGGACACATGTTTCTGTACATAGGCAGATTCCTCTGTAAATAAAGTTAAGACATCAAATGAAAACAATAGAGCACAATTTGTTGTTAGGCCTTGCCAATCATTTGCAGTAAAAATGGAGGTGAACCAGTTAAAAAAAGATAATTGTAGAATTTAGAGCATTAAATTGACATCCCAACACACAATGAAAATATAAGAGAGTAAAGAAGGTATTTCTATATACATTATATATTTTATTTTCTTGAAGTCAATAAACACTCTAATCATAATATGATTATTATAAGGATAATGATTTATCCTGATAATACCTTACACTACATGGATACACGTTTCTGCACATAGGTAGATTCCACTGAAAATAAAGTTAAGAAATCAAATAAGAACAATAGGCTAAAGAGAGTTTGAGGACTTGACAATATTCTACTTTGTTGTTACGCCTTGAAAACCATTTGCAGTAAAATGGAGGTGAAACAGTTTTAAATAATTAGATAATTGGAGAATTTATAGAATTACATTGACATCCCAACACACAAAGAAGGTAAATATGAGAGAGTACAGAAGGTCTTTAAATATAAACTATTTATTCAAGTCAAGCTGATGATACATACATGATCCAATAGGCTACTGTTCACCCTGACATTTTGTGTCACCTTTTAAGCAATAACAACTAACTCTCACTTTGATTATTTCACAATGCAAACCCACAAACAATGTGGTTTGTTCATCATATTTAGCATTTGAAGAAACGTTGAATAAAAGCACAGTCACAACCCTATTGAAACTAAATCCACACACGAGTGCTCCTCAGCCCCTGAGAGAAACACAACCTGAACAATGATCTAAATATTTGAAGTTTTCTGGGTTTACCAGGTTTTGCTGTTATTGTGTCTCAGTTGTTAATAACAATGTAATCATGATATTATTATTATTATTATAAGGACAATGATTTATGTATTACACAGCATTGAATTGGTTCTCACCCCTGCCCCCCCCTCCCCTCTTTGGCCATTCAATCCAAGCAGTTAGTGGTTCAACCCGTTAGGTTGTGGTTGGTGGAGAGATAGTTCTATTGTTCTCCTCTTTGGCCAATCAATCCCAAGCAGTTAGTGGTTCCACCTCAGGCTCTCTAGTATAAGAAGAGTTTGTAGTTGTCAGTTCTCCACAACTCCTCCAGGATATCACTCATTTCTGATCAGATCTGACTGTGGACTCCAGACTTCAGGTGAAGATGAACTCTCTCAACTCTAGGATCAATTCTGCTGAAGAAAGAGGACTCAAACACAGAGGACTCAAACACACCATGACTACATTAATGACCAGGAGACAACAGGATAACAAAACTTTCAAAGTCAAAGTAGGAGGCCTGAAAAAGCATCGCTTTGAACCATACCAGCGCTCTTCAAGGACATGTACAGGTGCTAAGAAGAAGCAGATGCCATTTAAAAAACCCTCTGTGGGCAAATCCGTTGAGGTCACATGCCCCACTAGCTCTGATCCAGAGTTGGACACAGCTGAACAGGACATAATCAACTATGACGACATCCCATCGTCAGCGCTTAACGTCGACACCCTAACCCTGAACGCCCCCGGACCCGGCATTATGTCCTGCTCGGATACAGAGTGGGACAGAGTTGATTTGGACAATGTACTCAACTCTGACGTCCCTTCCCCAACACCACTGGTCATTGTGACCGCCAGCTCCTCCCAACACTCTGATGGTCCAGAGAGTTGCATGGTATCTGAGATGGACCTGCTGGACAGAGGCCAGTACCAAGTCCAGAGCATCCTGGGGGAAGGAAGCTTTGGGACGGTGGCCAAAGCCATCAGCACACTCACCGGTGATACAGTGGCCATCAAGATCTTGAAGAATCGCAGTGATTACGATGAAGTGGCAGCACGTGAGGTACAGTAAGCATTGTTTTAGGAACATTTGTGCATAATTTATCATTTATCTATATCTGTCTATTCTAATACCTAATGTTCTTGTATTCCCAGATGGCTGTGTTGCAGACGCTGAAAGTCCTGGACCCTGACACGTGTGGAATAGTGAGATTTTATCACAGCTTCATGTATGAAGGATTTACATGCATGGTGTTTGAGTCTCTGGATGTTAACCTCCTGGATTTCTTGAACGAGAGACAGTATCCTCTGTCCATGATGGAGATGAGACACATCCTACAGCAGGTATGGGTTTGACAATTGTATTTGAAACTGATGGTAAATATATTCTGTTAATTTTCTCACCACCTTGTGCTCAAATTAATATTAATCATGCTCTTTGTTCTTAACTTTCAGCTTGCCATTGCACTCCATGCCCTGAAGGGAATAGGTCTGATCCATACAGACATCAAACTAGATAACATCATGCTGGTGAACCAACAAGAACAACCCCTCAAAGTCAAACTCATTGACTTTGGTCTGGCAGTTCCTGTCTCTGAGACTAAGCAACGGAGGATCAGGCCGCCTCTTTGGTATAGGTGAGTTCTATTTAGCTACTCTGTTGTTATTATTAATTTATTCCTAATTGCCTTATTATCTGCTTTACTGAAAGCACAATGCAAGCACATATTCAAATATAAAGTGCCAGGAGTGCAATTGAGAAGACACTTGAATGTTGCTAACGTTATCCTTTTATTTTACAACCCACAGAGCACCAGAACTCTTCCTGGGCCTCCCAATCACAGAGGCACTTGATATGTGGTCACTGGGCTGTATGCTGGCTAATGGGATGCTGTTCCATGATCTCTTCAGCGGGAAGACTGAATATGATGTGGTGAGTATTGTACTGATGCACTGCATATAGTACAACATGCATTCTGATTATACTCGGAAAGTCTGAATGAACCATGCAGTAGTTACAAGTTCATCAATCCATAGTTATACCCTAACACTGTTATGAAATATTCTCAATATGTGAAATATCCTGTATTTTTCTGCAGATTCGATCCATCCTCTTGACGCTTGGTATGCCAGAGCAATCTCTCTTGGATGCTGGACAAACAACCAGCAGCTTTTTCATTCAGGACGACGATACATGGAAGTTTAAGGTATGACTGCAGCTAATATTGGAGTAATAACATAATCTCTGAAATGTTCAAGTAGGCTATAGGCTATCTTTGCATGTCATTCAGTCAGATCAATACAAATCTAAATGTTTTGTATCTTCTAGGAACCAGAGGAGTATTACACACTACAGGAGTTCAAGGCAGAAGACGAAGACCTCTTTTTGGATGATACCTGCTCATTGGAAGAAGTGTTCTCCTCCCTGCATTCTTGTGAAGTCTTCATGGACCTTTTGAAACGAATGCTTCATCTGGATCCAAAGGAGAGGATAACACCTAACCAGATATTGGACCATCCCTTCATCACCATGTCTCACCTATGAACACCTCAAGGTGTCTTGGGGGCCAACAATTATAATGTAATGCACTTTATTGGATTTGGTTTACAGTATGTGTTTAACAATGACAACGCCAAAAGATGGTGATGTCGGACAACACAGATCCTACCTAAGACCCTTCAGTCAACTGAAACTGACATAATTTGTGATCCATGGTGTGTACCATTTGAGATCACAGTAGGCTACTCTTTGTAATTATACTGTAGATTCTTTAAGAACAGCACTATCACTGACTGTTACAACTTACTATATACTACACACTGCTGCTGCTGTAGTGGAAAAACACTGAAATGTTTTACTGGAAATACTCAAGTAAAGTATACATACAAAAGACTGATTATATATGATGCTGCTATTCATCTCTGTTGCAAAGTATACTGTTATTAATTTCTGTTGCAGATGATACTCTACTTGCCGATGAGCATTTCTCTATTTTTATTTATATTTTGACAAATGCACCTTATTAATTTTTTTTTTTACATTTTATATTCGACATTTCAATTTCACTTGATGTATTATCACTCTTTCATGCTCAGATCATGCATGTCTCAAATGTCCAGTTACCTGGTTACCATTCCAGGCTCGTCTGTATTCCAACTGAGAGAGAAGAAATTAGCACAACTTTTGTGTATATCATGTATTTTATATTGACATATGTTGTAAGCACACATGAGGGTTTGTTTTTAATTAAAACTTGTGAAAGAAATATTGTGCAGACATAAGTTCTTAAATTGTAGAGCCTTCCTCTCTTCATATTACTGTTGTTGATCCATTCTATTATTAAGACATTTGTTAAGCATATCCCTTTACAGCACCTTCTGTAGTTTTGCTGAAACCCATCAGAGTCATATAGGTGTAAAAAGGTCTCGGTTCATCCATAATGTAATCATTAACAGGTGATTTGTACAATGCCAGACAACCAGTGACCATTAACACGTTTTATTTCTGCATGTGAATGTAGAGTCAATAGTGAATTAAGCACCAGCCATCATCAGTTAGTCTATTTGCATTTTAACCTGGGGAAAGAATGTGGGTTTGTTCATTATTTAGCATTAAAAGAACATTGAATAAAAGCACTGACACAACACTATTGAAACTAATTCCTCACACCCGAGTGCTCCTCATCCCCTCAGAGCAACACAACCTTAAAAATGACATATATTGTGTCTCTGTTGTTAATAACAATGTAATCATGATATGATTATTAATTCTAATTATTATAAGGAGATAGTGACTTCTCCTGATAATTCATCACACTACATGGACACATGTTTCTGTACATAGGCAGATTCCTCTGTAAATAAAGTTAAGACATCAAATGAAAACAATAGAGCACAATTTGTTGTTAGGCCTTGCCAATCATTTGCAGTAAAAATGGAGGTGAACCAGTTAAAAAAAGATAATTGTAGAATTTAGAGCATTAAATTGACATCCCAACACACAATGAAAATATAAGAGAGTAAAGAAGGTATTTCTATATACATTATATATTTTATTTTCTTGAAGTCAATAAACACTCTAATCATAATATGATTATTATAAGGATAATGATTTATCCTGATAATACCTTACACTACATGGATACACGTTTCTGCACATAGGCAGATTCCACTGAAAATAAAGTTAAGAAATCAAATAAGAACAATAGGCTAAAGAGAGTTTGAGGACTTGACAATATTCTACTTTGTTGTTACGCCTTGAAAAGCATTTGCAGTAAAATGGAGGTGAAACAGTTTTAAATAATTAGATAATTGGAGAATTTATAGAATTACATTGACATCCCAACACACAAAGAAGGTAAATATGAGAGAGTACAGAAGGTCTTTAAATATAAACTATTTATTCAAGTCAAGCTGATGATACATACATGATCCAATAGGCTACTGTTCACCCTGACATTTTGTGTCACCTTTTAAGCAATAACAACTAACTCTCACTTTGATTATTTCACAATGCAAACCCACAAACAATGTGGTTTGTTCATCATATTTAGCATTTGAAGAAACGTTGAATAAAAGCACAGTCACAACCCTATTGAAACTAAATCCACACACGAGTGCTCCTCAGCCCCTGAGAGAAACACAACCTGAACAATGATCTAAATATTTGAAGTTTTCTGGGTTTACCAGGTTTTGCTGTTATTGTGTCTCAGTTGTTAATAACAATGTAATCATGATATTATTATTATTATTATAAGGACAATGATTTATGTATTACACAGCATTGAATTGGTTCTCACCCCTGCCCCCCCCTCCCCTCTTTGGCCATTCAATCCAAGCAGTTAGTGGTTCAACCCGTTAGGTTGTGGTTGGTGGAGAGATAGTTCTATTGTTCTCCTCTTTGGCCAATCAATCCCAAGCAGTTAGTGGTTCCACCTCAGGCTCTCTAGTATAAGAAGAGTTTGTAGTTGTCAGTTCTCCACAACTCCTCCAGGATATCACTCATTTCTGATCAGATCTGACTGTGGACTCCAGACTTCAGGTGAAGATGAACTCTCTCAACTCTAGGATCAATTCTGCTGAAGAAAGAGGACTCAAACACAGAGGACTCAAACACACCATGACTACATTAATGACCAGGAGACAACAGGATAACAAAACTTTCAAAGTCAAAGTAGGAGGCCTGAAAAAGCATCGCTTTGAACCATACCAGCGCTCTTCAAGGACATGTACAGGTGCTAAGAAGAAGCAGATGCCATTTAAAAAACCCTCTGTGGGCAAATCCGTTGAGGTCACATGCCCCACTAGCTCTGATCCAGAGTTGGACACAGCTGAACAGGACATAATCAACTATGACGACATCCCATCGTCAGCGCTTAACGTCGACACCCTAACCCTGAACGCCCCCGGACCCGGCATTATGTCCTGCTCGGATACAGAGTGGGACAGAGTTGATTTGGACAATGTACTCAACTCTGACGTCCCTTCCCCAACACCACTGGTCATTGTGACCGCCAGCTCCTCCCAACACTCTGATGGTCCAGAGAGTTGCATGGTATCTGAGATGGACCTGCTGGACAGAGGCCAGTACCAAGTCCAGAGCATCCTGGGGGAAGGAAGCTTTGGGACGGTGGCCAAAGCCATCAGCACACTCACCGGTGATACAGTGGCCATCAAGATCTTGAAGAATCGCAGTGATTACGATGAAGTGGCAGCACGTGAGGTACAGTAAGCATTGTTTTAGGAACATTTGTGCATAATTTATCATTTATCTATATCTGTCTATTCTAATACCTAATGTTCTTGTATTCCCAGATGGCTGTGTTGCAGACGCTGAAAGTCCTGGACCCTGACACGTGTGGAATAGTGAGATTTTATCACAGCTTCATGTATGAAGGATTTACATGCATGGTGTTTGAGTCTCTGGATGTTAACCTCCTGGATTTCTTGAACGAGAGACAGTATCCTCTGTCCATGATGGAGATGAGACACATCCTACAGCAGGTATGGGTTTGACAATTGTATTTGAAACTGATGGTAAATATATTCTGTTAATTTTCTCACCACCTTGTGCTCAAATTAATATTAATCATGCTCTTTGTTCTTAACTTTCAGCTTGCCATTGCACTCCATGCCCTGAAGGGAATAGGTCTGATCCATACAGACATCAAACTAGATAACATCATGCTGGTGAACCAACAAGAACAACCCCTCAAAGTCAAACTCATTGACTTTGGTCTGGCAGTTCCTGTCTCTGAGACTAAGCAACGGAGGATCAGGCCGCCTCTTTGGTATAGGTGAGTTCTATTGAGCTACTCTGTTGTTATTATTAATTTATTCCTAATTGCCTTATTATCTGCTTTACTGAAAGCACAATGCAAGCACATATTCAAATATAAAGTGCCAGGAGTGCAATTGAGAAGACACTTGAATGTTGCTAACGTTATCCTTTTATTTTACAACCCACAGAGCACCAGAACTCTTCCTGGGCCTCCCAATCACAGAGGCACTTGATATGTGGTCACTGGGCTGTATGCTGGCTAATGGGATGCTGTTCCATGATCTCTTCAGCGGGAAGACTGAATATGATGTGGTGAGTATTGTACTGATGCACTGCATATAGTACAACATGCATTCTGATTATACTCGGAAAGTCTGAATGAACCATGCAGTAGTTACAAGTTCATCAATCCATAGTTATACCCTAACACTGTTATGAAATATTCTCAATATGTGAAATATCCTGTATTTTTCTGCAGATTCGATCCATCCTCTTGACGCTTGGTATGCCAGAGCAATCTCTCTTGGATGCTGGACAAACAACCAGCAGCTTTTTCATTCAGGACGACGATACATGGAAGTTTAAGGTATGACTGCAGCTAATATTGGAGTAATAACATAATCTCTGAAATGTTCAAGTAGGCTATAGGCTATCTTTGCATGTCATTCAGTCAGATCAATACAAATCTAAATGTTTTGTATCTTCTAGGAACCAGAGGAGTATTACACACTACAGGAGTTCAAGGCAGAAGACGAAGACCTCTTTTTGGATGATACCTGCTCATTGGAAGAAGTGTTCTCCTCCCTGCATTCTTGTGAAGTCTTCATGGACCTTTTGAAACGAATGCTTCATCTGGATCCAAAGGAGAGGATAACACCTAACCAGATATTGGACCATCCCTTCATCACCATGTCTCACCTATGAACACCTCAAGGTGTCTTGGGGGCCAACAATTATAATGTAATGCACTTTATTGGATTTGGTGTACAGTATGTGTTTAACAATGACAACGCCAAAAGATGGTGATGTCGGACAACACAGATCCTACCTAAGACCCTTCAGTCAACTGAAACTGACATAATTTGTGATCCATGGTGTGTACCATTTGAGATCACAGTAGGCTACTCTTTGTAATTATATATATATTTATATTTTGACAAATGCACCTTATTAAATTTTTTTTTTACATTTTATATTCGACATTTCAATTTCACTTGATGTATTATCACTCTTTCATGCTCAGATCATGCATGTCTCAAATGTCCAGTTATCTGGTTACCATTCCAGGCTCGTCTGTATTCCAACTGAGAGAGAAGAAATTAGCACAACTTTTGTGTATATCATGTATTTTATATTGACATATGTTGTAAGCACACATGAGGGTTTGTTTTTAATTAAAACTTGTGAAAGAAATATTGTGCAGACATAAGTTCTTAAATTGTAGAGCCTTCCTCTCTTCATATTACTGTTGTTGATCCATTCTATTATTAAGACATTTGTTAAGCATATCCCTTTACAGCACCTTCTGTAGTTTTGCTGAAACCCATCAGAGTCATATAGGTGTAAAAAGGTCTCGGTTCATCCATAATGTAATCATTAACAGGTGATTTGTACAATGCCAGACAACCAGTGACCATTAACACGTTTTATTTCTGCATGTGAATGTAGAGTCAATAGTGAATTAAGCACCAGCCATCATCAGTTAGTCTATTTGCATTTTAACCTGGGGAAAGAATGTGGGTTTGTTCATTATTTAGCATTAAAAGAACATTGAATAAAAGCACTGACACAACACTATTGAAACTAATTCCTCACACCCGAGTGCTCCTCATCCCCTCAGAGCAACACAACCTTAAAAATGACATATATTGTGTCTCTGTTGTTAATAACAATGTAATCATGATATGATTATTAATTCTAATTATTATAAGGAGATAGTGACTTCTCCTGATAATTCATCACACTACATGGACACATGTTTCTGTACATAGGCAGATTCCTCTGTAAATAAAGTTAAGACATCAAATGAAAACAATAGAGCACAATTTGTTGTTAGGCCTTGCCAATCATTTGCAGTAAAAATGTAGGTGAACCAGTTAAAAAAAGATAATTGTAGAATTTAGAGCATTAAATTGACATCCCAACACACAATGAAAATATAAGAGAGTAAAGAAGGTATTTCTATATACATTATATATTTTATTTTCTTGAAGTCAATAAACACTCTAATCATAATATGATTATTATAAGGATAATGATTTATCCTGATAATACCTTACACTACATGGATACACGTTTCTGCACATAGGCAGATTCCACTGAAAATAAAGTTAAGAAATCAAATAAGAACAATAGGCTAAAGAGAGTTTGAGGACTTGACAATATTCTACTTTGTTGTTACGCCTTGAAAAGCATTTGCAGTAAAATGGAGGTGAAACAGTTTTAAATAATTAGATAATTGGAGAATTTATAGAATTACATTGACATCCCAACACACAAAGAAGGTAAATATGAGAGAGTACAGAAGGTCTTTAAATATAAACTATTTATTCAAGTCAAGCTGATGATACATACATGATCCAATAGGCTACTGTTCACCCTGACATTTTGTGTCACCTTTTAAGCAATAACAACTAACTCTCACTTTGATTATTTCACAATGCAAACCCACAAACAATGTGGTTTGTTCATCATATTTAGCATTTGAAGAAACGTTGAATAAAAGCACAGTCACAACCCTATTGAAACTAAATCCACACACGAGTGCTCCTCAGCCCCTGAGAGAAACACAACCTGAACAATGATCTAAATATTTGAAGTTTTCTGGGTTTACCAGGTTTTGCTGTTATTGTGTCTCAGTTGTTAATAACAATGTAATCATGATATTATTATTATTATTATAAGGACAATGATTTATGTATTACACAGCATTGAATTGGTTCTCACCCCTGCCCCCCCCCCCCCCCTCTTTGGCCAATCAATCCAAGCAGTTAGTGGTTCAACCCGTTAGGTTGTGGTTGGTGGAGAGATAGTTCTATTGTTCTCCTCTTTGGCCAATCAATCCCAAGCAGTTAGTGGTTCCACCTCAGGCTCTCTAGTATAAGAAGAGTTTGTAGTTGTCAGTTCTCCACAACTCCTCCAGGATATCACTCATTTCTGATCAGATCTGACTGTGGACTCCAGACTTCAGGTGAAGATGAACTCTCTCAACTCTAGGATCAATTCTGCTGAAGAAAGAGGACTCAAACACAGAGGACTCAAACACACCATGACTACATTAATGACCAGGAGACAACAGGATAACAAAACTTTCAAAGTCAAAGTAGGAGGCCTGAAAAAGCATCGCTTTGAACCATACCAGCGCTCTTCAAGGACATGTACAGGTGCTAAGAAGAAGCAGATGCCATTTAAAAAACCCTCTGTGGGCAAATCCGTTGAGGTCACATGCCCCACTAGCTCTGATCCAGAGTTGGACACAGCTGAACAGGACATAATCAACTATGACGACATCCCATCGTCAGCGCTTAACGTCGACACCCTAACCCTGAACGCCCCCGGACCCGGCATTATGTCCTGCTCGGATACAGAGTGGGACAGAGTTGATTTGGACAATGTACTCAACTCTGACGTCCCTTCCCCAACACCACTGGTCATTGTGACCGCCAGCTCCTCCCAACACTCTGATGGTCCAGAGAGTTGCATGGTATCTGAGATGGACCTGCTGGACAGAGGCCAGTACCAAGTCCAGAGCATCCTGGGGGAAGGAAGCTTTGGGACGGTGGCCAAAGCCATCAGCACACTCACCGGTGATACAGTGGCCATCAAGATCTTGAAGAATCGCAGTGATTACGATGAAGTGGCAGCACGTGAGGTACAGTAAGCATTGTTTTAGGAACATTTGTGCATAATTTATAATTTATCTATATCTGTCTATTCTAATACCTAATGTTCTTGTATTCCCAGATGGCTGTGTTGCAGACGCTGAAAGTCCTGGACCCTGACACGTGTGGAATAGTGAGATTTTATCACAGCTTCATGTATGAAGGATTTACATGCATGGTGTTTGAGTCTCTGGATGTTAACCTCCTGGATTTCTTGAACGAGAGACAGTATCCTCTGTCCATGATGGAGATGAGACACATCCTACAGCAGGTATGGGTTTGACAATTGTATTTGAAACTGATGGTAAATATATTCTGTTAATTTTCTCACCACCTTGTGCTCAAATTAATATTAATCATGCTCTTTGTTCTTAACTTTCAGCTTGCCATTGCACTCCATGCCCTGAAGGGAATAGGTCTGATCCATACAGACATCAAACTAGATAACATCATGCTGGTGAACCAACAAGAACAACCCCTCAAAGTCAAACTCATTGACTTTGGTCTGGCAGTTCCTGTCTCTGAGACTAAGCAACGGAGGATCAGGCCGCCTCTTTGGTATAGGTGAGTTCTATTGAGCTACTCTGTTGTTATTATTAATTTATTCCTAATTGCCGTATTATCTGCTTTACTGAAAGCACAATGCAAGCACATATTCAAATATAAAGTGCCAGGAGTGCAATTGAGAAGACACTTGAATGTTGCTAACGTTATCCTTTTATTTTACAACCCACAGAGCACCAGAACTCTTCCTGGGCCTCCCAATCACAGAGGCACTTGATATGTGGTCACTGGGCTGTATGCTGGCTAATGGGATGCTGTTCCATGATCTCTTCAGCGGGAAGACTGAATATGATGTGGTGAGTATTGTACTGATGCACTGCATATAGTACAACATGCATTCTGATTATACTCGGAAAGTCTGAATGAACCATGCAGTAGTTACAAGTTCATCAATCCATAGTTATACCCTAACACTGTTATGAAATATTCTCAATATGTGAAATATCCTGTATTTTTCTGCAGATTCGATCCATCCTCTTGACGCTTGGTATGCCAGAGCAATCTCTCTTGGATGCTGGACAAACAACCAGCAGCTTTTTCATTCAGGACGACGATACATGGAAGTTTAAGGTATGACTGCAGCTAATATTGGAGTAATAACATAATCTCTGAAATGTTCAAGTAGGCTATAGGCTATCTTTGCATGTCATTCAGTCAGATCAATACAAATCTAAATGTTTTGTATCTTCTAGGAACCAGAGGAGTATTACACACTACAGGAGTTCAAGGCAGAAGACGAAGACCTCTTTTTGGATGATACCTGCTCATTGGAAGAAGTGTTCTCCTCCCTGCATTCTTGTGAAGTCTTCATGGACCTTTTGAAACGAATGCTTCATCTGGATCCAAAGGAGAGGATAACACCTAACCAGATATTGGACCATCCCTTCATCACCATGTCTCACCTATGAACACCTCAAGGTGTCTTGGGGGCCAACAATTATAATGTAATGCACTTTATTGGATTTGGTGTACAGTATGTGTTTAACAATGACAACGCCAAAAGATGGTGATGTCGGACAACACAGATCCTACCTAAGACCCTTCAGTCAACTGAAACTGACATAATTTGTGATCCATGGTGTGTACCATTTGAGATCACAGTAGGCTACTCTTTGTAATTATACTGTAGATTATTTAAGAACAGCACTATCACTGACTGTTACAACTTACTATATACTACACACTGCTGCTGCTGTAGTGGAAAAACACTGAAATGTTTTACTGGAAATACTCAAGTAAAGTATACATACAAAAGACTGATTATATGATGCTGCTATTCATCTCTGTTGCAAAGTATACTGTTATTAATTTCTGTTGCAGATGATACTCTACTTGCCGATGAGCATTTCTCTATTTTTATTTATATTTTGACAAATGCACCTTATAATTTTTTTTTTTACATTTTATATTCGACATTTCAATTTCACTTGATGTATTATCACTCTTTCATGCTCAGATCATGCATGTCTCAAATGTCCAGTTACCTGGTTACCATTCCAGGCTCGTCTGTATTCCAACTGAGAGAGAAGAAATTAGCACAACTTTTGTGTATATCATGTATTTTATATTGACATATGTTGTAAGCACACATGAGGGTTTGTTTTTAATTAAAACTTGTGAAAGAAATATTGTGCAGACATAAGTTCTTAAATTGTAGAGCCTTCCTCTCTTCATATTACTGTTGTTGATCCATTCTATTATTAAGACATTTGTTAAGCATATCCCTTTACAGCACCTTCTGTAGTTTTGCTGAAACCCATCAGAGTCATATAGGTGTAAAAAGGTCTCGGTTCATCCATAATGTAATCATTAACAGGTGATTTGTACAATGCCAGACAACCAGTGACCATTAACACGTTTTATTTCTGCATGTGAATGTAGAGTCAATAGTGAATTAAGCACCAGCCATCATCAGTTAGTCTATTTGCATTTTAACCTGGGGAAAGAATGTGGGTTTGTTCATTATTTAGCATTAAAAGAACATTGAATAAAAGCACTGACACAACACTATTGAAACTAATTCCTCACACCCGAGTGCTCCTCATCCCCTCAGAGCAACACAACCTTAAAAATGACATATATTGTGTCTCTGTTGTTAATAACAATGTAATCATGATATGATTATTAATTCTAATTATTATAAGGAGATAGTGACTTCTCCTGATAATTCATCACACTACATGGACACATGTTTCTGTACATAGGCAGATTCCTCTGTAAATAAAGTTAAGACATCAAATGAAAACAATAGAGCACAATTTGTTGTTAGGCCTTGCCAATCATTTGCAGTAAAAATGGAGGTGAACCAGTTAAAAAAAGATAATTGTAGAATTTAGAGCATTAAATTGACATCCCAACACACAATGAAAATATAAGAGAGTAAAGAAGGTATTTCTATATACATTATATATTTTATTTTCTTGAAGTCAATAAACACTCTAATCATAATATGATTATTATAAGGATAATGATTTATCCTGATAATACCTTACACTACATGGATACACGTTTCTGCACATAGGCAGATTCCACTGAAAATAAAGTTAAGAAATCAAATAAGAACAATAGGCTAAAGAGAGTTTGAGGACTTGACAATATTCTACTTTGTTGTTACGCCTTGAAAAGCAGTAAAATGGAGGTGAAACAGTTTTAAATAATTAGATAATTGGAGAATTTATAGAATTACATTGACATCCCAACACACAAAGAAGGTAAATATGAGAGAGTACAGAAGGTCTTTAAATATAAACTATTTATTCAAGTCAAGCTGATGATACATACATGATCCAATAGGCTACTGTTCACCCTGACATTTTGTGTCACCTTTTAAGCAATAACAACTAACTCTCACTTTGATTATTTCACAATGCAAACCCACAAACAATGTGGTTTGTTCATCATATTTAGCATTTGAAGAAACGTTGAATAAAAGCACAGTCACAACCCTATTGAAACTAAATCCACACACGAGTGCTCCTCAGCCCCTGAGAGAAACACAACCTGAACAATGATCTAAATATTTGAAGTTTTCTGGGTTTACCAGGTTTTGCTGTTATTGTGTCTCAGTTGTTAATAACAATGTAATCATGATATTATTATTATTATTATAAGGACAATGATTTATGTATTACACAGCATTGAATTGGTTCTCACCCCTGCCCCCCCCTCCCCTCTTTGGCCAATCAATCCAAGCAGTTAGTGGTTCAACCCGTTAGGTTGTGGTTGGTGGAGAGATAGTTCTATTGTTCTCCTCTTTGGCCAATCAATCCCAAGCAGTTAGTGGTTCCACCTCAGGCTCTCTAGTAGCCTATAAGAAGAGTTTGTAGTTGTCAGTTCTCCACAACTCCTCCAGGATATCACTCATTTCTGATCAGATCTGACTGTGGACTCCAGACTTCAGGTGAAGATGAACTCTCTCAACTCTAGGATCAATTCTGCTGAAGAAAGAGGACTCAAACACAGAGGACTCAAACACACCATGACTACATTAATGACCAGGAGACAACAGGATAACAAAACTTTCAAAGTAAAAGTAGGAGGCCTGAAAAAGCATCGCTTTGAACCATACCAGCGCTCTTCAAGGACATGTACAGGTGCTAAGAAGAAGCAGATGCCATTTAAAAAACCCTCTGTGGGCAAATCCGTTGAGGTCACATGCCCCACTAGCTCTGATCCAGAGTTGGACACAGCTGAACAGGACATAATCAACTATGACGACATCCCATCGTCAGCGCTTAACGTCGACACCCTAACCCTGAACGCCCCCGGACCTGGCATTATGTCCTGCTCGGATACAGAGTGGGACAGAGTTGATTTGGACAATGTACTCAACTCTGACGTCCCTTCCCCAACACCACTGGTCATTGTGACCGCCAGCTCCTCCCAACACTCTGATGGTCCAGAGAGTTGCATGGTATCTGAGATGGACCTGCTGGACAGAGGCCAGTACCAAGTCCAGAGCATCCTGGGGGAAGGAAGCTTTGGGACGGTGGCCAAAGCCATCAGCACACTCACCGGTGATACAGTGGCCATCAAGATCTTGAAGAATCGCAGTGATTACGATGAAGTGGCAGCACGTGAGGTACAGTAAGCATTGTTTTAGGAACATTTGTGCATAATTTATCATTTATCTATATCTGTCTATTCTAATACCTAATGTTCTTGTATTCCCAGATGGCTGTGTTGCAGACGCTGAAAGTCCTGGACCCTGACACGTGTGGAATAGTGAGATTTTATCACAGCTTCATGTATGAAGGATTTACATGCATGGTGTTTGAGTCTCTGGATGTTAACCTCCTGGATTTCTTGAACGAGAGACAGTATCCTCTGTCCATGATGGAGATGAGACACATCCTACAGCAGGTATGGGTTTGACAATTGTATTTGAAACTGATGGTAAATATATTCTGTTAATTTTCTCACCACCTTGTGCTCAAATTAATATTAATCATGCTCTTTGTTCTTAACTTTCAGCTTGCCATTGCACTCCATGCCCTGAAGGGAATAGGTCTGATCCATACAGACATCAAACTAGATAACATCATGCTGGTGAACCAACAAGAACAACCCCTCAAAGTCAAACTCATTGACTTTGGTCTGGCAGTTCCTGTCTCTGAGACTAAGCAACGGAGGATCAGGCCGCCTCTTTGGTATAGGTGAGTTCTATTGAGCTACTCTGTTGTTATTATTAATTTATTCCTAATTGCCGTATTATCTGCTTTACTGAAAGCACAATGCAAGCACATATTCAAATATAAAGTGCCAGGAGTGCAATTGAGAAGACACTTGAATGTTGCTAACGTTATCCTTTTATTTTACAACCCACAGAGCACCAGAACTCTTCCTGGGCCTCCCAATCACAGAGGCACTTGATATGTGGTCACTGGGCTGTATGCTGGCTAATGGGATGCTGTTCCATGATCTCTTCAGCGGGAAGACTGAATATGATGTGGTGAGTATTGTACTGATGCACTGCATATAGTACAACATGCATTCTGATTATACTCGGAAAGTCTGAATGAACCATGCAGTAGTTACAAGTTCATCAATCCATAGTTATACCCTAACACTGTTATGAAATATTCTCAATATGTGAAATATCCTGTATTTTTCTGCAGATTCGATCCATCCTCTTGACGCTTGGTATGCCAGAGCAATCTCTCTTGGATGCTGGACAAACAACCAGCAGCTTTTTCATTCAGGACGACGATACATGGAAGTTTAAGGTATGACTGCAGCTAATATTGGAGTAATAACATAATCTCTGAAATGTTCAAGTAGGCTATAGGCTATCTTTGCATGTCATTCAGTCAGATCAATACAAATCTAAATGTTTTGTATCTTCTAGGAACCAGAGGAGTATTACACACTACAGGAGTTCAAGGCAGAAGACGAAGACCTCTTTTTGGATGATACCTGCTCATTGGAAGAAGTGTTCTCCTCCCTGCATTCTTGTGAAGTCTTCATGGACCTTTTGAAACGAATGCTTCATCTGGATCCAAAGGAGAGGATAACACCTAACCAGATATTGGACCATCCCTTCATCACCATGTCTCACCTATGAACACCTCAAGGTGTCTTGGGGGCCAACAATTATAATGTAATGCACTTTATTGGATTTGGTGTACAGTATGTGTTTAACAATGACAACGCCAAAAGATGGTGATGTCGGACAACACAGATCCTACCTAAGACCCTTCAGTCAACTGAAACTGACATAATTTGTGATCCATGGTGTGTACCATTTGAGATCACAGTAGGCTACTCTTTGTAATTATACTGTAGATTCTTTAAGAACAGCACTATCACTGACTGTTACAACTTACTATATACTACACACTGCTGCTGCTGTAGTGGAAAAACACTGAAATGTTTTACTGGAAATACTCAAGTAAAGTATACATACAAAAGACTGATTATATATGATGCTGCTATTCATCTCTGTTGCAAAGTATACTGTTATTAATTTCTGTTGCAGATGATACTCTACTTGCCGATGAGCATTTCTCTATTTTTATTTATATTTTGACAAATGCACCTTATAATTTTTTTTTTTTACATTTTATATTCGACATTTCAATTTCACTTGATGTATTATCACTCTTTCATGCTCAGATCATGCATGTCTCAAATGTCCAGTTACCTGGTTACCATTCCAGGCTCGTCTGTATTCCAACTGAGAGAGAAGAAATTAGCACAACTTTTGTGTATATCATGTATTTTATATTGACATATGTTGTAAGCACACATGAGGGTTTGTTTTTAATTAAAACTTGTGAAAGAAATATTGTGCAGACATAAGTTCTTAAATTGTAGAGCCTTCCTCTCTTCATATTACTGTTGTTGATCCATTCTATTATTAAGACATTTGTTAAGCATATCCCTTTACAGCACCTTCTGTAGTTTTGCTGAAACCCATCAGAGTCATATAGGTGTAAAAAGGTCTCGGTTCATCCATAATGTAATCATTAACAGGTGATTTGTACAATGCCAGACAACCAGTGACCATTAACACGTTTTATTTCTGCATGTGAATGTAGAGTCAATAGTGAATTAAGCACCAGCCATCATCAGTTAGTCTATTTGCATTTTAACCTGGGGAAAGAATGTGGGTTTGTTCATTATTTAGCATTAAAAGAACATTGAATAAAAGCACTGACACAACACTATTGAAACTAATTCCTCACACCCGAGTGCTCCTCATCCCCTCAGAGCAACACAACCTTAAAAATGACATATATTGTGTCTCTGTTGTTAATAACAATGTAATCATGATATGATCCTGTATTTTTCTGCAGATTCGATCCATCCTCTTGACGCTTGGTATGCCAGAGCAATCTCTCTTGGATGCTGGACAAACAACCAGCAGCTTTTTCATTCAGGACGACGATACATGGAAGTTTAAGGTATGACTGCAGCTAATATTGGAGTAATAACATAATCTCTGAAATGTTCAAGTAGGCTATAGGCTATCTTTGCATGTCATTCAGTCAGATCAATACAAATCTAAATGTTTTGTATCTTCTAGGAACCAGAGGAGTATTACACACTACAGGAGTTCAAGGCAGAAGACGAAGACCTCTTTTTGGATGATACCTGCTCATTGGAAGAAGTGTTCTCCTCCCTGCATTCTTGTGAAGTCTTCATGGACCTTTTGAAACGAATGCTTCATCTGGATCCAAAGGAGAGGATAACACCTAACCAGATATTGGACCATCCCTTCATCACCATGTCTCACCTATGAACACCTCAAGGTGTCTTGGGGGCCAACAATTATAATGTAATGCACTTTATTGGATTTGGTGTACAGTATGTGTTTAACAATGACAACGCCAAAAGATGGTGATGTCGGACAACACAGATCCTACCTAAGACCCTTCAGTCAACTGAAACTGACATAATTTGTGATCCATGGTGTGTACCATTTGAGATCACAGTAGGCTACTCTTTGTAATTATACTGTAGATTCTTTAAGAACAGCACTATCACTGACTGTTACAACTTACTATATACTACACACTGCTGCTGCTGTAGTGGAAAAACACTGAAATGTTTTACTGGAAATACTCAAGTAAAGTATACATACAAAAGACTGATTATATATGATGCTGCTATTCATCTCTGTTGCAAAGTATACTGTTATTAATTTCTGTTGCAGATGATACTCTACTTGCCGATGAGCATTTCTCTATTTTTATTTATATTTTGACAAATGCACCTTATAATTTTTTTTTTTTACATTTTATATTCGACATTTCAATTTCACTTGATGTATTATCACTCTTTCATGCTCAGATCATGCATGTCTCAAATGTCCAGTTACCTGGTTACCATTCCAGGCTCGTCTGTATTCCAACTGAGAGAGAAGAAATTAGCACAACTTTTGTGTATATCATGTATTTTATATTGACATATGTTGTAAGCACACATGAGGGTTTGTTTTTAATTAAAACTTGTGAAAGAAATATTGTGCAGACATAAGTTCTTAAATTGTAGAGCCTTCCTCTCTTCATATTACTGTTGTTGATCCATTCTATTATTAAGACATTTGTTAAGCATATCCCTTTACAGCACCTTCTGTAGTTTTGCTGAAACCCATCAGAGTCATATAGGTGTAAAAAGGTCTCGGTTCATCCATAATGTAATCATTAACAGGTGATTTGTACAATGCCAGACAACCAGTGACCATTAACACGTTTTATTTCTGCATGTGAATGTAGAGTCAATAGTGAATTAAGCACCAGCCATCATCAGTTAGTCTATTTGCATTTTAACCTGGGGAAAGAATGTGGGTTTGTTCATTATTTAGCATTAAAAGAACATTGAATAAAAGCACTGACACAACACTATTGAAACTAATTCCTCACACCTGAGTGCTCCTCATCCCCTCAGAGCAACACAACCTTAAAAATGACATATATTGTGTCTCTGTTGTTAATAACAATGTAATCATGATATGATTATTAATTCTAATTATTATAAGGAGATAGTGACTTCTCCTGATAATTCATCACACTACATGGACACATGTTTCTGTACATAGGCAGATTCCTCTGTAAATAAAGTTAAGACATCAAATGAAAACAATAGAGCACAATTTGTTGTTAGGCCTTGCCAATCATTTGCAGTAAAAATGGAGGTGAACCAGTTAAAAAAAGATAATTGTAGAATTTAGAGCATTAAATTGACATCCCAACACACAATGAAAATATAAGAGAGTAAAGAAGGTATTTCTATATACATTATATATTTTATTTTCTTGAAGTCAATAAACACTCTAATCATAATATGATTATTATAAGGATAATGATTTATCCTGATAATACCTTACACTACATGGATACACGTTTCTGCACATAGGCAGATTCCACTGAAAATAAAGTTAAGAAATCAAATAAGAACAATAGGCTAAAGAGAGTTTGAGGACTTGACAATATTCTACTTTGTTGTTACGCCTTGAAAAGCATTTGCAGTAAAATGGAGGTGAAACAGTTTTAAATAATTAGATAATTGGAGAATTTATAGAATTACATTGACATCCCAACACACAAAGAAGGTAAATATGAGAGAGTACAGAAGGTCTTTAAATATAAACTATTTATTCAAGTCAAGCTGATGATACATACATGATCCAATAGGCTACTGTTCACCCTGACATTTTGTGTCACCTTTTAAGCAATAACAACTAACTCTCACTTTGATTATTTCACAATGCAAACCCACAAACAATGTGGTTTGTTCATCATATTTAGCATTTGAAGAAACGTTGAATAAAAGCACAGTCACAACCCTATTGAAACTAAATCCACACACGAGTGCTCCTCAGCCCCTGAGAGAAACACAACCTGAACAATGATCTAAATATTTGAAGTTTTCTGGGTTTACCAGGTTTTGCTGTTATTGTGTCTCAGTTGTTAATAACAATGTAATCATGATATTATTATTATTATTATAAGGACAATGATTTATGTATTACACAGCATTGAATTGGTTCTCACCCCTGCCCCCCCCTCCCCTCTTTGGCCAATCAATCCAAGCAGTTAGTGGTTCAACCCGTTAGGTTGTGGTTGGTGGAGAGATAGTTCTATTGTTCTCCTCTTTGGCCAATCAATCCCAAGCAGTTAGTGGTTCCACCTCAGGCTCTCTAGTATAAGAAGAGTTTGTAGTTGTCAGTTCTCCACAACTCCTCCAGGATATCACTCATTTCTGATCAGATCTGACTGTGGACTCCAGACTTCAGGTGAAGATGAACTCTCTCAACTCTAGGATCAATTCTGCTGAAGAAAGAGGACTCAAACACAGAGGACTCAAACACACCATGACTACATTAATGACCAGGAGACAACAGGATAACAAAACTTTCAAAGTAAAAGTAGGAGGCCTGAAAAAGCATCGATTTGAACCATACCAGCGCTCTTCAAGGACATGTACAGGTGCTAAGAAGAAGCAGATGCCATTTAAAAAACCCTCTGTGGGCAAATCCGTTGAGGTCACATGCCCCACTAGCTCTGATCCAGAGTTGGACACAGCTGAACAGGACATAATCAACTATGACGACATCCCATCGTCAGCGCTTAACGTCGACACCCTAACCCTGAACGCCCCCGGACCCGGCATTATGTCCTGCTCGGATACAGAGTGGGACAGAGTTGATTTGGACAATGTACTCAACTCTGACGTCCCTTCCCCAACACCACTGGTCATTGTGACCGCCAGCTCCTCCCAACACTCTGATGGTCCAGAGAGTTGCATGGTATCTGAGATGGACCTGCTGGACAGAGGCCAGTACCAAGTCCAGAGCATCCTGGGGGAAGGAAGCTTTGGGACGGTGGCCAAAGCCATCAGCACACTCACCGGTGATACAGTGGCCATCAAGATCTTGAAGAATCGCAGTGATTACGATGAAGTGGCAGCACGTGAGGTACAGTAAGCATTGTTTTAGGAACATTTGTGCATAATTTATCATTTATCTATATCTGTCTATTCTAATACCTAATGTTCTTGTATTCCCAGATGGCTGTGTTGCAGACGCTGAAAGTCCTGGACCCTGACACGTGTGGAATAGTGAGATTTTATCACAGCTTCATGTATGAAGGATTTACATGCATGGTGTTTGAGTCTCTGGATGTTAACCTCCTGGATTTCTTGAACGAGAGACAGTATCCTCTGTCCATGATGGAGATGAGACACATCCTACAGCAGGTATGGGTTTGACAATTGTATTTGAAACTGATGGTAAATATATTCTGTTAATTTTCTCACCACCTTGTGCTCAAATTAATATTAATCATGCTCTTTGTTCTTAACTTTCAGCTTGCCATTGCACTCCATGCCCTGAAGGGAATAGGTCTGATCCATACAGACATCAAACTAGATAACATCATGCTGGTGAACCAACAAGAACAACCCCTCAAAGTCAAACTCATTGACTTTGGTCTGGCAGTTCCTGTCTCTGAGACTAAGCAACGGAGGATCAGGCCGCCTCTTTGGTATAGGTGAGTTCTATTGAGCTACTCTGTTGTTATTATTAATTTATTCCTAATTGCCTTATTATCTGCTTTACTGAAAGCACAATGCAAGCACATATTCAAATATAAAGTGCCAGGAGTGCAATTGAGAAGACACTTGAATGTTGCTAACGTTATCCTTTTATTTTACAACCCACAGAGCACCAGAACTCTTCCTGGGCCTCCCAATCACAGAGGCACTTGATATGTGGTCACTGGGCTGTATGCTGGCTAATGGGATGCTGTTCCATGATCTCTTCAGCGGGAAGACTGAATATGATGTGGTGAGTATTGTACTGATGCACTGCATATAGTACAACATGCATTCTGATTATATATTATACTCGGAAAGTCTGAATGAACCATGCAGTAGTTACAAGTTCATCAATCCATAGTTATACCCTAACACTGTTATGAAATATTCTCAATATGTGAAATATCCTGTATTTTTCTGCAGATTCGATCCATCCTCTTGACGCTTGGTATGCCAGAGCAATCTCTCTTGGATGCTGGACAAACAACCAGCAGCTTTTTCATTCAGGACGACGATACATGGAAGTTTAAGGTATGACTGCAGCTAATATTGGAGTAATAACATAATCTCTGAAATGTTCAAGTAGGCTATAGGCTATCTTTGCATGTCATTCAGTCAGATCAATACAAATCTAAATGTTTTGTATCTTCTAGGAACCAGAGGAGTATTACACACTACAGGAGTTCAAGGCAGAAGACGAAGACCTCTTTTTGGATGATACCTGCTCATTGGAAGAAGTGTTCTCCTCCCTGCATTCTTGTGAAGTCTTCATGGACCTTTTGAAACGAATGCTTCATCTGGATCCAAAGGAGAGGATAACACCTAACCAGATATTGGACCATCCCTTCATCACCATGTCTCACCTATGAACACCTCAAGGTGTCTTGGGGGCCAACAATTATAATGTAATGCACTTTATTGGATTTGGTGTACAGTATGTGTTTAACAATGACAACGCCAAAAGATGGTGATGTCGGACAACACAGATCCTACCTAAGACCCTTCAGTCAACTGAAACTGACATAATTTGTGATCCATGGTGTGTACCATTTGAGATCACAGTAGGCTACTCTTTGTAATTATACTGTAGATTCTTTAAGAACAGCACTATCACTGACTGTTACAACTTACTATATACTACACACTGCTGCTGCTGTAGTGGAAAAACACTGAAATGTTTTACTGGAAATACTCAAGTAAAGTATACATACAAAAGACTGATTATATATGATGCTGCTATTCATCTCTGTTGCAAAGTATACTGTTATTAATTTCTGTTGCAGATGATACTCTACTTGCCGATGAGCATTTCTCTATTTTTATTTATATTTTGACAAATGCACCTTATTATTTTTTTTTTTTACATTTTATATTCGACATTTCAATTTCACTTGATGTATTATCACTCTTTCATGCTCAGATCATGCATGTCTCAAATGTCCAGTTATCTGGTTACCATTCCAGGCTCGTCTGTATTCCAACTGAGAGAGAAGAAATTAGCACAACTTTTGTGTATATCATGTATTTTATATTGACATATGTTGTAAGCACACATGAGGGTTTGTTTTTAATTAAAACTTGTGAAAGAAATATTGTGCAGACATAAGTTCTTAAATTGTAGAGCCTTCCTCTCTTCATATTACTGTTGTTGATCCATTCTATTATTAAGACATTTGTTAAGCATATCCCTTTACAGCACCTTCTGTAGTTTTGCTGAAACCCATCAGAGTCATATAGGTGTAAAAAGGTCTCGGTTCATCCATAATGTAATCATTAACAGGTGATTTGTACAATGCCAGACAACCAGTGACCATTAACACGTTTTATTTCTGCATGTGAATGTAGAGTCAATAGTGAATTAAGCACCAGCCATCATCAGTTAGTCTATTTGCATTTTAACCTGGGGAAAGAATGTGGGTTTGTTCATTATTTAGCATTAAAAGAACATTGAATAAAAGCACTGACACAACACTATTGAAACTAATTCCTCACACCCGAGTGCTCCTCATCCCCTCAGAGCAACACAACCTTAAAAATGACATATATTGTGTCTCTGTTGTTAATAACAATGTAATCATGATATGATTATTAATTCTAATTATTATAAGGAGATAGTGACTTCTCCTGATAATTCATCACACTACATGGACACATGTTTCTGTACATAGGCAGATTCCTCTGTAAATAAAGTTAAGACATCAAATGAAAACAATAGAGCACAATTTGTTGTTAGGCCTTGCCAATCATTTGCAGTAAAAATGGAGGTGAACCAGTTAAAAAAAGATAATTGTAGAATTTAGAGCATTAAATTGACATCCCAACACACAATGAAAATATAAGAGAGTAAAGAAGGTATTTCTATATACATTATATATTTTATTTTCTTGAAGTCAATAAACACTCTAATCATAATATGATTATTATAAGGATAATGATTTATCCTGATAATACCTTACACTACATGGATACACGTTTCTGCACATAGGCAGATTCCACTGAAAATAAAGTTAAGAAATCAAATAAGAACAATAGGCTAAAGAGAGTTTGAGGACTTGACAATATTCTACTTTGTTGTTACGCCTTGAAAAGCATTTGCAGTAAAATGGAGGTGAAACAGTTTTAAATAATTAGATAATTGGAGAATTTATAGAATTACATTGACATCCCAACACACAAAGAAGGTAAATATGAGAGAGTACAGAAGGTCTTTAAATATAAACTATTTATTCAAGTCAAGCTGATGATACATACATGATCCAATAGGCTACTGTTCACCCTGACATTTTGTGTCACCTTTTAAGCAATAACAACTAACTCTCACTTTGATTATTTCACAATGCAAACCCACAAACAATGTGGTTTGTTCATCATATTTAGCATTTGAAGAAACGTTGAATAAAAGCACAGTCACAACCCTATTGAAACTAAATCCACACACGAGTGCTCCTCAGCCCCTGAGAGAAACACAACCTGAACAATGATCTAAATATTTGAAGTTTTCTGGGTTTACCAGGTTTTGCTGTTATTGTGTCTCAGTTGTTAATAACAATGTAATCATGATATTATTATTATTATTATAAGGACAATGATTTATGTATTACACAGCATTGAATTGGTTCTCACCCCTGCCCCCCCCTCCCCTCTTTGGCCAATCAATCCAAGCAGTTAGTGGTTCAACCCGTTAGGTTGTGGTTGGTGGAGAGATAGTTCTATTGTTCTCCTCTTTGGCCAATCAATCCCAAGCAGTTAGTGGTTCCACCTCAGGCTCTCTAGTATAAGAAGAGTTTGTAGTTGTCAGTTCTCCACAACTCCTCCAGGATATCACTCATTTCTGATCAGATCTGACTGTGGACTCCAGACTTCAGGTGAAGATGAACTCTCTCAACTCTAGGATCAATTCTGCTGAAGAAAGAGGACTCAAACACAGAGGACTCAAACACACCATGACTACATTAATGACCAGGAGACAACAGGATAACAAAACTTTCAAAGTCAAAGTAGGAGGCCTGAAAAAGCATCGCTTTGAACCATACCAGCGCTCTTCAAGGACATGTACAGGTGCTAAGAAGAAGCAGATGCCATTTAAAAAACCCTCTGTGGGCAAATCCGTTGAGGTCACATGCCCCACTAGCTCTGATCCAGAGTTGGACACAGCTGAACAGGACATAATCAACTATGACGACATCCCATCGTCAGCGCTTAACGTCGACACCCTAACCCTGAACGCCCCCGGACCCGGCATTATGTCCTGCTCGGATACAGAGTGGGACAGAGTTGATTTGGACAATGTACTCAACTCTGACGTCCCTTCCCCAACACCACTGGTCATTGTGACCGCCAGCTCCTCCCAACACTCTGATGGTCCAGAGAGTTGCATGGTATCTGAGATGGACCTGCTGGACAGAGGCCAGTACCAAGTCCAGAGCATCCTGGGGGAAGGAAGCTTTGGGACGGTGGCCAAAGCCATCAGCACACTCACCGGTGATACAGTGGCCATCAAGATCTTGAAGAATCGCAGTGATTACGATGAAGTGGCAGCACGTGAGGTACAGTAAGCATTGTTTTAGGAACATTTGTGCATAATTTATCATTTATCTATATCTGTCTATTCTAATACCTAATGTTCTTGTATTCCCAGATGGCTGTGTTGCAGACGCTGAAAGTCCTGGACCCTGACACGTGTGGAATAGTGAGATTTTATCACAGCTTCATGTATGAAGGATTTACATGCATGGTGTTTGAGTCTCTGGATGTTAACCTCCTGGATTTCTTGAACGAGAGACAGTATCCTCTGTCCATGATGGAGATGAGACACATCCTACAGCAGGTATGGGTTTGACAATTGTATTTGAAACTGATGGTAAATATATTCTGTTAATTTTCTCACCACCTTGTGCTCAAATTAATATTAATCATGCTCTTTGTTCTTAACTTTCAGCTTGCCATTGCACTCCATGCCCTGAAGGGAATAGGTCTGATCCATACAGACATCAAACTAGATAACATCATGCTGGTGAACCAACAAGAACAACCCCTCAAAGTCAAACTCATTGACTTTGGTCTGGCAGTTCCTGTCTCTGAGACTAAGCAACGGAGGATCAGGCCGCCTCTTTGGTATAGGTGAGTTCTATTGAGCTACTCTGTTGTTATTATTAATTTATTCCTAATTGCCTTATTATCTGCTTTACTGAAAGCACAATGCAAGCACATATTCAAATATAAAGTGCCAGGAGTGCAATTGAGAAGACACTTGAATGTTGCTAACGTTATCCTTTTATTTTACAACCCACAGAGCACCAGAACTCTTCCTGGGCCTCCCAATCACAGAGGCACTTGATATGTGGTCACTGGGCTGTATGCTGGCTAATGGGATGCTGTTCCATGATCTCTTCAGCGGGAAGACTGAATATGATGTGGTGAGTATTGTACTGATGCACTGCATATAGTACAACATGCATTCTGATTATACTCGGAAAGTCTGAATGAACCATGCAGTAGTTACAAGTTCATCAATCCATAGTTATACCCTAACACTGTTATGAAATATTCTCAATATGTGAAATATCCTGTATTTTTCTGCAGATTCGATCCATCCTCTTGACGCTTGGTATGCCAGAGCAATCTCTCTTGGATGCTGGACAAACAACCAGCAGCTTTTTCATTCAGGACGACGATACATGGAAGTTTAAGGTATGACTGCAGCTAATATTGGAGTAATAACATAATCTCTGAAATGTTCAAGTAGGCTATAGGCTATCTTTGCATGTCATTCAGTCAGATCAATACAAATCTAAATGTTTTGTATCTTCTAGGAACCAGAGGAGTATTACACACTACAGGAGTTCAAGGCAGAAGACGAAGACCTCTTTTTGGATGATACCTGCTCATTGGAAGAAGTGTTCTCCTCCCTGCATTCTTGTGAAGTCTTCATGGACCTTTTGAAACGAATGCTTCATCTGGATCCAAAGGAGAGGATAACACCTAACCAGATATTGGACCATCCCTTCATCACCATGTCTCACCTATGGGGGCCAACAGTTATAATGTAATGCACTTTATTGGATTTGGTGTACAGTATGTGTTTAACAATGACAACGCCAAAAGATGGTGATGTCGGACAACACAGATCCTACCTAAGACCCTTCAGTCAACTGAAACTGACATAATTTGTGATCCATGGTGTGTACCATTTGAGATCACAGTAGGCTACTCTTTGTAATTATACTGTAGATTATTTAAGAACAGCACTATCACTGACTGTTACAACTTACTATTATACTACACACTGCTGCTGCTGTAGTGGAAAAACACTGAAATGTTTTACTGGAAATACTCAAGTAAAGTATACATACAAAAGACTGATTATATATGATGCTGCTATTCATCTCTGTTGCAAAGTATACTGTTATTAATTTCTGTTGCAGATGATACTCTACTTGCCGATGAGCATTTCTCTATTTTTATTTATATTTAGACAAATGCACCTTATTAATTTTTTTTTTTTACATTTTATATTCGACATTTCAATTTCACTTGATGTATTATCACTCTTTCATGCTCAGATCATGTCTCAAATGTCCAGTTATCTGGTTACCATTCCAGGCTCGTCTGTATTCCAACTGAGAGAGAAGAAATTAGCACAACTTTTGTGTATATCATGTATTTTATATTGACATATGTTGTAAGCACACATGAGGGTTTGTTTTTAATTAAAACTTGTGAAAGAAATATTGTGCAGACATAAGTTCTTAAATTGTAGAGCCTTCCTCTCTTCATATTACTGTTGTTGATCCATTCTATTATTAAGACATTTGTTAAGCATATCCCTTTACAGCACCTTCTGTAGTTTTGCTGAAACCCATCAGAGTCATATAGGTGTAAAAAGGTCTCGGTTCATCCATAATGTAATCATTAACAGGTGATTTGTACAATGCCAGACAACCAGTGACCATTAACACGTTTTATTTCTGCATGTGAATGTAGAGTCAATAGTGAATTAAGCACCAGCCATCATCAGTTAGTCTATTTGCATTTTAACCTGGGGAAAGAATGTGGGTTTGTTCATTATTTAGCATTAAAAGAACATTGAATAAAAGCACTGACACAACACTATTGAAACTAATTCCTCACACCTGAGTGCTCCTCATCCCCTCAGAGCAACACAACCTTAAAAATGACATATATTGTGTCTCTGTTGTTAATAACAATGTAATCATGATATGATTATTAATTCTAATTATTATAAGGAGATAGTGACTTCTCCTGATAATTCATCACACTACATGGACACATGTTTCTGTACATAGGCAGATTCCTCTGTAAATAAAGTTAAGACATCAAATGAAAACAATAGAGCACAATTTGTTGTTAGGCCTTGCCAATCATTTGCAGTAAAAATGGAGGTGAACCAGTTAAAAAAAGATAATTGTAGAATTTAGAGCATTAAATTGACATCCCAACACACAATGAAAATATAAGAGAGTAAAGAAGGTATTTCTATATACATTATATATTTTATTTTCTTGAAGTCAATAAACACTCTAATCATAATATGATTATTATAGGGATAATGATTTATCCTGATAATACCTTACACTACATGGATACACGTTTCTGCACATAGGCAGATTCCACTGAAAATAAAGTTAAGAAATCAAATAAGAACAATAGGCTAAAGAGAGTTTGAGGACTTGACAATATTCTACTTTGTTGTTACGCCTTGAAAAGCATTTGCAGTAAAATGGAGGTGAAACAGTTTTAAATAATTAGATAATTGGAGAATTTATAGAATTACATTGACATCCCAACACACAAAGAAGGTAAATATGAGAGAGTACAGAAGGTCTTTAAATATAAACTATTTATTCAAGTCAAGCTGATGATACATACATGATCCAATAGGCTACTGTTCACCCTGACATTTTGTGTCACCTTTTAAGCAATAACAACTAACTCTCACTTTGATTATTTCACAATGCAAACCCACAAACAATGTGGTTTGTTCATCATATTTAGCATTTGAAGAAACGTTGAATAAAAGCACAGTCACAACCCTATTGAAACTAAATCCACACACGAGTGCTCCTCAGCCCCTGAGAGAAACACAACCTGAACAATGATCTAAATATTTGAAGTTTTCTGGGTTTACCAGGTTTTGCTGTTATTGTGTCTCAGTTGTTAATAACAATGTAATCATGATATTATTATTATTATTATAACGACAATGATTTATGTATTACACAGCATTGAATTGGTTCTCACCCCTGCCCCCCCCTCCCCTCTTTGGCCAATCAATCCAAGCAGTTAGTGGTTCAACCCGTTAGGTTGTGGTTGGTGGAGAGATAGTTCTATTGTTCTCCTCTTTGGCCAATCAATCCCAAGCAGTTAGTGGTTCCACCTCAGGCTCTCTAGTATAAGAAGAGTTTGTAGTTGTCAGTTCTCCACAACTCCTCCAGGATATCACTCATTTCTGATCAGATCTGACTGTGGACTCCAGACTTCAGGTGAAGATGAACTCTCTCAACTCTAGGATCAATTCTGCTGAAGAAAGAGGACTCAAACACAGAGGACTCAAACACACCATGACTACATTAATGACCAGGAGACAACAGGATAACAAAACTTTCAAAGTCAAAGTAGGAGGCCTGAAAAAGCATCGCTTTGAACCATACCAGCGCTCTTCAAGGACATGTACAGGTGCTAAGAAGAAGCAGATGCCATTTAAAAAACCCTCTGTGGGCAAATCCGTTGAGGTCACATGCCCCACTAGCTCTGATCCAGAGTTGGACACAGCTGAACAGGACATAATCAACTATGACGACATCCCATCGTCAGCGCTTAACGTCGACACCCTAACCCTGAACGCCCCCGGACCCGGCATTATGTCCTGCTCGGATACAGAGTGGGACAGAGTTGATTTGGACAATGTACTCAACTCTGACGTCCCTTCCCCAACACCACTGGTCATTGTGACCGCCAGCTCCTCCCAACACTCTGATGGTCCAGAGAGTTGCATGGTATCTGAGATGGACCTGCTGGACAGAGGCCAGTACCAAGTCCAGAGCATCCTGGGGGAAGGAAGTTTTGGGACGGTGGCCAAAGCCATCAGCACACTCACCGGTGATACAGTGGCCATCAAGATCTTGAAGAATCGCAGTGATTACGATGAAGTGGCAGCACGTGAGGTACAGTAAGCATTGTTTTAGGAACATTTGTGCATAATTTATCATTTATCTATATCTGTCTATTCTAATACCTAATGTTCTTGTATTCCCAGATGGCTGTGTTGCAGACGCTGAAAGTCCTGGACCCTGACACGTGTGGAATAGTGAGATTTTATCACAGCTTCATGTATGAAGGATTTACATGCATGGTGTTTGAGTCTCTGGATGTTAACCTCCTGGATTTCTTGAACGAGAGACAGTATCCTCTGTCCATGATGGAGATGAGACACATCCTACAGCAGGTATGGGTTTGACAATTGTATTTGAAACTGATGGTAAATATATTCTGTTAATTTTCTCACCACCTTGTGCTCAAATTAATATTAATCATGCTCTTTGTTCTTAACTTTCAGCTTGCCATTGCACTCCATGCCCTGAAGGGAATAGGTCTGATCCATACAGACATCAAACTAGATAACATCATGCTGGTGAACCAACAAGAACAACCCCTCAAAGTCAAACTCATTGACTTTGGTCTGGCAGTTCCTGTCTCTGAGACTAAGCAACGGAGGATCAGGCCGCCTCTTTGGTATAGGTGAGTTCTATTGAGCTACTCTGTTGTTATTATTAATTTATTCCTAATTGCCTTATTATCTGCTTTACTGAAAGCACAATGCAAGCACATATTCAAATATAAAGTGCCAGGAGTGCAATTGAGAAGACACTTGAATGTTGCTAACGTTATCCTTTTATTTTACAACCCACAGAGCACCAGAACTCTTCCTGGGCCTCCCAATCACAGAGGCACTTGATATGTGGTCACTGGGCTGTATGCTGGCTAATGGGATGCTGTTCCATGATCTCTTCAGCGGGAAGACTGAATATGATGTGGTGAGTATTGTACTGATGCACTGCATATAGTACAACATGCATTCTGATTATACTCGGAAAGTCTGAATGAACCATGCAGTAGTTACAAGTTCATCAATCCATAGTTATACCCTAACACTGTTATGAAATATTCTCAATATGTGAAATATCCTGTATTTTTCTGCAGATTCGATCCATCCTCTTGACGCTTGGTATGCCAGAGCAATCTCTCTTGGATGCTGGACAAACAACCAGCAGCTTTTTCATTCAGGACGACGATACATGGAAGTTTAAGGTATGACTGCAGCTAATATTGGAGTAATAACATAATCTCTGAAATGTTCAAGTAGGCTATAGGCTATCTTTGCATGTCATTCAGTCAGATCAATACAAATCTAAATGTTTTGTATCTTCTAGGAACCAGAGGAGTATTACACACTACAGGAGTTCAAGGCAGAAGACGAAGACCTCTTTTTGGATGATACCTGCTCATTGGAAGAAGTGTTCTCCTCCCTGCATTCTTGTGAAGTCTTCATGGACCTTTTGAAACGAATGCTTCATCTGGATCCAAAGGAGAGGATAACACCTAACCAGATATTGGACCATCCCTTCATCACCATGTCTCACCTATGGGGGCCAACAGTTATAATGTAATGCACTTTATTGGATTTGGTGTACAGTATGTGTTTAACAATGACAACGCCAAAAGATGGTGATGTCGGACAACACAGATCCTACCTAAGACCCTTCAGTCAACTGAAACTGACATAATTTGTGATCCATGGTGTGTACCATTTGAGATCACAGTAGGCTACTCTTTGTAATTATACTGTAGATTATTTAAGAACAGCACTATCACTGACTGTTACAACTTACTATTATACTACACACTGCTGCTGCTGTAGTGGAAAAACACTGAAATGTTTTACTGGAAATACTCAAGTAAAGTATACATACAAAAGACTGATTATATATGATGCTGCTATTCATCTCTGTTGCAAAGTATACTGTTATTAATTTCTGTTGCAGATGATACTCTACTTGCCGATGAGCATTTCTCTATTTTTATTTATATTTAGACAAATGCACCTTATTAATTTTTTTTTTTACATTTTATATTCGACATTTCAATTTCACTTGATGTATTATCACTCTTTCATGCTCAGATCATGTCTCAAATGTCCAGTTATCTGGTTACCATTCCAGGCTCGTCTGTATTCCAACTGAGAGAGAAGAAATTAGCACAACTTTTGTGTATATCATGTATTTTATATTGACATATGTTGTAAGCACACATGAGGGTTTGTTTTTAATTAAAACTTGTGAAAGAAATATTGTGCAGACATAAGTTCTTAAATTGTAGAGCCTTCCTCTCTTCATATTACTGTTGTTGATCCATTCTATTATTAAGACATTTGTTAAGCATATCCCTTTACAGCACCTTCTGTAGTTTTGCTGAAACCCATCAGAGTCATATAGGTGTAAAAAGGTCTCGGTTCATCCATAATGTAATCATTAACAGGTGATTTGTACAATGCCAGACAACCAGTGACCATTAACACGTTTTATTTCTGCATGTGAATGTAGAGTCAATAGTGAATTAAGCACCAGCCATCATCAGTTAGTCTATTTGCATTTTAACCTGGGGAAAGAATGTGGGTTTGTTCATTATTTAGCATTAAAAGAACATTGAATAAAAGCACTGACACAACACTATTGAAACTAATTCCTCACACCCGAGTGCTCCTCATCCCCTCAGAGCAACACAACCTTAAAAATGACATATATTGTGTCTCTGTTGTTAATAACAATGTAATCATGATATGATTATTAATTCTAATTATTATAAGGAGATAGTGACTTCTCCTGATAATTCATCACACTACATGGACACATGTTTCTGTACATAGGCAGATTCCTCTGTAAATAAAGTTAAGACATCAAATGAAAACAATAGAGCACAATTTGTTGTTAGGCCTTGCCAATCATTTGCAGTAAAAATGGAGGTGAACCAGTTAAAAAAAGATAATTGTAGAATTTAGAGCATTAAATTGACATCCCAACACACAATGAAAATATAAGAGAGTAAAGAAGGTATTTCTATATACATTATATATTTTATTTTCTTGAAGTCAATAAACACTCTAATCATAATATGATTATTATAGGGATAATGATTTATCCTGATAATACCTTACACTACATGGATACACGTTTCTGCACATAGGCAGATTCCACTGAAAATAAAGTTAAGAAATCAAATAAGAACAATAGGCTAAAGAGAGTTTGAGGACTTGACAATATTCTACTTTGTTGTTACGCCTTGAAAAGCATTTGCAGTAAAATGGAGGTGAAACAGTTTTAAATAATTAGATAATTGGAGAATTTATAGAATTACATTGACATCCCAACACACAAAGAAGGTAAATATGAGAGAGTACAGAAGGTCTTTAAATATAAACTATTTATTCAAGTCAAGCTGATGATACATACATGATCCAATAGGCTACTGTTCACCCTGACATTTTGTGTCACCTTTTAAGCAATAACAACTAACTCTCACTTTGATTATTTCACAATGCAAACCCACAAACAATGTGGTTTGTTCATCATATTTAGCATTTGAAGAAACGTTGAATAAAAGCACAGTCACAACCCTATTGAAACTAAATCCACACACGAGTGCTCCTCAGCCCCTGAGAGAAACACAACCTGAACAATGATCTAAATATTTGAAGTTTTCTGGGTTTACCAGGTTTTGCTGTTATTGTGTCTCAGTTGTTAATAACAATGTAATCATGATATTATTATTATTATTATAAGGACAATGATTTATGTATTACACAGCATTGAATTGGTTCTCACCCCTGCCCCCCCCTCCCCTCTTTGGCCAATCAATCCAAGCAGTTAGTGGTTCAACCCGTTAGGTTGTGGTTGGTGGAGAGATAGTTCTATTGTTCTCCTCTTTGGCCAATCAATCCCAAGCAGTTAGTGGTTCCACCTCAGGCTCTCTAGTATAAGAAGAGTTTGTAGTTGTCAGTTCTCCACAACTCCTCCAGGATATCACTCATTTCTGATCAGATCTGACTGTGGACTCCAGACTTCAGGTGAAGATGAACTCTCTCAACTCTAGGATAAATTCTGCTGAAGAAAGAGGACTCAAACACAGAGGACTCAAACACACCATGACTACATTAATGACCAGGAGACAACAGGATAACAAAACTTTCAAAGTCAAAGTAGGAGGCCTGAAAAAGCATCGCTTTGAACCATACCAGCGCTCTTCAAGGACATGTACAGGTGCTAAGAAGAAGCAGATGCCATTTAAAAAACCCTCTGTGGGCAAATCCGTTGAGGTCACATGCCCCACTAGCTCTGATCCAGAGTTGGACACAGCTGAACAGGACATAATCAACTATGACGACATCCCATCGTCAGCGCTTAACGTCGACACCCTAACCCTGAACGCCCCCGGACCCGGCATTATGTCCTGCTCGGATACAGAGTGGGACAGAGTTGATTTGGACAATGTACTCAACTCTGACGTCCCTTCCCCAACACCACTGGTCATTGTGACCGCCAGCTCCTCCCAACACTCTGATGGTCCAGAGAGTTGCATGGTATCTGAGATGGACCTGCTGGACAGAGGCCAGTACCAAGTCCAGAGCATCCTGGGGGAAGGAAGCTTTGGGACGGTGGCCAAAGCCATCAGCACACTCACCGGTGATACAGTGGCCATCAAGATCTTGAAGAATCGCAGTGATTACGATGAAGTGGCAGCACGTGAGGTACAGTAAGCATTGTTTTAGGAACATTTGTGCATAATTTATCATTTATCTATATCTGTCTATTCTAATACCTAATGTTCTTGTATTCCCAGATGGCTGTGTTGCAGACGCTGAAAGTCCTGGACCCTGACACGTGTGGAATAGTGAGATTTTATCACAGCTTCATGTATGAAGGATTTACATGCATGGTGTTTGAGTCTCTGGATGTTAACCTCCTGGATTTCTTGAACGAGAGACAGTATCCTCTGTCCATGATGGAGATGAGACACATCCTACAGCAGGTATGGGTTTGACAATTGTATTTGAAACTGATGGTAAATATATTCTGTTAATTTTCTCACCACCTTGTGCTCAAATTAATATTAATCATGCTCTTTGTTCTTAACTTTCAGCTTGCCATTGCACTCCATGCCCTGAAGGGAATAGGTCTGATCCATACAGACATCAAACTAGATAACATCATGCTGGTGAACCAACAAGAACAACCCCTCAAAGTCAAACTCATTGACTTTGGTCTGGCAGTTCCTGTCTCTGAGACTAAGCAACGGAGGATCAGGCCGCCTCTTTGGTATAGGTGAGTTCTATTGAGCTACTCTGTTGTTATTATTAATTTATTCCTAATTGCCTTATTATCTGCTTTACTGAAAGCACAATGCAAGCACATATTCAAATATAAAGTGCCAGGAGTGCAATTGAGAAGACACTTGAATGTTGCTAACGTTATCCTTTTATTTTACAACCCACAGAGCACCAGAACTCTTCCTGGGCCTCCCAATCACAGAGGCACTTGATATGTGGTCACTGGGCTGTATGCTGGCTAATGGGATGCTGTTCCATGATCTCTTCAGCGGGAAGACTGAATATGATGTGGTGAGTATTGTACTGATGCACTGCATATAGTACAACATGCATTCTGATTATACTCGGAAAGTCTGAATGAACCATGCAGTAGTTACAAGTTCATCAATCCATAGTTATACCCTAACACTGTTATGAAATATTCTCAATATGTGAAATATCCTGTATTTTTCTGCAGATTCGATCCATCCTCTTGACGCTTGGTATGCCAGAGCAATCTCTCTTGGATGCTGGACAAACAACCAGCAGCTTTTTCATTCAGGACGACGATACATGGAAGTTTAAGGTATGACTGCAGCTAATATTGGAGTAATAACATAATCTCTGAAATGTTCAAGTAGGCTATAGGCTATCTTTGCATGTCATTCAGTCAGATCAATACAAATCTAAATGTTTTGTATCTTCTAGGAACCAGAGGAGTATTACACACTACAGGAGTTCAAGGCAGAAGACGAAGACCTCTTTTTGGATGATACCTGCTCATTGGAAGAAGTGTTCTCCTCCCTGCATTCTTGTGAAGTCTTCATGGACCTTTTGAAACGAATGCTTCATCTGGATCCAAAGGAGAGGATAACACCTAACCAGATATTGGACCATCCCTTCATCACCATGTCTCACCTATGAACACCTCAAGGTGTCTTGGGGGCCAACAGTTATAATGTAATGCACTTTATTGGATTTGGTGTACAGTATGTGTTTAACAATGACAACGCCAAAAGATGGTGATGTCGGACAACACAGATCCTACCTAAGACCCTTCAGTCAACTGAAACTGACATAATTTGTGATCCATGGTGTGTACCATTTGAGATCACAGTAGGCTACTCTTTGTAATTATACTGTAGATTATTTAAGAACAGCACTATCACTGACTGTTACAACTTACTATTATACTACACACTGCTGCTGCTGTAGTGGAAAAACACTGAAATGTTTTACTGGAAATACTCAAGTAAAGTATACATACAAAAGACTGATTATATATGATGCTGCTATTCATCTCTGTTGCAAAGTATACTGTTATTAATTTCTGTTGCAGATGATACTCTACTTGCCGATGAGCATTTCTCTATTTTTATTTATATTTAGACAAATGCACCTTATTAATTTTTTTTTTTACATTTTATATTCGACATTTCAATTTCACTTGATGTATTATCACTCTTTCATGCTCAGATCATGTCTCAAATGTCCAGTTATCTGGTTACCATTCCAGGCTCGTCTGTATTCCAACTGAGAGAGAAGAAATTAGCACAACTTTTGTGTATATCATGTATTTTATATTGACATATGTTGTAAGCACACATGAGGGTTTGTTTTTAATTAAAACTTGTGAAAGAAATATTGTGCAGACATAAGTTCTTAAATTGTAGAGCCTTCCTCTCTTCATATTACTGTTGTTGATCCATTCTATTATTAAGACATTTGTTAAGCATATCCCTTTACAGCACCTTCTGTAGTTTTGCTGAAACCCATCAGAGTCATATAGGTGTAAAAAGGTCTCGGTTCATCCATAATGTAATCATTAACAGGTGATTTGTACAATGCCAGACAACCAGTGACCATTAACACGTTTTATTTCTGCATGTGAATGTCGAGTCAATAGTGAATTAAGCACCAGCCATCATCAGTTAGTCTATTTGCATTTTAACCTGGGGAAAGAATGTGGGTTTGTTCATTATTTAGCATTAAAAGAACATTGAATAAAAGCGCTGACACAACACTATTGAAACTAATTCCTCACACCCGAGTGCTCCTCATCCCCTCAGAGCAACACAACCTTAAAAATGACATATATTGTGTCTCTGTTGTTAATAACAATGTAATCATGATATGATTATTAATTCTAATTATTATAAGGAGATAGTGACTTCTCCTGATAATTCATCACACTACATGGACACATGTTTCTGTACATAGGCAGATTCCTCTGTAAATAAAGTTAAGACATCAAATGAAAACAATAGAGCACAATTTGTTGTTAGGCCTTGCCAATCATTTGCAGTAAAAATGGAGGTGAACCAGTTAAAAAAAGATAATTGTAGAATTTAGAGCATTAAATTGACATCCCAACACACAATGAAAATATAAGAGAGTAAAGAAGGTATTTCTATATACATTATATATTTTATTTTCTTGAAGTCAATAAACAATCTAATCATAATATGATTATTATAAGGATAATGATTTATCCTGATAATACCTTACACTACATGGATACACGTTTCTGCACATAGGCAGATTCCACTGAAAATAAAGTTAAGAAATCAAATAAGAACAATAGGCTAAAGAGAGTTTGAGGACTTGACAATATTCTACTTTGTTGTTACGCCTTGAAAAGCATTTGCAGTAAAATGGAGGTGAAACAGTTTTAAATAATTAGATACTTGGAGAATTTATAGAATTACATTGACATCCCAACACACAAAGAAGGTAAATATGAGAGAGTACAGAAGGTCTTTAAATATAAACTATTTATTCAAGTCAAGCTGATGATACATACATGATCCAATAGGCTACTGTTCACCCTGACATTTTGTGTCACCTTTTAAGCAATAACAACTAACTCTCACTTTGATTATTTCACAATGCAAACCCACAAACAATGTGGTTTGTTCATTATATTTAGCATTTGAAGAAACGTTGAATAAAAGCACAGTCACAACCCTATTGAAACTAAATCCACACACGAGTGCTCCTCAGCCCCTGAGAGAAACACAACCTGAACAATGATCTAAATATTTGAAGTTTTCTGGGTTTACCAGGTTTTGCTGTTATTGTGTCTCAGTTGTTAATAACAATGTAATCATGATATTATTATTATTATTATAAGGACAATGATTTATGTATTACACAGCATTGAATTGGTTCTCACCCCTGCCCCCCCCTCCCCTCTTTGGCCAATCAATCCAAGCAGTTAGTGGTTCAACCCGTTAGGTTGTGGTTGGTGGAGAGATAGTTCTATTGTTCTCCTCTTTGGCCAATCAATCCCAAGCAGTTAGTGGTTCCACCTCAGGCTCTCTAGTATAAGAAGAGTTTGTAGTTGTCAGTTCTCCACAACTCCTCCAGGATATCACTCATTTCTGATCATCATCAGATCTGACTGTGGACTCCAGACTTCAGGTGAAGATGAACTCTCTCAACTCTAGGATCAATTCTGCTGAAGAAAGAGGACTCAAACACAGAGGACTCAAACACAACATGACTACATTAATGACCAGGAGGCAACAGGATAACAAAACTTTCAAAGTCAAAGTAGGAGGCCTGAAAAAGCATCGCTTTGAACCATACCAGCGCTCTTCAAGGACATGTACAGGTGCTAAGAAGAAGCAGATGCCATTTAAAAAACCCTCTGTGGGCAAATCCGTTGAGGTCACATGCCCCACTAGCTCTGATCCAGAGTTGGACACAGCTGAACAGGACATAATCAACTATGACGACATCCCATCGTCAGCGCTTAACGTCGACACCCTAACCCTGAACGCCCCCGGACCCGGCATTATGTCCTGCTCGGATACAGAGTGGGACAGAGTTGATTTGGACAATGTACTCAACTCTGACGTCCCTTCCCCAACACCACTGGTCATTGTGACCGCCAGCTCCTCCCAACACTCTGATGGTCCAGAGAGTTGCATGGTATCTGAGATGGACCTGCTGGACAGAGGCCAGTACCAAGTCCAGAGCATCCTGGGGGAAGGAAGCTTTGGGACGGTGGCCAAAGCCATCAGCACACTCACCGGTGATACAGTGGCCATCAAGATCTTGAAGAATCGCAGTGATTACGATGAAGTGGCAGCACGTGAGGTACAGTAAGCAATGTTTTAGGAACATTTGTGCATAATTTATCATTTATCTATATCTGTCTATTCTAATACCTAATGTTCTTGTATTCCCAGATGGCTGTGTTGCAGACGCTGAAAGTCCTGGACCCTGACACGTGTGGAATAGTGAGATTTTATCACAGCTTCATGTATGAAGGATTTACATGCATGGTGTTTGAGTCTCTGGATGTTAACCTCCTGGATTTCTTGAACGAGAGACAGTATCCTCTGTCCATGATGGAGATGAGACACATCCTACAGCAGGTATGGGTTTGACAATTGTATTTGAAACTGATGGTAAATATATTCTGTTAATTTTCTCACCACCTTGTGCTCAAATTAATATTAATCATGCTCTTTGTTCTTAACTTTCAGCTTGCCATTGCACTCCATGCCCTGAAGGGAATAGGTCTGATCCATACAGACATCAAACTAGATAACATCATGCTGGTGAACCAACAAGAACAACCCCTCAAAGTCAAACTCATTGACTTTGGTCTGGCAGTTCCTGTCTCTGAGACTAAGCAACGGAGGATCAGGCCGCCTCTTTGGTATAGGTGAGTTCTATTGAGCTACTCTGTTGTTATTATTAATTTATTCCTAATTGCCTTATTATCTGCTTTACTGAAAGCACAATGCAAGCACATATTCAAATATAAAGTGCCAGGAGTGCAATTGAGAAGACACTTGAATGTTGCTAACGTTATCCTTTTATTTTACAACCCACAGAGCACCAGAACTCTTCCTGGGCCTCCCAATCACAGAGGCACTTGATATGTGGTCACTGGGCTGTATGCTGGCTAATGGGATGCTGTTCCATGATCTCTTCAGCGGGAAGACTGAATATGATGTGGTGAGTATTGTACTGATGCACTGCATATAGTACAACATGCATTCTGATTATACTCGGAAAGTCTGAATGAACCATGCAGTAGTTACAAGTTCATCAATCCATAGTTATACCCTAACACTGTTATGAAATATTCTCAATATGTGAAATATCCTGTATTTTTCTGCAGATTCGATCCATCCTCTTGACGCTTGGTATGCCAGAGCAATCTCTCTTGGATGCTGGACAAACAACCAGCAGCTTTTTCATTCAGGACGACGATACATGGAAGTTTAAGGTATGACTGCAGCTAATATTGGAGTAATAACATAAACTCTGAAATGTTCAAGTAGGCTATAGGCTATCTTTGCATGTCATTCAGTCAGATCAATACAAATCTAAATGTTTTGTATCTTCTAGGAACCAGAGGAGTATTACACACTACAGGAGTTCAAGGCAGAAGACGAAGACCTCTTTTTGGATGATACCTGCTCATTGGAAGAAGTGTTCTCCTCCCTGCATTCTTGTGAAGTCTTCATGGACCTTTTGAAACGAATGCTTCATCTGGATCCAAAGGAGAGGATAACACCTAACCAGATATTGGACCATCCCTTCATCACCATGTCTCACCTATGAACACCTCAAGGTGTCTTGGGGGCCAACAATTATAATGTAATGCACTTTATTGGATTTGGTGTACAGTATGTGTTTAACAATGACAACGCCAAAAGATGGTGATGTCGGACAACACAGATCCTACCTAAGACCCTTCAGTCAACTGAAACTGACATAATTTGTGATCCATGGTGTGTACCATTTGAGATCACAGTAGGCTACTCTTTGTAATTATACTGTAGATTATTTAAGAACAGCACTATCACTGACTGTTACAACTTACTATATACTACACACTGCTGCTGCTGTAGTGGAAAAACACTGAAATGTTTTACTGGAAATACTCAAGTAAAGTATACTTCAACTCTTAACGAGCTTACACTTAAGACGGAGGGTGGAGGTTGGAGGTGAGATTTATTGCAGATGAATTGATTACAGTATGGAGCTGGGATTGAGTGAATGGACAGAGAAGTGACTGACAGTATGATAACAGAATGATAACAGAATGATGACGGTACGAGGAGGAGACAGTGGAGGAGCTTTGGCGTGGGCCCCCTGGGGACGGACCAGAGCCTCGGTTCGGATCCTGCCTGGCGGAGGCAGGGGGGGCTCTTGAGCCTGCCCCCCTGGGGCCGACCTGGTGGAGCCTGCTGCTGGGCGGTCGTCGGGGAGGTGGCGGGTACCTGAACGGAAGCACAGATGAGCGAAGGGAAGTGAGGACCGTTTATAAAGGGGTGCGGACAAGGTAACGCAGATCTGATTGGAGCAGACGGATGATGGAGCATTACAGCTCTAAGTTGAACTATCGTTAACAACTAAAACTTCAACTCTTAACGAGCTTACACTTAAGACGGAGGGTGGAGGTTGGAGGTGAGATTTATTGCAGATGAATTGATTACAGTATGGAGCTGGGATTGAGTGAATGGACAGAGAAGTGACTGACAGTATGATAACAGAATGATAACAGAATGATGACGGTACGAGGAGGAGACAGTGGAGGAGCTTTGGCGTGGGCCCCCTGGGGACGGACCAGAGCCTCGGTTCGGATCCTGCCTGGCGGAGGCAGGGGGGGCTCTTGAGCCTGCCCCCCAAAAGGAATTTAAAGAACATACCTGGAGGTCGTTTACCGCTTGGGTTGCCCTAGGGCGCCATTGGACCGCCTGGGGCCTGGAGGAGAGAGAGAGGAGCCTGCGGAGATGGGACCTTGCAGAGGCGGATGGAAAAGAGAGAGTGGGGTTAGTAGCGTAGGAGTGGACGACCTCTCGGCAGAGGGTTGCGAGAAGGAGCAGTGGCGAGAACTTTGGTTCACCTGGCGATGGTGGTGAGACAGGGAGACTCCCGGCGGAGGAGGCCCGTGTGGCCGGAGGACGGGTCGACCGTCGTTTAGGAGGAAGTGAGTCATGGGCGTCCTGGAGAGGGAGAACATGTTTAGAAGTGGGCAGAAGAGGAGGTACCCGCCACCCGACACATCCACCAGTCAATGTAGGTACCGCGCTGGAGGACGCCATGGACTTCTGGGCATCGAGCACGGAGGCGGAGGAGGGTCTAACGTAGGAGGAGAAGGCGTTGGACGACCATCTGCCCAGGGCCCGCAGGGTCGGGACAGAGACGCCGCTGGCAGCAGCGGTGGTGGCGGCGCCGATCCTCAGAGAGTGGCTGGAGTAACGGTCAGGCGGGAGGCCACATCTTTGGAGCAGGGAGCGGAGGTGAGAGGTGAAGGCGTGCTGGTGGAGAGGGAGACCATTCGGGAGGCTGAAGAGAGGAAGGTGGCCGGAGGAGCGTTTTCTGGCGGAGAGGAAGCGCAGCATGGAGGAGAAGGGGCAGAAGCTGCCGGGGACCTTGGCCACCGAGACGAGGCAGCCTCTGTGGTCACGGTCGGCTTTTGAGTGTTTCAGAGATAGGTTGAAGCAGGTGGGGGTGAAGCGCAGGTCGGAGACGCAGACGTCTCTGGAGGGGTCGAACGCTGTGGACCTGGTTGTGAACTCGCCTACTCTAAGGAATCCATAGAAGGCGAGGAGAAGGGCGGCTTCGAGGAGGAGGTCTAAATACGGAGTGAAGACTCCTTTCCTGAGTTCCGAGACGAGGGAGTGGAGAATGTTTAGAGTAATGGGGAGACGCTGGTCTGGGGCGTGGCGTGACGATCGCTGAAAGCCCTTTAGGAGGAGTTTGATATATTGGTTGGTGAACAGGCTAGGGAAAAAGGGGTCATGAAGGCGGGCGTGGAACTGGACCCCTGCTAATAGGCTGTTCATATAGCTGTGGCTGAGGTGGTTAAACTTGAAATTAAAAGTGAGAAAAGGGGCGACGGTCGAGACTAGTACTGGGAAGAGGGGAATGGAGTGACAGGCGCAGAACTGACCGAACTTGCGCCAGGCCGAGGCATAGCAGGAAACAGTGGCGGGGGAGAAAGCGGATTTAATATAGATGTTGGTGAGAGCACGGAGGTGATGGATGTGGGGCATCAGGACAGAACCAGTTCTCGGTGCGCCGGGCAGATCAGGGGGAGTGGCTTGGCGGAAGGGCATCGCCGGTGGAACTCCTGGAGTTTGAAACGAGAGAGGCAGTCGGCGATATTGTTAAGGTGGCCGGGGACGTGAGCTGCGCGGACCGTGAAGTTGAGCATGACGGAGGACCAGGTGATGAATCTCATAAGGGGCATGATCTGATTGGAGGAGGAGCGGCCTTTATTTATGACGAAGACTGTGGCCTCATTGTCGCAGTTGAACACTATACGCTTGCGAGCCCAGCGGGACCCCCAGAGCTTGCAGGCTACGGCGATGGGGTACAGTTCGAAGTGGGCTATAGAAACCGGTGGCTGAGTTAGTTCGACGGGCCATCTGTCGGAGAACCATTCCCTTTGGAAGATCCCCCCAAAACCTGCAGAAGGCGCCGCGTCGGTGAATAAGTGCATTTCGTGAGCCGGAGTTACGGGGTCGTGATAGAAGAGGGAAATACCGTTCCAATCTTGCAATAACTTTGACCAAAATGAGAGATCGGACTGACAGCCTGCGTCTAGAACAACTACGTCGCTGAGGGAATCGACGCTGCTAGCCAGCTCCAGCAGCCGGGATATGAACGAGCGGCCCTGGGGAATTATTTTGATTGCATAATTAAAATGACCCAGAAGTGAAAGCAGCTGGCGCTTGGTGCGCGGTGAAGCGGCGCTCTGGATTAATTCTTTGACACGAGTTAGCTTTTCCAACGGGAGGGAAGCTTTCATTTCTACGGAGTCTAGGAGGATGCCGAGAAACTCGACGGACTTGGCCGGGCCGACTGTTTTTTCGGACGAGAGGGGAACCCCTAGGGCGTTAAACGTTTCTTTGAGTGAACGGAGGCTGGTGGGGGGGGACTGGGAGGGAAAATCTATTAACAGAAAGTCGTCGAGAAGGTGGAGGACGAAGGGTAGACGGTTAACGTTCAGCAGAACCCAGCAGAGCGCCTCCGAAAGCTGGTTAAAAATGTGGGGGCTGCTTCTACAGCCAAACGTTAAGCGAGTGGCGAAATAAAACAAGTTCTCCCATTTAACGCCGAAAAGGGACCACTGGGACGGATGGATTGGCATTACTTTAAAGGCGTCTGTGATATCTGCTTTTGCCAACCAAGCGCCTTGGCCTGCTATTTTAATGAGTTTTATTGCGTCGTCGATAGAAGCGTAATGCAGAGAAAAGTTTTCGAGCGGAATCATGAAGTTTACGCTGGGGCACAGGTCGTGACGGGGGGCTGACAGATCTATGATTAAACGTTTTTTCCCTGAATACTTTCGCGTAGCGATCCCGATGGGATTGCTGCGAAACGGATTGAAAGGCGGGGTGGGGTAGGGCCCTACCATGAAGCCTTTGAGAACCTCTTTCTCCAGGAGAGAAGCGACTATTTCTGGTTCTGACGGGGCAGATTGGAGATTAGGAAACACGTGAGAGTGAGTGAGGGGTGAGAGAACGCCGACGCGGAAACCTTGCGATAAGCCTGTGAGAAGATAGTCCGTGAATACTGGGTCGGGGTGAGATGATAGAGCGGCGGATAAAGCGTGAATGTGGATGCGGGTGGAGGGGTGGCTACTTAGAATGGTTTGGAGTATCGAGGAGTTTTGTGAGATGGACCCTCCCTGCTGGCATCCCTCGGAGGGCGGGTTCGCCTCGGGCACACGGACTTTGGGTGGGGGTCTTTGCAGTAGCTACAGACGTGAGAGAATTGGCATTTACCGAAAGTACAGACATTTTCGTTAAAGTTATTACATATGGGCATGTTGTTAAAGAAAGTCACCTCTCTTCCGCGGGAGTCCCTCTGGCCCGGGGGGGGCTGGTCCTGGGGGTAGGGATCTTGAGAATCGAAGGCGGAAGGATTCGAAGTTTTTGGGCGGTTTTCTTTTTTCACAGAGGGAGCGAGAAACACGGACTTGGGACATGATTCGGCGGAGTGATCTACTTGGTTGCACAGATGGCAGGTAAGGGCCCTGTGGCCGCCTACGTGCAGAATGAGCAGCTCTGTGTCTAGGCACGCCCAGTTGAGTCTAGAATTGAAGCGAGCGAGGAAGTTAGCCGCTTTAGCTGAGAAGGCTTTATGATAATCGTAAAACATGGGGCCGCCGTATCTACGTTTGATTTCGCTAATGAGAGCGAGGTAGGAGTCTAACTCGGATCTACGCTCTGGGAAGGCATCACACAGGGTGTCCCTAAACAGGCCGAAGGCTATGACGAAGTCGCAGAAGTCGAGGGAACGGTTAAGGCGGGGATCGGAGGCGCGGAACATGGCAGAGAGCTGGTCGGAGCCTACCAGCTTTCTGTCGCATTCGGGAGTGGGGAGGATGAGAGAGGCTAGGTTAACGTCCTTCCCTTCGGTTATTTGGGCTCTGAGGTGAGAGGAAATGGCGGAAAAGGGAGAAATGAAATAATTACTGGCAGGGGCAACTGGCTGGGCGGAGGAGAGTGTGAACCCGGACCGCGGGTGGGGTGGCACTGGGTTGTTTGGAGGAGGAAAAGAGGACGAGAGCGTGGCGCTGCCGGCCGCTGGAGGAGGGAACACGGGCGCTTGCTGAGAGAGCCGTGATTCGAGTGCCCCGACTGCGCTGGCCAGGGTGGCCATGGCTGACAGCAGCAGGGCGGTGGAGTCGTGAGATGGCGGCGAATGCGGATCTTGAACGGGGCCAGCGTAGGCCTGGGAGCCGCCGGGTTCGTCCTGGGTGAGCTCGGCTGAACGCGGGGTTGCATTTTTCTTTTTACCCTTACTCTTGCCTTGGCTGGGGGACTCGTGCTGCTGAGTCTGCGAGGACTCGATGGTGGCGAGAAGGAGATCCACTAGCTGAGAGTGGGTTAGGCCCCGTTCGGGAACGATGCCGTGGCCGGAGAGCGCGGCGTAAATAAGTTCGTCTGGCCAGGAGACGTACTCGGCGGCAGCAAGCCTGGAGCTGCGGCGGTGAGAGGTGCTGTCATCTGGATCTGACATGATCGATGGGCGTTTACCTGACTACCTGAACGGAAGCACAGATGAGCGAAGGGAAGTGAGGACCGTTTATAAAGGGGTGCGGACAAGGTAACGCAGATCTGATTGGAGCAGACGGATGATGGAGCATTACAGCTCTAAGTTGAACTATCGTTAACAACTAAAACATACAAAAGACTGATTATATATGATGCTGCTATTCATCTCTGTTGCAAAGTATACTGTTATTAATTTCTGTTGCAGATGATACTCTACTTGCCGATGAGCATTTCTCTATTTTTATTTATACTTAGACAAATGCACCTTATTAATTATTTTTTTTACATTTTATATTCGACATTTCAATTTCACTTGATGTATTATCACTCTTTCATGCTCAGATCATGTCTCAAATGTCCAGTTATCTGGTTACCATTCCAGGCTCGTCTGTATTCCAACTGAGAGAGAAGAAATTAGCACAACTTTTGTGTATATCATGTATTTTATATTGACATATGTTGTAAGCACACATGAGGGTTTGTTTTTAATTAAAACTTGTGAAAGAAATATTGTGCAGACATAAGTTCTTAAATTGTAGAGCCTTCCTCTCTTCATATTACTGTTGTTGATCCATTCTATTATTAAGACATTTGTTAAGCATATCCCTTTACAGCACCTTCTGTAGTTTTGCTGAAACCCATCAGAGTCATATAGGTGTAAAAAGGTCTCGGTTCATCCATAATGTAATCATTAACAGGTGATTTGTACAATGCCAGACAACCAGTGACCATTAACACGTTTTATTTCTGCATGTGAATGTAGAGTCAATAGTGAATTAAGCACCAGCCATCATCAGTTAGTCTATTTGCATTTTAACCTGGGGAAAGAATGTGGGTTTGTTCATTATTTAGCATTAAAAGAACATTGAATAAAAGCGCTGACACAACACTATTGAAACTAATTCCTCACACCGAGTGCTCCTCATCCCCTCAGAGCAACACAACCTTAAAAATGACATATATTGTGTCTCTGTTGTTAATAACAATGTAATCATGATATGATTATTAATTCTAATTATTATAAGGAGATAGTGACTTCTCCTGATAATTCATCACACTACATGGACACATGTTTCTGTACATAGGCAGATTCCTCTGTAAATAAAGTTAAGACATCAAATGAAAACAATAGAGCACGATTTGTTGTTAGGCCTTGCCAATCATTTGCAGTAAAAATGGAGGTGAACCAGTTAAAAAAAGATAATTGTAGAATTTAGAGCATTAAATTGACATCCCAACACACAATGAAAATATAAGAGAGTAAAGAAGGTATTTCTATATACATTATATATTTTATTTTCTTGAAGTCAATAAACAATCTAATCATAATATGATTATTATAAGGATAATGATTTATCCTGATAATACCTTACACTACATGGATACACGTTTCTGCACATAGGCAGATTCCACTGAAAATAAAGTTAAGAAATCAAATAAGAACAATAGGCTAAAGAGAGTTTGAGGACTTGACAATATTCTACTTTGTTGTTACGCCTTGAAAAGCATTTGCAGTAAAATGGAGGTGAAACAGTTTTAAATAATTAGATAATTGGAGAATTTATAGAATTACATTGACATCCCAACACACAAAGAAGGTAAATATGAGAGAGTACAGAAGGTCTTTAAATATAAACTATTTATTCAAGTCAAGCTGATGATACATACATGATCCAATAGGCTACTGTTCACCCTGACATTTTGTGTCACCTTTTAAGCAATAACAACTAACTCTCACTTTGATTATTTCACAATGCAAACCCACAAACAATGTGGTTTGTTCATTATATTTAGCATTTGAAGAAACGTTGAATAAAAGCACAGTCACAACCCTATTGAAACTAAATCCACACACGAGTGCTCCTCAGCCCCTGAGAGAAACACAACCTGAACAATGATCTAAATATTTGAAGTTTTCTGGGTTTACCAGGTTTTGCTGTTATTGTGTCTCAGTTGTTAATAACAATGTAATCATGATATTATTATTATTATTATAAGGACAATGATTTATGTATTACACAGCATTGAATTGGTTCTCACCCCTGCCCCCCCCCTCCCCTCTTTGGCCAATCAATCCAAGCAGTTAGTGGTTCAACCCGTTAGGTTGTGGTTGGTGGAGAGATAGTTCTATTGTTCTCCTCTTTGGCCAATCAATCCCAAGCAGTTAGTGGTTCCACCTCAGGCTCTCTAGTATAAGAAGAGTTTGTAGTTGTCAGTTCTCCACAACTCCTCCAGGATATCACTCATTTCTGATCAGATCTGACTGTGGACTCCAGACTTCAGGTGAAGATGAACTCTCTCAACTCTAGGATCAATTCTGCTGAAGAAAGAGGACTCAAACACAGAGGACTCAAACACAACATGACTACATTAATGACCAGGAGACAACAGGATAACAAAACTTTCAAAGTCAAAGTAGGAGGCCTGAAAAAGCATCGCTTTGAACCATACCAGCGCTCTTCAAGGACATGTACAGGTGCTAAGAAGAAGCAGATGCCATTTAAAAAACCCTCTGTGGGCAAATCCGTTGAGGTCACATGCCCCACTAGCTCTGATCCAGAGTTGGACACAGCTGAACAGGACATAATCAACTATGACGACATCCCATCGTCAGCGCTTAACGTCGACACCCTAACCCTGAACGCCCCCGGACCCGGCATTATGTCCTGCTCGGATACAGAGTGGGACAGAGTTGATTTGGACAATGTACTCAACTCTGACGTCCCTTCCCCAACACCACTGGTCATTGTGACCGCCAGCTCCTCCCAACACTCTGATGGTCCAGAGAGTTGCATGGTATCTGAGATGGACCTGCTGGACAGAGGCCAGTACCAAGTCCAGAGCATCCTGGGGGAAGGAAGCTTTGGGACGGTGGCCAAAGCCATCAGCACACTCACCGGTGATACAGTGGCCATCAAGATCTTGAAGAATCGCAGTGATTACGATGAAGTGGCAGCACGTGAGGTACAGTAAGCAATGTTTTAGGAACATTTGTGCATAATTTATCATTTATCTATATCTGTCTATTCTATTACCTAATGTTCTTGTATTCCCAGATGGCTGTGTTGCAGACGCTGAAAGTCCTGGACCCTGACACGTGTGGAATAGTGAGATTTTATCACAGCTTCATGTATGAAGGATTTACATGCATGGTGTTTGAGTCTCTGGATGTTAACCTCCTGGATTTCTTGAACGAGAGACAGTATCCTCTGTCCATGATGGAGATGAGACACATCCTACAGCAGGTATGGGTTTGACAATTGTATTTGAAACTGATGGTAAATATATTCTGTTAATTTTCTCACCACCTTGTGCTCAAATTAATATTAATCATGCTCTTTGTTCTTAACTTTCAGCTTGCCATTGCACTCCATGCCCTGAAGGGAATAGGTCTGATCCATACAGACATCAAACTAGATAACATCATGCTGGTGAACCAACAAGAACAACCCCTCAAAGTCAAACTCATTGACTTTGGTCTGGCAGTTCCTGTCTCTGAGACTAAGCAACGGAGGATCAGGCCGCCTCTTTGGTATAGGTGAGTTCTATTGAGCTACTCTGTTGTTATTATTAATTTATTCCTAATTGCCTTATTATCTGCTTTACTGAAAGCACAATGCAAGCACATATTCAAATATAAAGTGCCAGGAGTGCAATTGAGAAGACACTTGAATGTTGCTAACGTTATCCTTTTATTTTACAACCCACAGAGCACCAGAACTCTTCCTGGGCCTCCCAATCACAGAGGCACTTGATATGTGGTCACTGGGCTGTATGCTGGCTAATGGGATGCTGTTCCATGATCTCTTCAGCGGGAAGACTGAATATGATGTGGTGAGTATTGTACTGATGCACTGCATATAGTACAACATGCATTCTGATTATACTCGGAAAGTCTGAATGAACCATGCAGTAGTTACAAGTTCATCAATCCATAGTTATACCCTAACACTGTTATGAAATATTCTCAATATGTGAAATATACTGTATTTTTCTGCAGATTCGATCCATCCTCTTGACGCTTGGTATGCCAGAGCAATCTCTCTTGGATGCTGGACAAACAACCAGCAGCTTTTTCATTCAGGACGACGATACATGGAAGTTTAAGGTATGACTGCAGCTAATATTGGAGTAATAACATAATCTCTGAAATGTTCAAGTAGGCTATAGGCTATCTTTGCATGTCATTCAGTCAGATCAATACAAATCTAAATGTTTTGTATCTTCTAGGAACCAGAGGAGTATTACACACTACAGGAGTTCAAGGCAGAAGACGAAGACCTCTTTTTGGATGATACCTGCTCATTGGAAGAAGTGTTCTCCTCCCTGCATTCTTGTGAAGTCTTCATGGACCTTTTGAAACGAATGCTTCATCTGGATCCAAAGGAGAGGATAACACCTAACCAGATATTGGACCATCCCTTCATCACCATGTCTCACCTATGAACACCTCAAGGTGTCTTGGGGGCCAACAATTATAATGTAATGCACTTTATTGGATTTGGTGTACAGTATGTGTTTAACAATGACAACGCCAAAAGATGGTGATGTCGGACAACACAGATCCTACCTAAGACCCTTCAGTCAACTGAAACTGACATAATTTGTGATCCATGGTGTGTACCATTTGAGATCACAGTAGGCTACTCTTTGTAATTATACTGTAGATTATTTAAGAACAGCACTATCACTGACTGTTACAACTTACTATATACTACACACTGCTGCTGCTGTAGTGGAGAAACACTGAAATGTTTTACTGGAAATACTCAAGTAAAGTATACATACAAAAGACTGATTATATATGATGCTGCTATTCATCTCTGTTGCAAAGTATACTGTTATTAATTTCTGTTGCAGATGATACTCTACTTGCCGATGAGCATTTCTCTATTTTTATTTATACTTAGACAAATGCACCTTATTAATTATTTTTTTTACATTTTATATTCGACATTTCAATTTCACTTGATGTATTATCACTCTTTCATGCTCAGATCATGTCTCAAATGTCCAGTTATCTGGTTACCATTCCAGGCTCGTCTGTATTCCAACTGAGAGAGAAGAAATTAGCACAACTTTTGTGTATATCATGTATTTTATATTGACATATGTTGTAAGCACACATGAGGGTTTGTTTTTAATTAAAACTTGTGAAAGAAATATTGTGCAGACATAAGTTCTTAAATTGTAGAGCCTTCCTCTCTTCATATTACTGTTGTTGATCCATTCTATTATTAAGACATTTGTTAAGCATATCCCTTTACAGCACCTTCTGTAGTTTTGCTGAAACCCATCAGTCATATAGGTGTAAAAAGGTCTCGGTTCATCCATAATGTAATCATTAACAGGTGATTTGTACAATGCCAGACAACCAGTGACCATTAACACGTTTTATTTCTGCATGTGAATGTAGAGTCAATAGTGAATTAAGCACCAGCCATCATCAGTTAGTCTATTTGCATTTTAACCTGGGGAAAGAATGTGGGTTTGTTCATTATTTAGCATTAAAAGAACATTGAATAAAAGCGCTGACACAACACTATTGAAACTAATTCCTCACACCGAGTGCTCCTCATCCCCTCAGAGCAACACAACCTTAAAAATGACATATATTGTGTCTCTGTTGTTAATAACAATGTAATCATGATATGATTATTAATTCTAATTATTATAAGGAGATAGTGACTTCTCCTGATAATTCATCACACTACATGGACACATGTTTCTGTACATAGGCAGATTCCTCTGTAAATAAAGTTAAGACATCAAATGAAAACAATAGAGCACAATTTGTTGTTAGGCCCTGCCAATCATTTGCAGTAAAAATGGAGGTGAACCAGTTAAAAAAAGATAATTGTAGAATTTAGAGCATTAAATTGACATCCCAACACACAATGAAAATATAAGAGAGTAAAGAAGGTATTTCTATATACATTATATATTTTATTTTCTTGAAGTCAATAAACAATCTAATCATAATATGATTATTATAAGGATAATGATTTATCCTGATAATACCTTACACTACATGGATACACGTTTCTGCACATAGGCAGATTCCACTGAAAATAAAGTTAAGAAATCAAATAAGAACAATAGGCTAAAGAGAGTTTGAGGACTTGACAATATTCTACTTTGTTGTTACGCCTTGAAAAGCATTTGCAGTAAAATGGAGGTGAAACAGTTTTAAATAATTAGATAATTGGAGAATTTATAGAATTACATTGACATCCCAACACACAAAGAAGGTAAATATGAGAGAGTACAGAAGGTCTTTAAATATAAACTATTTATTCAAGTCAAGCTGATGATACATACATGATCCAATAGGCTACTGTTCACCCTGACATTTTGTGTCACCTTTTAAGCAATAACAACTAACTCTCACTTTGATTATTTCACAATGCAAACCCACAAACAATGTGGTTTGTTCATTATATTTAGCATTTGAAGAAACGTTGAATAAAAGCACAGTCACAACCCTATTGAAACTAAATCCACACACGAGTGCTCCTCAGCCCCTGAGAGAAACACAACCTGAACAATGATCTAAATATTTGAAGTTTTCTGGGTTTACCAGGTTTTGCTGTTATTGTGTCTCAGTTGTTAATAACAATGTAATCATGATATTATTATTATTATTATAAGGACAATGATTTATGTATTACACAGCATTGAATTGGTTCTCACCCCTGCCCCCCCCCCTCCCCTCTTTGGCCAATCAATCCAAGCAGTTAGTGGTTCAACCCGTTAGGTTGTGGTTGGTGGAGAGATAGTTCTATTGTTCTCCTCTTTGGCCAATCAATCCCAAGCAGTTAGTGGTTCCACCTCAGGCTCTCTAGTATAAGAAGAGTTTGTAGTTGTCAGTTCTCCACAACTCCTCCAGGATATCACTCATTTCTGATCAGATCTGACTGTGGACTCCAGACTTCAGGTGAAGATGAACTCTCTCAACTCTAGGATCAATTCTGCTGAAGAAAGAGGACTCAAACACAACATGACTACATTAATGACCAGGAGACAACAGGATAACAAAACTTTCAAAGTCAAAGTAGGAGGCCTGAAAAAGCATCGCTTTGAACCATACCAGCGCTCTTCAAGGACATGTACAGGTGCTAAGAAGAAGCAGATGCCATTTAAAAAACCCTCTGTGGGCAAATCCGTTGAGGTCACATGCCCCACTAGCTCTGATCCAGAGTTGGACACAGCTGAACAGGACATAATCAACTATGACGACATCCCATCGTCAGCGCTTAACGTCGACACCCTAACCCTGAACGCCCCCGGACCCGGCATTATGTCCTGCTCGGATACAGAGTGGGACAGAGTTGATTTGGACAATGTACTCAACTCTGACGTCCCTTCCCCAACACCACTGGTCATTGTGACCGCCAGCTCCTCCCAACACTCTGATGGTCCAGAGAGTTGCATGGTATCTGAGATGGACCTGCTGGACAGAGGCCAGTACCAAGTCCAGAGCATCCTGGGGGAAGGAAGCTTTGGGACGGTGGCCAAAGCCATCAGCACACTCACCGGTGATACAGTGGCCATCAAGATCTTGAAGAATCGCAGTGATTACGATGAAGTGGCAGCACGTGAGGTACAGTAAGCAATGTTTTAGGAACATTTGTGCATAATTTATCATTTATCTATATCTGTCTATTCTAATACCTAATGTTCTTGTATTCCCAGATGGCTGTGTTGCAGACGCTGAAAGTCCTGGACCCTGACACGTGTGGAATAGTGAGATTTTATCACAGCTTCATGTATGAAGGATTTACATGCATGGTGTTTGAGTCTCTGGATGTTAACCTCCTGGATTTCTTGAACGAGAGACAGTATCCTCTGTCCATGATGGAGATGAGACACATCCTACAGCAGGTATGGGTTTGACAATTGTATTTGAAACTGATGGTAAATATATTCTGTTAATTTTCTCACCACCTTGTGCTCAAATTAATATTAATCATGCTCTTTGTTCTTAACTTTCAGCTTGCCATTGCACTCCATGCCCTGAAGGGAATAGGTCTGATCCATACAGACATCAAACTAGATAACATCATGCTGGTGAACCAACAAGAACAACCCCTCAAAGTCAAACTCATTGACTTTGGTCTGGCAGTTCCTGTCTCTGAGACTAAGCAACGGAGGATCAGGCCGCCTCTTTGGTATAGGTGAGTTCTATTGAGCTACTCTGTTGTTATTATTAATTTATTCCTAATTGCCTTATTATCTGCTTTACTGAAAGCACAATGCAAGCACATATTCAAATATAAAGTGCCAGGAGTGCAATTGAGAAGACACTTGAATGTTGCTAACGTTATCCTTTTATTTTACAACCCACAGAGCACCAGAACTCTTCCTGGGCCTCCCAATCACAGAGGCACTTGATATGTGGTCACTGGGCTGTATGCTGGCTAATGGGATGCTGTTCCATGATCTCTTCAGCGGGAAGACTGAATATGATGTGGTGAGTATTGTACTGATGCACTGCATATAGTACAACATGCATTCTGATTATACTCGGAAAGTCTGAATGAACCATGCAGTAGTTACAAGTTCATCAATCCATAGTTATACCCTAACACTGTTATGAAATATTCTCAATATGTGAAATATCCTGTATTTTTCTGCAGATTCGATCCATCCTCTTGACGCTTGGTATGCCAGAGCAATCTCTCTTGGATGCTGGACAAACAACCAGCAGCTTTTTCATTCAGGACGACGATACATGGAAGTTTAAGGTATGACTGCAGCTAATATTGGAGTAATAACATAATCTCTGAAATGTTCAAGTAGGCTATAGGCTATCTTTGCATGTCATTCAGTCAGATCAATACAAATCTAAATGTTTTGTATCTTCTAGGAACCAGAGGAGTATTACACACTACAGGAGTTCAAGGCAGAAGACGAAGACCTCTTTTTGGATGATACCTGCTCATTGGAAGAAGTGTTCTCCTCCCTGCATTCTTGTGAAGTCTTCATGGACCTTTTGAAACGAATGCTTCATCTGGATCCAAAGGAGAGGATAACACCTAACCAGATATTGGACCATCCCTTCATCACCATGTCTCACCTATGAACACCTCAAGGTGTCTTGGGGGCCAACAATTATAATGTAATGCACTTTATTGGATTTGGTGTACAGTATGTGTTTAACAATGACAACGCCAAAAGATGGTGATGTCGGACAACACAGATCCTACCTAAGACCCTTCAGTCAACTGAAACTGACATAATTTGTGATCCATGGTGTGTACCATTTGAGATCACAGTAGGCTACTCTTTGTAATTATACTGTAGATTATTTAAGAACAGCACTATCACTGACTGTTACAACTTACTATATACTACACACTGCTGCTGCTGTAGTGGAAAAACACTGAAATGTTTCACTGGAAATACTCAAGTAAAGTATACATACAAAAGACTGATTATATATGATGCTGCTATTCATCTCTGTTGCAAAGTATACTGTTATTAATTTCTGTTGCAGATGATACTCTACTTGCCGATGAGCATTTCTCTATTTTTATTTATACTTAGACAAATGCACCTTATTAATTATTTTTTTTACATTTTATATTCGACATTTCAATTTCACTTGATGTATTATCACTCTTTCATGCTCAGATCATGTCTCAAATGTCCAGTTATCTGGTTACCATTCCAGGCTCGTCTGTATTCCAACTGAGAGAGAAGAAATTAGCACAACTTTTGTGTATATCATGTATTTTATATTGACATATGTTGTAAGCACACATGAGGGTTTGTTTTTAATTAAAACTTGTGAAAGAAATATTGTGCAGACATAAGTTCTTAAATTGTAGAGCCTTCCTCTCTTCATATTACTGTTGTTGATCCATTCTATTATTAAGACATTTGTTAAGCATATCCCTTTACAGCACCTTCTGTAGTTTTGCTGAAACCCATCAGAGTCATATAGGTGTAAAAAGGTCTCGGTTCATCCATAATGTAATCATTAACAGGTGATTTGTACAATGCCAGACAACCAGTGACCATTAACACGTTTTATTTCTGCATGTGAATGTAGAGTCAATAGTGAATTAAGCACCAGCCATCATCAGTTAGTCTATTTGCATTTTAACCTGGGGAAAGAATGTGGGTTTGTTCATTATTTAGCATTAAAAGAACATTGAATAAAAGCGCTGACACAACACTATTGAAACTAATTCCTCACACCGAGTGCTCCTCATCCCCTCAGAGCAACACAACCTTAAAAATGACATATATTGTGTCTCTGTTGTTAATAACAATGTAATCATGATATGATTATTAATTCTAATTATTATAAGGAGATAGTGACTTCTCCTGATAATTCATCACACTACATGGACACATGTTTCTGTACATAGGCAGATTCCTCTGTAAATAAAGTTAAGACATCAAATGAAAACAATAGAGCACAATTTGTTGTTAGGCCTTGCCAATCATTTGCAGTAAAAATGGAGGTGAACCAGTTAAAAAAAGATAATTGTAGAATTTAGAGCATTAAATTGACATCCCAACACACAATGAAAATATAAGAGAGTAAAGAAGGTATTTCTATATACATTATATATTTTATTTTCTTGAAGTCAATAAACAATCTAATCATAATATGATTATTATAAGGATAATGATTTATCCTGATAATACCTTACACTACATGGATACACGTTTCTGCACATAGGCAGATTCCACTGAAAATAAAGTTAAGAAATCAAATAAGAACAATAGGCTAAAGAGAGTTTGAGGACTTGACAATATTCTACTTTGTTGTTACGCCTTGAAAAGCATTTGCAGTAAAATGGAGGTGAAACAGTTTTAAATAATTAGATAATTGGAGAATTTATAGAATTACATTGACATCCCAACACACAAAGAAGGTAAATATGAGAGAGTACAGAAGGTCTTTAAATATAAACTATTTATTCAAGTCAAGCTGATGATACATACATGATCCAATAGGCTACTGTTCACCCTGACATTTTGTGTCACCTTTTAAGCAATAACAACTAACTCTCACTTTGATTATTTCACAATGCAAACCCACAAACAATGTGGTTTGTTCATCATATTTAGCATTTGAAGAAACGTTGAATAAAAGCACAGTCACAACCCTATTGAAACTAAATCCACACACGAGTGCTCCTCAGCCCCTGAGAGAAACACAACCTGAACAATGATCTAAATATTATAAGTTTTCTGGGTTTACCAGGTTTTGCTGTTATTGTGTCTCAGTTGTTAATAACAATGTAATCATGATATTATTATTATTATTATAAGGACAATTATTTATGTATTACACAGCATTGAATTGGTTCTCACCCCTGCCCCCCCCTCCCCTCTTTGGCCAATCAATCCAAGCAGTTAGTGGTTCAACCCGTTAGGTTGTGGTTGGTGGAGAGATAGTTCTATTGTTCTCCTCTTTGGCCAATCAATCCCAAGCAGTTAGTGGTTCCACCTCAGGCTCTCTAGTATAAGAAGAGTTTGTAGTTGTCAGTTCTCCACAACTCCTCCAGGATATCACTCATTTCTGATCAGATCTGACTGTGGACTCCAGACTTCAGGTGAAGATGAACTCTCTCAACTCTAGGATCAATTCTGCTGAAGAAAGAGGACTCAAACACAGAGGACGCAAACACACCATGACTACATTAATGACCAGGAGACAACAGGATAACAAAACTTTCAAAGTCAAAGTAGGAGGCCTGAAAAAGCATCGCTTTGAACCATACCAGCGCTCTTCAAGGACATGTACAGGTGCTAAGAAGAAGCAGATGCCATTTAAAAAACCCTCTGTGGGCAAATCCGTTGAGGTCACATGCCCCACTAGCTCTGATCCAGAGTTGGACACAGCTGAACAGGACATAATCAACTATGACGACATCCCATCGTCAGCGCTTAACGTCGACACCCTAACCCTGAACGCCCCCGGACCCGGCATTATGTCCCGCTCGGATACAGAGTGGGACAGAGTTGATTTGGACAATGTACTCAACTCTGACGTCCCTTCCCCAACACCACTGGTCATTGTGACCGCCAGCTCCTCCCAACACTCTGATGGTCCAGAGAGTTGCATGGTATCTGAGATGGACCTGCTGGACAGAGGCCAGTACCAAGTCCAGAGCATCCTGGGGGAAGGAAGCTTTGGGACGGTGGCCAAAGCCATCAGCACACTCACCGGTGATACAGTGGCCATCAAGATCTTGAAGAATCGCAGTGATTACGATGAAGTGGCAGCACGTGAGGTACAGTAAGCAATGTTTTAGGAACATTTGTGCATAATTTATCATTTATCTATATCTGTCTATTCTAATACCTAATGTTCTTGTATTCCCAGATGGCTGTGTTGCAGACGCTGAAAGTCCTGGACCCTGACACGTGTGGAATAGTGAGATTTTATCACAGCTTCATGTATGAAGGATTTACATGCATGGTGTTTGAGTCTCTGGATGTTAACCTCCTGGATTTCTTGAACGAGAGACAGTATCCTCTGTCCATGATGGAGATGAGACACATCCTACAGCAGGTATGGGTTTGACAATTGTATTTGAAACTGATGGTAAATATATTCTGTTAATTTTCTCACCACCTTGTGCTCAAATTAATATTAATCATGCTCTTTGTTCTTAACTTTCAGCTTGCCATTGCACTCCATGCCCTGGAGGGAATAGGTCTGATCCATACAGACATCAAACTAGATAACATCATGCTGGTGAACCAACAAGAACAACCCCTCAAAGTCAAACTCATTGACTTTGGTCTGGCAGTTCCTGTCTCTGAGACTAAGCAACGGAGGATCAGGCCGCCTCTTTGGTATAGGTGAGTTATATTGAGCTACTCTGTTGTTATTATTAATTTATTCCTAATTGCCTTATTATCTGCTTTACTGAAAGCACAATGCAAGCACATATTCAAATATAAAGTGCCAGGAGTGCAATTGAGAAGACACTTGAATGTTGCTAACGTTATCCTTTTATTTTACAACCCACAGAGCACCAGAACTCTTCCTGGGCCTCCCAATCACAGAGGCACTTGATATGTGGTCACTGGGCTGTATGCTGGCTAATGGGATGCTGTCCCATGATCTCTTCAGCGGGAAGACTGAATATGATGTGGTGAGTATTGTACTGATGCACTGCATATAGTACAACATGCATTCTGATTATACTCGGAAAGTCTGAATGAACCATGCAGTAGTTACAAGTTCATCAATCCATAGTTATACCCTAACACTGTTATGAAATATTCTCAATATGTGAAATATCCTGTATTTTTCTGCAGATTCGATCCATCCTCTTGACGCTTGGTATGCCAGAGCAATCTCTCTTGGATGCTGGACAAACAACCAGCAGCTTTTTCATTCAGGACGACGATACATGGAAGTTTAAGGTATGACTGCAGCTAATATTGGAGTAATAACATAATCTCTGAAATGTTCAAGTAGGCTATAGGCTATCTTTGCATGTCATTCAGTCAGATCAATACAAATCTAAATGTTTTGTATCTTCTAGGAACCAGAGGAGTATTACACACTACAGGAGTTCAAGGCAGAAGACGAAGACCTCTTTTTGGATGATACCTGCTCATTGGAAGAAGTGTTCTCCTCCCTGCATTCTTGTGAAGTCTTCATGGACCTTTTGAAACGAATGCTTCATCTGGATCCAAAGGAGAGGATAACACCTAACCAGATATTGGACCATCCCTTCATCACCATGTCTCACCTATGAACACCTCAAGGTGTCTTGGGGGCCAACAATTATAATGTAATGCACTTTATTGGATTTGGTGTACAGTATGTGTTTAACAATGACAACGCCAAAAGATGGTGATGTCGGACAACACAGATCCTACCTAAGACCCTTCAGTCAACTGAAACTGACATAATTTGTGATCCATGGTGTGTACCATTTGAGATCACAGTAGGCTACTCTTTGTAATTATACTGTAGATTATTTAAGAACAGCACTATCACTGACTGTTACAACTTACTATATACTACACACTGCTGCTGCTGTAGTGGAAAAACACTGAAATGTTTTACTGGAAATACTCAAGTAAAGTATACATACAAAAGACTGATTATATATGATGCTGCTATTCATCTCTGTTGCAAAGTATACTGTTATTAATTTCTGTTGCAGATGATACTCTACTTGCCGATGAGCATTTCTCTATTTTTATTTATATTTAGACAAATGCACCTTATTAATTATTTTTTTTACATTTTATATTCGACATTTCAATTTCACTTGATGTATTATCACTCTTTCATGCTCAGATCATGTCTCAAATGTCCAGTTATCTGGTTACCATTCCAGGCTCGTCTGTATTCCAACTGAGAGAGAAGAAATTAGCACAACTTTTGTGTATATCATGTATTTTATATTGACATATGTTGTAAGCACACATGAGGGTTTGTTTTTAATTAAAACTTGTGAAAGAAATATTGTGCAGACATAAGTTCTTAAATTGTAGAGCCTTCCTCTCTTCATATTACTGTTGTTGATCCATTCTATTATTAAGACATTTGTTAAGCATATCCCTTTACAGCACTTTCTGTAGTTTTGCTGAAACCCATCAGAGTCATATAGGTGTAAAAAGGTCTCGGTTCATCCATAATGTAATCATTAACAGGTGATTTGTACAATGCCAGACAACCAGTGACCATTAACACGTTTTATTTCTGCATGTGAATGTAGAGTCAATAGTGAATTAAGCACCAGCCATCATCAGTTAGTCTATTTGCATTTTAACCTGGGGAAAGAATGTGGGTTTGTTCATTATTTAGCATTAAAAGAACATTGAATAAAAGCGCTGACACAACACTATTGAAACTAATTCCTCACACCCAAGTGCTCCTCATCCCCTCAGAGCAACACAACCTTAAAAATGACATATATTGTGTCTCTGTTGTTAATAACAATGTAATCATGATATGATTATTAATTCTAATTATTATAAGGAGATAGTGACTTCTCCTGATAATTCATCACACTACATGGACACATGTTTCTGTACATAGGCAGATTCCTCTGTAAATAAAGTTAAGACATCAAATGAAAACAATAGAGCACAATTTGTTGTTAGGCCTTGCCAATCATTTGCAGTAAAAATGGAGGTGAACCAGTTAAAAAAAGATAATTGTAGAATTTAGAGCATTAAATTGACATCCCAACACACAATGAAAATATAAGAGAGTAAAGAAGGTATTTCTATATACATTATATATTTTATTTTCTTGAAGTCAATAAACAATCTAATCATAATATGATTATTATAAGGATAATGATTCATCCTGATAATACCTTACACTACATGGATACACGTTTCTGCACATAGGCAGATTCCACTGAAAATAAAGTTAAGAAATCAAATAAGAACAATAGGCTAAAGAGAGTTTGAGGACTTGACAATATTCTACTTTGTTGTTACGCCTTGAAAAGCATTTGCAGTAAAATGGAGGTGAAACAGTTTTAAATAATTAGATAATTGGAGAATTTATAGAATTACATTGACATCCCAACACACAAAGAAGGTAAATATGAGAGAGTACAGAAGGTCTTTAAATATAAACTATTTATTCAAGTCAAGCTGATGATACATACATGATCCAATAGGCTACTGTTCACCCTGGCATTTTGTGTCACCTTTTAAGCAATAACAACTAACTCTCACTTTGATTATTTCACAATGCAAACCCACAAACAATGTGGTTTGTTCATTATATTTAGCATTTGAAGAAACGTTGAATAAAAGCACAGTCACAACCCTATTGAAACTAAATCCACACACGAGTGCTCCTCAGCCCCTGAGAGAAACACAACCTGAACAATGATCTAAATATTTGAAGTTTTCTGGGTTTACCAGGTTTTGCTGTTATTGTGTCTCAGTTGTTAATAACAATGTAATCATGATATTATTATTATTATTATAAGGACAATGATTTATGTATTACACAGCATTGAATTGGTTCTCACCCGTGCCCCCCCCTCCCCTCTTTGGCCAATCAATCCAAGCAGTTAGTGGTTCAACCCGTTAGGTTGTGGTTGGTGGAGAGATAGTTCTATTGTTCTCCTCTTTGGCCAATCAATCCCAAGCAGTTAGTGGTTCCACCTCAGGCTCTCTAGTATAAGAAGAGTTTGTAGTTGTCAGTTCTCCACAACTCCTCCAGGATATCACTCATTTCTGATCAGATCTGACTGTGGACTCCAGACTTCAGGTGAAGATGAACTCTCTCAACTCTAGGATCAATTCTGCTGAAGAAAGAGGACTCAAACACAGAGGACTCAAACACACCATGACTACATTAATGACCAGGAGACAACAGGATAACAAAACTTTCAAAGTCAAAGTAGGAGGCCTGAAAAAGCATCGCTTTGAACCATACCAGCGCTCTTCAAGGACATGTACAGGTGCTAAGAAGAAGCAGATGCCATTTAAAAAACCCTCTGTGGGCAAATCCGTTGAGGTCACATGCCCCACTAGCTCTGATCCAGAGTTGGACACAGCTGAACAGGACATAATCAACTATGACGACATCCCATCGTCAGCGCTTAACGTCGACACCCTAACCCTGAACGCCCCCGGACCCGGCATTATGTCCTGCTCGGATACAGAGTGGGACAGAGTTGATTTGGACAATGTACTCAACTCTGACGTCCCTTCCCCAACACCACTGGTCATTGTGACCGCCAGCTCCTCCCAACACTCTGATGGTCCAGAGAGTTGCATGGTATCTGAGATGGACCTGCTGGACAGAGGCCAGTACCAAGTCCAGAGCATCCTGGGGGAAGGAAGCTTTGGGACGGTGGCCAAAGCCATCAGCACACTCACCGGTGATACAGTGGCCATCAAGATCTTGAAGAATCGCAGTGATTACGATGAAGTGGCAGCACGTGAGGTACAGTAAGCATTGTTTTAGGAACATTTGTGCATAATTTATCATTTATCTATATCTGTCTATTCTAATACCTAATGTTCTTGTATTCCCAGATGGCTGTGTTGCAGACGCTGAAAGTCCTGGACCCTGACACGTGTGGAATAGTGAGATTTTATCACAGCTTCATGTATGAAGGATTTACATGCATGGTGTTTGAGTCTCTGGATGTTAACCTCCTGGATTTCTTGAACGAGAGACAGTATCCTCTGTCCATGATGGAGATGAGACACATCCTACAGCAGGTATGGGTTTGACAATTGTATTTGAAACTGATGGTAAATGTATTCTGTTAATTTTCTCACCACCTTGTGCTCAAATTAATATTAATCATGCTCTTTGTTCTTAACTTTCAGCTTGCCATTGCACTCCATGCCCTGAAGGGAATAGGTCTGATCCATACAGACATCAAACTAGATAACATCATGCTGGTGAACCAACAAGAACAACCCCTCAAAGTCAAACTCATTGACTTTGGTCTGGCAGTTCCTGTCTCTGAGACTAAGCAACGGAGGATCAGGCCGCCTCTTTGGTATAGGTGAGTTCTATTGAGCTACTCTGTTGTTATTATTAATTTATTCCTAATTGCCTTATTATCTGCTTTACTGAAAGCACAATGCAAGCACATATTCAAATATAAAGTGCCAGGAGTGCAATTGAGAAGACACTTGAATGTTGCTAACGTTATCCTTTTATTTTACAACCCACAGAGCACCAGAACTCTTCCTGGGCCTCCCAATCACAGAGGCACTTGATATGTGGTCACTGGGCTGTATGCTGGCTAATGGGATGCTGTTCCATGATCTCTTCAGCGGGAAGACTGAATATGATGTGGTGAGTATTGTACTGATGCACTGCATATAGTACAACATGCATTCTGATTATACTCGGAAAGTCTGAATGAACCATGCAGTAGTTACAAGTTCATCAATCCATAGTTATACCCTAACACTGTTATGAAATATTCTCAATATGTGAAATATCCCGTATTTTTCTGCAGATTCGATCCATCCTCTTGACGCTTGGTATGCCAGAGCAATCTCTCTTGGATGCTGGACAAACAACCAGCAGCTTTTTCATTCAGGACGACGATACATGGAAGTTTAAGGTATGACTGCAGCTAATATTGGAGTAATAACATAATCTCTGAAATGTTCAAGTAGGCTATAGGCTATCTTTGCATGTCATTCAGTCAGATCAATACAAATCTAAATGTTTTGTATCTTCTAGGAACCAGAGGAGTATTACACACTACAGGAGTTCAAGGCAGAAGACGAAGACCTCTTTTTGGATGATACCTGCTCATTGGAAGAAGTGTTCTCCTCCCTGCATTCTTGTGAAGTCTTCATGGACCTTTTGAAACGAATGCTTCATCTGGATCCAAAGGAGAGGATAACACCTAACCAGATATTGGACCATCCCTTCATCACCATGTCTCACCTATGAACACCTCAAGGTGTCTTGGGGGCCAACAATTATAATGTAATGCACTTTATTGGATTTGGTGTACAGTATGTGTTTAACAATGACAACGCCAAAAGATGGTGATGTCGGACAACACAGATCCTACCTAAGACCCTTCAGTCAACTGAAACTGACATAATTTGTGATCCATGGTGTGTACCATTTGAGATCACAGTAGGCTACTCTTTGTAATTATACTGTAGATTATTTAAGAACAGCACTATCACTGACTGTTACAACTTACTATATACTACACACTGCTGCTGCTGTAGTGGAAAAACACTGAAATGTTTTACTGGAAATACTCAAGTAAAGTATACATACAAAAGACTGATTATATATGATGCTGCTATTCATCTCTGTTGCAAAGTATACTGTTATTAATTTCTGTTGCAGATGATAATCTACTTGCCGATGAGCATTTCTCTATTTTTATTTATATTTTGACAAATGCACCTTATTCATTATTTTTTTTACATTTTATATTCGACATTTCAATTTCACTTGATGTATTATCACTCTTTCATGCTCAGATCATGTCTCAAATGTCCAGTTATCTGGTTACCATTCCAGGCTCGTCTGTATTCCAACTGAGAGAGAAGAAATTAGCACAACTTTTGTGTATATCATGTATTTTATATTGACATATGTTGTAAGCACACATGAGGGTTTGTTTTTAATTAAAACTTGTGAAAGAAATATTGTGCAGACATAAGTTCTTAAATTGTAGAGCCTTCCTCTCTTCATATTACTGTTGTTGATCCATTCTATTATTAAGACATTTGTTAAGCATATCCCTTTACAGCACCTTCTGTAGTTTTGCTGAAACCCATCAGAGTCATATAGGTGTAAAAAGGTCTCGGTTCATCCATAATGTAATCATTAACAGGTGATTTGTACAATGCCAGACAACCAGTGACCATTAACACGTTTTATTTCTGCATGTGAATGTAGAGTCAATAGTGAATTAAGCACCAGCCATCATCAGTTAGTCTATTTGCATTTTAACCTGGGGAAAGAATGTGGGTTTGTTCATTATTTAGCATTAAAAGAACATTGAATAAAAGCGCTGACACAACACTATTGGAACTAATTCCTCACACCCGAGTGCTCCTCATCCCCTCAGAGCAACACAACCTTAAAAATGACATATATTGTGTCTCTGTTGTTAATAACAATGTAATCATGATATGATTATTAATTATAATTATTATAAGGAGATAGTGACTTCTCCTGATAATTCATCACACTACATGGACACATGTTTCTGTACATAGGCAGATTCCTCTGTAAATAAAGTTAAGACATCAAATTAAAACAATAGAGCACAATTTGTTGTTAGGCCTTGCCAATCATTTGCAGTAAAAATGGAGGTGAAACAGTTAAAAAAAGATAATTGTAGAATTTAGAGCATTAAATTGACATCCCAACACACAATGAAAATATAAGAGAGTAAAGAAGGTATTTCTATATACATTATATATTTTATTTTCTTGAAGTCAATAAACAATCTAATCATAATATGATTATTATAAGGATAATGATTTATCCTGATAATACCTTACACTACATGGATACACGTTTCTGCACATAGGCAGATTCCACTGAAAATAAAGTTAAGAAATCAAATAAGAACAATAGGCTAAAGAGAGTTTGAGGACTTGACAATATTCTACTTTGTTGTTACGCCTTGAAAAGCATTTGCAGTAAAATGGAGGTGAAACAGTTTTAAATAATTAGATAATTGGAGAATTTATAGAATTACATTGACATCCCAACACACAAAGAAGGTAAATATGAGAGAGTACAGAAGGTCGTTAAATATAAACTATTTATTCAAGTCAAGCTGATGATACATACATGATCCAATAGGCTACTGTTCACCCTGACATTTTGTGTCACCTTTTAAGCAATAACAACTAACTCTCACTTTGATTATTTCACAATGCAAACCCACAAACAATGTGGTTTGTTCATTATATTTAGCATTTGAAGAAACGTTGAATAAAAGCACAGTCACAACCCTATTGAAACTAAATCCACACACGAGTGCTCCTCAGCCCCTGAGAGAAACACAACCTGAACAATGATCTAAATATTTGAAGTTTTCTGGGTTTACCAGGTTTTGCTGTTATTGTGTCTCAGTTGTTAATAACAATGTAATCATGATATTATTATTATTATAAGGACAATGATTTATGTATTACACAGCATTGAATTGGTTCTCACCCCTGCCCCCCCCTCCCCTCTTTGGCCAATCAATCCAAGCAGTTAGTGGTTCAACCCGTTAGGTTGTGGTTGGTGGAGAGATAGTTCTATTGTTCTCCTCTTTGGCCAATCAATCCCAAGCAGTTAGTGGTTCCACCTCAGGCTCTCTAGTATAAGAAGAGTTTGTAGTTGTCAGTTCTCCACAACTCCTCCAGGATATCACTCATTTCTGATCAGATCTGACTGTGGACTCCAGACTTCAGGTGAAGATGAACTCTCTCAACTCTAGGATCAATTCTGCTGAAGAAAGAGGACTCAAACACAGAGGACTCAAACACACCATGACTACATTAATGACCAGGAGACAACAGGATAACAAAACTTTCAAAGTCAAAGTAGGAGGCCTGAAAAAGCATCGCTTTGAACCATACCAGCGCTCTTCAAGGACATGTACAGGTGCTAAGAAGAAGCAGATGCCATTTAAAAAACCCTCTGTGGGCAAATCCGTTGAGGTCACATGCCCCACTAGCTCTGATCCAGAGTTGGACACAGCTGAACAGGACATAATCAACTATGACGACATCCCATCGTCAGCGCTTAACGTCGACACCCTAACCCTGAACGCCCCCGGACCCGGCATTATGTCCTGCTCGGATACAGAGTGGGACAGAGTTGATTTGGACAATGTACTCAACTCTGACGTCCCTTCCCCAACACCACTGGTCATTGTGACCGCCAGCTCCTCCCAACACTCTGATGGTCCAGAGAGTTGCATGGTATCTGAGATGGACCTGCTGGACAGAGGCCAGTACCAAGTCCAGAGCATCCTGGGGGAAGGAAGCTTTGGGACGGTGGCCAAAGCCATCAGCACACTCACCGGTGATACAGTGGCCATCAAGATCTTGAAGAATCGCAGTGATTACGATGAAGTGGCAGCACGTGAGGTACAGTAAGCATTGTTTTAGGAACATTTGTGCATAATTTATCATTTATCTATATCTGTCTATTCTAATACCTAATGTTCTTGTATTCCCAGATGGCTGTGTTGCAGACGCTGAAAGTCCTGGACCCTGACACGTGTGGAATAGTGAGATTTTATCACAGCTTCATGTATGAAGGATTTACATGCATGGTGTTTGAGTCTCTGGATGTTAACCTCCTGGATTTCTTGAACGAGAGACAGTATCCTCTGTCCATGATGGAGATGAGACACATCCTACAGCAGGTATGGGTTTGACAATTGTATTTGAAACTGATGGTAAATGTATTCTGTTAATTTTCTCACCACCTTGTGCTCAAATTAATATTAATCATGCTCTTTGTTCTTAACTTTCAGCTTGCCATTGCACTCCATGCCCTGAAGGGAATAGGTCTGATCCATACAGACATCAAACTAGATAACATCATGCTGGTGAACCAACAAGAACAACCCCTCAAAGTCAAACTCATTGACTTTGGTCTGGCAGTTCCTGTCTCTGAGACTAAGCAACGGAGGATCAGGCCGCCTCTTTGGTATAGGTGAGTTCTATTGAGCTACTCTGTTGTTATTATTAATTTATTCCTAATTGCCTTATTATCTGCTTTACTGAAAGCACAATGCAAGCACATATTCAAATATAAAGTGCCAGGAGTGCAATTGAGAAGACACTTGAATGTTGCTAACGTTATCCTTTTATTTTACAACCCACAGAGCACCAGAACTCTTCCTGGGCCTCCCAATCACAGAGGCACTTGATATGTGGTCACTGGGCTGTATGCTGGCTAATGGGATGCTGTTCCATGATCTCTTCAGCGGGAAGACTGAATATGATGTGGTGAGTATTGTACTGATGCACTGCATATAGTACAACATGCATTCTGATTATACTCGGAAAGTCTGAATGAACCATGCAGTAGTTACAAGTTCATCAATCCATAGTTATACCCTAACACTGTTATGAAATATTCTCAATATGTGAAATATCCCGTATTTTTCTGCAGATTCGATCCATCCTCTTGACGCTTGGTATGCCAGAGCAATCTCTCTTGGATGCTGGACAAACAACCAGCAGCTTTTTCATTCAGGACGACGATACATGGAAGTTTAAGGTATGACTGCAGCTAATATTGGAGTAATAACATAATCTCTGAAATGTTCAAGTAGGCTATAGGCTATCTTTGCATGTCATTCAGTCAGATCAATACAAATCTAAATGTTTTGTATCTTCTAGGAACCAGAGGAGTATTACACACTACAGGAGTTCAAGGCAGAAGACGAAGACCTCTTTTTGGATGATACCTGCTCATTGGAAGAAGTGTTCTCCTCCCTGCATTCTTGTGAAGTCTTCATGGACCTTTTGAAACGAATGCTTCATCTGGATCCAAAGGAGAGGATAACACCTAACCAGATATTGGACCATCCCTTCATCACCATGTCTCACCTATGAACACCTCAAGGTGTCTTGGGGGCCAACAATTATAATGTAATGCACTTTATTGGATTTGGTGTACAGTATGTGTTTAACAATGACAACGCCAAAAGATGGTGATGTCGGACAACACAGATCCTACCTAAGACCCTTCAGTCAACTGAAACTGACATAATTTGTGATCCATGGTGTGTACCATTTGAGATCACAGTAGGCTACTCTTTGTAATTATACTGTAGATTATTTAAGAACAGCACTATCACTGACTGTTACAACTTACTATATACTACACACTGCTGCTGCTGTAGTGGAAAAACACTGAAATGTTTTACTGGAAATACTCAAGTAAAGTATACATACAAAAGACTGATTATATATGATGCTGCTATTCATCTCTGTTGCAAAGTATACTGTTATTAATTTCTGTTGCAGATGATAATCTACTTGCCGATGAGCATTTCTCTATTTTTATTTATATTTTGACAAATGCACCTTATTCATTATTTTTTTTACATTTTATATTCGACATTTCAATTTCACTTGATGTATTATCACTCTTTCATGCTCAGATCATGTCTCAAATGTCCAGTTATCTGGTTACCATTCCAGGCTCGTCTGTATTCCAACTGAGAGAGAAGAAATTAGCACAACTTTTGTGTATATCATGTATTTTATATTGACATATGTTGTAAGCACACATGAGGGTTTGTTTTTAATTAAAACTTGTGAAAGAAATATTGTGCAGACATAAGTTCTTAAATTGTAGAGCCTTCCTCTCTTCATATTACTGTTGTTGATCCATTCTATTATTAAGACATTTGTTAAGCATATCCCTTTACAGCACCTTCTGTAGTTTTGCTGAAACCCATCAGAGTCATATAGGTGTAAAAAGGTCTCGGTTCATCCATAATGTAATCATTAACAGGTGATTTGTACAATGCCAGACAACCAGTGACCATTAACACGTTTTATTTCTGCATGTGAATGTAGAGTCAATAGTGAATTAAGCACCAGCCATCATCAGTTAGTCTATTTGCATTTTAACCTGGGGAAAGAATGTGGGTTTGTTCATTATTTAGCATTAAAAGAACATTGAATAAAAGCGCTGACACAACACTATTGGAACTAATTCCTCACACCCGAGTGCTCCTCATCCCCTCAGAGCAACACAACCTTAAAAATGACATATATTGTGTCTCTGTTGTTAATAACAATGTAATCATGATATGATTATTAATTATAATTATTATAAGGAGATAGTGACTTCTCCTGATAATTCATCACACTACATGGACACATGTTTCTGTACATAGGCAGATTCCTCTGTAAATAAAGTTAAGACATCAAATTAAAACAATAGAGCACAATTTGTTGTTAGGCCTTGCCAATCATTTGCAGTAAAAATGGAGGTGAACCAGTTAAAAAAAGATAATTGTAGAATTTAGAGCATTAAATTGACATCCCAACACACAATGAAAATATAAGAGAGTAAAGAAGGTATTTCTATATACATTATATATTTTATTTTCTTGAAGTCAATAAACAATCTAATCATAATATGATTATTATAAGGATAATGATTTATCCTGATAATACCTTACACTACATGGATACACGTTTCTGCACATAGGCAGATTCCACTGAAAATAAAGTTAAGAAATCAAATAAGAACAATAGGCTAAAGAGAGTTTGAGGACTTGACAATATTCTACTTTGTTGTTACGCCTTGAAAAGCATTTGCAGTAAAATGGAGGTGAAACAGTTTTAAATAATTAGATAATTGGAGAATTTATAGAATTACATTGACATCCCAACACACAAAGAAGGTAAATATGAGAGAGTACAGAAGGTCTTTAAATATAAACTATTTATTCAAGTCAAGCTGATGATACATACATGATCCAATAGGCTACTGTTCACCCTGACATTTTGTGTCACCTTTTAAGCAATAACAACTAACTCTCACTTTGATTATTTCACAATGCAAACCCACAAACAATGTGGTTTGTTCATTATATTTAGCATTTGAAGAAACGTTGAATAAAAGCACAGTCACAACCCTATTGAAACTAAATCCACACACGAGTGCTCCTCAGCCCCTGAGAGAAACACAACCTGAACAATGATCTAAATATTTGAAGTTTTCTGGGTTTACCAGGTTTTTGCTGTTATTGTGTCTCAGTTGTTAATAACAATGTAATCATGATATTATTATTATTATAAGGACAATGATTTATGTATTACACAGCATTGAATTGGTTCTCACCCCTGCCCCCCCCTCCCCTCTTTGGCCAATCAATCCAAGCAGTTAGTGGTTCAACCCGTTAGGTTGTGGTTGGTGGAGAGATAGTTCTATTGTTCTCCTCTTTGGCCAATCAATCCCAAGCAGTTAGTGGTTCCACCTCAGGCTCTCTAGTATAAGAAGAGTTTGTAGTTGTCAGTTCTCCACAACTCCTCCAGGATATCACTCATTTCTGATCAGATCTGACTGTGGACTCCAGACTTCAGGTGAAGATGAACTCTCTCAACTCTAGGATCAATTCTGCTGAAGAAAGAGGACTCAAACACAGAGGACTCAAACACACCATGACTACATTAATGACCAGGAGACAACAGGATAACAAAACTTTCAAAGTCAAAGTAGGAGGCCTGAAAAAGCATCGCTTTGAACCATACCAGCGCTCTTCAAGGACATGTACAGGTGCTAAGAAGAAGCAGATGCCATTTAAAAAACCCTCTGTGGGCAAATCCGTTGAGGTCACATGCCCCACTAGCTCTGATCCAGAGTTGGACACAGCTGAACAGGACATAATCAACTATGACGACATCCCATCGTCAGCGCTTAACGTCGACACCCTAACCCTGAACGCCCCCGGACCCGGCATTATGTCCTGCTCGGATACAGAGTGGGACAGAGTTGATTTGGACAATGTACTCAACTCTGACGTCCCTTCCCCAACACCACTGGTCATTGTGACCGCCAGCTCCTCCCAACACTCTGATGGTCCAGAGAGTTGCATGGTATCTGAGATGGACCTGCTGGACCTGCTGGACAGAGGCCAGTACCAAGTCCAGAGCATCCTGGGGGAAGGAAGCTTTGGGACGGTGGCCAAAGCCATCAGCACACTCACCGGTGATACAGTGGCCATCAAGATCTTGAAGAATCGCAGTGATTACGATGAAGTGGAAGCACGTGAGGTACAGTAAGCATTGTTTTAGGAACATTTGTGCATAATTTATCATTTATCTATATCTGTCTATTCTAATACCTAATGTTCTTGTATTCCCAGATGGCTGTGTTGCAGACGCTGAAAGTCCTGGACCCTGACACGTGTGGAATAGTGAGATTTTATCACAGCTTCATGTATGAAGGATTTACATGCATGGTGTTTGAGTCTCTGGATGTTAACCTCCTGGATTTCTTGAACGAGAGACAGTATCCTCTGTCCATGATGGAGATGAGACACATCCTACAGCAGGTATGGGTTTGACAATTGTATTTGAAACTGATGGTAAATGTATTCTGTTAATTTTCTCACCACCTTGTGCTCAAATTAATATTAATCATGCTCTTTGTTCTTAACTTTCAGCTTGCCATTGCACTCCATGCCCTGAAGGGAATAGGTCTGATCCATACAGACATCAAACTAGATAACATCATGCTGGTGAACCAACAAGAACAACCCCTCAAAGTCAAACTCATTGACTTTGGTCTGGCAGTTCCTGTCTCTGAGACTAAGCAACGGAGGATCAGGCCGCCTCTTTGGTATAGGTGAGTTCTATTGAGCTACTCTGTTGTTATTATTAATTTATTCCTAATTGCTTTACTGAAAGCACAATGCAAGCACATATTCAAATATAAAGTGCCAGGAGTGCAATTGAGAAGACACTTGAATGTTGCTAACGTTATCCTTTTATTTTACAACCCACAGAGCACCAGAACTCTTCCTGGGCCTCCCAATCACAGAGGCACTTGATATGTGGTCACTGGGCTGTATGCTGGCTAATGGGATGCTGTTCCATGATCTCTTCAGCGGGAAGACTGAATATGATGTGGTGAGTATTGTACTGATGCACTGCATATAGTACAACATGCATTCTGATTATACTCGGAAAGTCTGAATGAACCATGCAGTAGTTACAAGTTCATCAATCCATAGTTATACCCTAACACTGTTATGAAATATTCTCAATATGTGAAATATCCCGTATTTTTCTGCAGATTCGATCCATCCTCTTGACGCTTGGTATGCCAGAGCAATCTCTCTTGGATGCTGGACAAACAACCAGCAGCTTTTTCATTCAGGACGACGATACATGGAAGTTTAAGGTATGACTGCAGCTAATATTGGAGTAATAACATAATCTCTGAAATGTTCAAGTAGGCTATAGGCTATCTTTGCATGTCATTCAGTCAGATCAATACAAATCTAAATGTTTTGTATCTTCTAGGAACCAGAGGAGTATTACACACTACAGGAGTTCAAGGCAGAAGACGAAGACCTCTTTTTGGATGATACCTGCTCATTGGAAGAAGTGTTCTCCTCCCTGCATTCTTGTGAAGTCTTCATGGACCTTTTGAAACGAATGCTTCATCTGGATCCAAAGGAGAGGATAACACCTAACCAGATATTGGACCATCCCTTCATCACCATGTCTCACCTATGAACACCTCAAGGTGTCTTGGGGGCCAACAATTATAATGTAATGCACTTTATTGGATTTGGTGTACAGTATGTGTTTAACAATGACAACGCCAAAAGATGGTGATGTCGGACAACACAGATCCTACCTAAGACCCTTCAGTCAACTGAAACTGACATAATTTGTGATCCATGGTGTGTACCATTTGAGATCACAGTAGGCTACTCTTTGTAATTATACTGTAGATTATTTAAGAACAGCACTATCACTGACTGTTACAACTTACTATATACTACACACTGCTGCTGCTGTAGTGGAAAAACACTGAAATGTTTTACTGGAAATACTCAAGTAAAGTATACATACAAAAGACTGATTATATATGATGCTGCTATTCATCTCTGTTGCAAAGTATACTGTTATTAATTTCTGTTGCAGATGATAATCTACTTGCCGATGAGCATTTCTCTATTTTTATTTATATTTTGACAAATGCACCTTATTCATTATTTTTTTTACATTTTATATTCGACATTTCAATTTCACTTGATGTATTATCACTCTTTCATGCTCAGATCATGTCTCAAATGTCCAGTTATCTGGTTACCATTCCAGGCTCGTCTGTATTCCAACTGAGAGAGAAGAAATTAGCACAACTTTTGTGTATATCATGTATTTTATATTGACATATGTTGTAAGCACACATGAGGGTTTGTTTTTAATTAAAACTTGTGAAAGAAATATTGTGCAGACATAAGTTCTTAAATTGTAGAGCCTTCCTCTCTTCATATTACTGTTGTTGATCCATTCTATTATTAAGACATTTGTTAAGCATATCCCTTTACAGCACCTTCTGTAGTTTTGCTGAAACCCATCAGAGTCATATAGGTGTAAAAAGGTCTCGGTTCATCCATAATGTAATCATTAACAGGTGATTTGTACAATGCCAGACAACCAGTGACCATTAACACGTTTTATTTCTGCATGTGAATGTAGAGTCAATAGTGAATTAAGCACCAGCCATCATCAGTTAGTCTATTTGCATTTTAACCTGGGGAAAGAATGTGGGTTTGTTCATTATTTAGCATTAAAAGAACATTGAATAAAAGCGCTGACACAACACTATTGGAACTAATTCCTCACACCCGAGTGCTCCTCATCCCCTCAGAGCAACACAACCTTAAAAATGACATATATTGTGTCTCTGTTGTTAATAACAATGTAATCATGATATGATTATTAATTATAATTATTATAAGGAGATAGTGACTTCTCCTGATAATTCATCACACTACATGGACACATGTTTCTGTACATAGGCAGATTCCTCTGTAAATAAAGTTAAGACATCAAATTAAAACAATAGAGCACAATTTGTTGTTAGGCCTTGCCAATCATTTGCAGTAAAAATGGAGGTGAACCAGTTAAAAAAAGATAATTGTAGAATTTAGAGCATTAAATTGACATCCCAACACACAATGAAAATATAAGAGAGTAAAGAAGGTATTTCTATATACATTATATATTTTATTTTCTTGAAGTCAATAAACAATCTAATCATAATATGATTATTATAAGGATAATGATTTATCCTGATAATACCTTACACTACATGGATACACGTTTCTGCACATAGGCAGATTCCACTGAAAATAAAGTTAAGAAATCAAATAAGAACAATAGGCTAAAGAGAGTTTGAGGACTTGACAATATTCTACTTTGTTGTTACGCCTTGAAAAGCATTTGCAGTAAAATGGAGGTGAAACAGTTTTAAATAATTAGATAATTGGAGAATTTATAGAATTACATTGACATCCCAACACACAAAGAAGGTAAATATGAGAGAGTACAGAAGGTCTTTAAATATAAACTATTTATTCAAGTCAAGCTGATGATACATACATGATCCAATAGGCTACTGTTCACCCTGACATTTTGTGTCACCTTTTAAGCAATAACAACTAACTCTCACTTTGATTATTTCACAATGCAAACCCACAAACAATGTGGTTTGTTCATTATATTTAGCATTTGAAGAAACGTTGAATAAAAGCACAGTCACAACCCTATTGAAACTAAATCCACACACGAGTGCTCCTCAGCCCCTGAGAGAAACACAACCTGAACAATGATCTAAATATTTGAAGTTTTCTGGGTTTACCAGGTTTTGCTGTTATTGTGTCTCAGTTGTTAATAACAATGTAATCATGATATTATTATTATTATAAGGACAATGATTTATGTATTACACAGCATTGAATTGGTTCTCACCCCTGCCCCCCCCTCCCCTCTTTGGCCAATCAATCCAAGCAGTTAGTGGTTCAACCCGTTAGGTTGTGGTTGGCGGAGAGATAGTTCTATTGTTCTCCTCTTTGGCCAATCAATCCCAAGCAGTTAGTGGTTCCACCTCAGGCTCTCTAGTATAAGAAGAGTTTGTAGTTGTCAGTTCTCCACAACTCCTCCAGGATATCACTCATTTCTGATCAGATCTGACTGTGGACTCCAGACTTCAGGTGAAGATGAACTCTCTCAACTCTAGGATCAATTCTGCTGAAGAAAGAGGACTCAAACACAGAGGACTCAAACACACCATGACTACATTAATGACCAGGAGACAACAGGATAACAAAACTTTCAAAGTCAAAGTAGGAGGCCTGAAAAAGCATCGCTTTGAACCATACCAGCGCTCTTCAAGGACATGTACAGGTGCTAAGAAGAAGCAGATGCCATTTAAAAAACCCTCTGTGGGCAAATCCGTTGAGGTCACATGCCCCACTAGCTCTGATCCAGAGTTGGACACAGCTGAACAGGACATAATCAACTATGACGACATCCCATCGTCAGCGCTTAACGTCGACACCCTAACCCTGAACGCCCCCGGACCCGGCATTATGTCCTGCTCGGATACAGAGTGGGACAGAGTTGATTTGGACAATGTACTCAACTCTGACGTCCCTTCCCCAACACCACTGGTCATTGTGACCGCCAGCTCCTCCCAACACTCTGATGGTCCAGAGAGTTGCATGGTATCTGAGATGGACCTGCTGGACAGAGGCCAGTACCAAGTCCAGAGCATCCTGGGGGAAGGAAGCTTTGGGACGGTGGCCAAAGCCATCAGCACACTCACCGGTGATACAGTGGCCATCAAGATCTTGAAGAATCGCAGTGATTACGATGAAGTGGCAGCACGTGAGGTACAGTAAGCATTGTTTTAGGAACATTTGTGCATAATTTATCATTTATCTATATCTGTCTATTCTAATACCTAATGTTCTTGTATTCCCAGATGGCTGTGTTGCAAACGCTGAAAGTCCTGGACCCTGACACGTGTGGAATAGTGAGATTTTATCACAGCTTCATGTATGAAGGATTTACATGCATGGTGTTTGAGTCTCTGGATGTTAACCTCCTGGATTTCTTGAACGAGAGACAGTATCCTCTGTCCATGATGGAGATGAGACACATCCTACAGCAGGTATGGGTTTGACAATTGTATTTGAAACTGATGGTAAATATATTCTGTTGATTTTCTCACCACCTTGTGCTCAAATTAATATTAATCATGCTCTTTGTTCTTAACTTTCAGCTTGCCATTGCACTCCATGCCCTGAAGGGAATAGGTCTGATCCATACAGACATCAAACTAGATAACATCATGCTGGTGAACCAACAAGAACAACCCCTCAAAGTCAAACTCATTGACTTTGGTCTGGCAGTTCCTGTCTCTGAGACTAAGCAACTGAGGATCAGGCCGCCTCTTTGGTATAGGTGAGTTCTATTGAGCTACTCTGTTGTTATTATTAATTTATTCGTAATTGCCTTATTATCTGCTTTACTGAAAGCACAATGCAAGCACATATTCAAATATAAAGTGCCATGAGTGCAATTGAGAAGACACTTGAATGTTGCTAATGTTATCCTTTTATTTTACAACCCACAGAGCACCAGAACTCTTCCTGGGCCTCCCAATCACAGAGGCACTTGATATGTGGTCACTGGGCTGTATGCTGGCTAATGGGATGCTGTTCCATGATCTCTTCAGCGGGAAGACTGAATATGATGTGGTGAGTATTGTACTGATGCACTGCATATAGTACAACATGCATTCTGATTATACTCGGAAAGTCTGAATGAACCATGCAGTAGTTACAAGTTCATCAATCCATAATTATACCCTAACACTGTTATGAAATATTCTCAATATGTGAAATATCCTGTATTTTTCTGCAGATTCGATCCATCCTCTTGACGCTTGGTATGCCAGAGCAATCTCTCTTGGATGCTGGACAAACAACCAGCAGCTTTTTCATTCAGGACGACGATACATGGAAGTTTAAGGTATGACTGCAGCTAATATTGGAGTAATAACATAATCTCTGAAATGTTCAAGTAGGCTATAGGCTATCTTTGCATGTCATTCAGTCAGATCAATACAAATCTAAATGTTTTGTATCTTCTAGGAACCAGAGGAGTATTACACACTACAGGAGTTCAAGGCAGAAGACGAAGACCTCTTTTTGGATGATACCTGCTCATTGGAAGAAGTGTTCTCCTCCCTGCATTCTTGTGAAGTCTTCATGGACCTTTTGAAACGAATGCTTCATCTGGATCCAAAGGAGAGGATAACACCTAACCAGATATTGGACCATCCCTTCATCACCATGTCTCACCTATGAACACCTCAAGGTGTCTTGGGGGCCAACAATTATAATGTAATGCACTTTATTGGATTTGGTGTACAGTATGTGTTTAACAATGACAACGCCAAAAGATGGTGATGTCGGACAACACAGATCCTACCTAAGACCCTTCAGTCAACTGAAACTGACATAATTTGTGATCCATGGTGTATACCATTTGAGATCACAGTAGGCTACTCTTTGTAATTATACTGTAGATCCTTTAAGAACAGCACTATCACTGACTGTTACAACTTACTATATACTAGGCCTACACACTGCTGCTGCTGTAGTGGAAAAACACTGAAATGTTTTACTGGAAATACTCAAGTAAAGTATACAGACTGATTATATATGATGCTGCTATTCATCTCTGTTGCAAAGTATACTGTTATTAATTTCTGTTGCAGATGATACTCTACTTGGCGATGAGCATTTTTCTATTTTTATTTCTATTTTGACATTTTTTTTTTTACATTTTATATTCGACATTTCACTTTCACTTGATGTATTATCACTCTTTCATGCTCAGATCATGTCTCAAATGTCCAGTTATCTGGTTACCATTCCAGGCTCGTCTGTATTCCAACTGAGAGAGAAGAAATTAGCACAACTTTTGTGTATATCATGTATTTTATATTGACATATGTTGTAAGCACACATGAGGGTTTGTTTTTAATTAAAACTTGTGAAAGAAATATTGTGCAGACATAAGTTCTTAAATTGTAGAGCCTTCCTCTCTTCATATTACTGTTGTTGATCCATTCTATTATTAAGACAATTGTTAAGCATATCCCTTTACAGCACCTTCTGTAGTTTTGCTGAAACCCATCAGAGTCATATAGGTGTAAAAAGGTCTCGGTTCATCCATAATGTAATTATTAACAGGTGATTTGTACAATGCCAGACAACCAGTGACCATTAACACGTTTTTTTTGCTCATTATTTAGCATTAAAGAACATTGAATAAAAGCGCTGACAACACTATTGAAACTAATTCCTCACACCCGAGTGCTCCTCATCCCCTCAGAGCAACACAACCTTAAAAATTACATATATTGTGTCTCTGTTGTTAATAACAATGTAATCATGATATGATTATTAATTAAAATTATTATAAGGAGATAGTGACTTCTCCTGATAATTCATCACACTACATGGACACATGTTTCTGTACATAGGCAGATTCCTCTGTAAATAAAGTTAAGACATCAAATGAAAACAATAGAGCACAATTTGTTGTTAGGCCTTGCCAATCATTTGCAGTAAAAATGGAGGTGAACCAGTTAAAAAAGATAATTGGAGAATTTAGAGCATTACATTGACATCCCAACACACACATTATATGAAAATATAAGAGAGTAAAGAAGGTATTTCTATATACATTATATATTTTATTTTCTTGAAGTCAAGAAACAATCTAATCATAATATGATTATTATAAGGATAATGATTTATCCTGATAATACCTTACACTACATCGATACACGTTTCTGCACATAGGCAGATTCCACTGAAAATAAAGTTAAGAAATCAAATAAGAACAATAGAGCACAATAGGCTATAGAGAGTTTGAGGACTTGACAATAGTCTACTTTGTTGTTACGCCTTGAAAAGCATTTGCAGTAAAATGGAGGCGAAACAGTTTTAAATAATCAGATAATCGGAGAATGTATAGAATTAAATTGACATCCCAACACACAAAGAAGGTAAATATGAGAGAGTACAGAAGGTCTAATATAAACTATTTTATTTTATTCAAGTCAAGCTGATGACACATACATGATCCAATAGGCTACTGTTCACCCTGACATTTTGTGTCACCTTCTAAGCAATAACAACTAACTCTCACTGTGATTATTTCACAATGCAAACCCACAAACAATGTGGTTTGTTCGTTATATTTAGCATTTGAAGAAATATTGAATAAAAGCACAGTCACAACCCTATAATAAGCTTCACTTGCAGTCACTGCAGTGCGTACTGGCACGACAATCGGGGGATCCCTGATGTTATGGTCTTCGCTTGCTATGTTTGACTCGATGATAGCATAATGTATCATACAGAGAATAGCATAATGTATCATACAGAGAATAGCATAATGTATCATACAGCGAATTAAAGGTATATTCAGTGATTTCACTTAATTCAAATATCACTTATTTTTTTGCTTTTGTTGTGATAATCCTCTCTACTATAGAGTGTGCTGACCATATAAGGAGTTCCTCCCTGTCCCCAGTTAACCCCTGGGGGTCAAGTGAAATCACTGAATATACCTTTAAAGCAAACCTTTCAAGGGTTATGGAGAATTTTTATGCAAGACCATGCCACTATACATCCCCACACTCAGGACAGATATTGCTGCACGCATGTATGCACTGTTGCACACAGTGCTCTTTATTTGTAAAATAACGTTTGTTGTATTTTATTTCATTCGAGTCACGACAAAGAAGGAATGAGTTGAAATGCCACCGGCACCTTTATACGTGCGCCATGCGTAATGCTGCGGCCCCGATGTTACGGTCTTCACTCGTAGCATTTTATTGAAGAAGAATTGAATCGGGTGTGATCATACAGCGTATGAAAGCAAACTCTAAAAGGGTTATGGAGATGTTTTAATTTAATAAAAAAAGGTTGAGAATTGAGCGAACAATGACCATTTCAAATCTCAACGTTTTACCAACGAGCTCTGAGAGCTCAGAGACCGATGTTGCCATGTCTCATAGAAACAAGTAAATAGGTCTATAAATATAATCCCAAAAGAAGCGCATATAACAGGGGTCTGCAACCTATTTTTGCAGCAAGAGAGGCACTGTGATTTGGCTGCGCCGACACTACAACTGCTATTGCATAAGATTGATAGATGTGTTTATACTTAACCCATCTAGGCCTGACGTTGAACATTTAAAAATGTATTTTTTTTCTGAAATACCTCATGTTTCTATATCGGTGGTGCTCAATATTTCATGTCTAGGACCCCAAAAACTATATGTAATATGCCCCCCCCCCCCCCCCATCTGAAAATATGTTGTTCCAGGGACCCCCCCAGAAGCAAAGATTTGAGTTAAAATGTTCACTCTGTAATAATGTTTGTTTTTAGTTCAATGTTTGTTTTAAAAACGCCATTGACAATGAAGAGAAATTCATGTTTGTGTTGTCCCTAAACACAAACATTAAATCCCATTAACAATAAAGATAATTTAATGTTTGTTTTGACACAGTTTGTTTTACATCATCATTTCATCACCGATGATAAGAGCGCCGCTCACTTCACAGTCACACGGGTGTGATTTACACAAATGTGACGCCCACTATTGTGTGGTCACAAAATGGATATTTAACTTGGTTATGATGTATTCATTTCATTTAATTCTGCCTATCAACTCTGTTGTAAACCTGCCATGTGTCATCCAGAACAGTAGGGGGCAGTGCTAGGCAGTGGTTTCGTTATTGCAGTAGGCCTACTAGTAGACAGGAGCGCCATTTTAACGTCATTGTTTACACAGCACTGAAAGAGCAAACAACCACCGTCTCTGTCTCACATCATTCTGTCCTAATTTCACAGGTTTGTAAGGCACAAAAGTAATACAAATGTCCGTTTTTAGTATGTAACTAAAATTAGTGCTGTTTTGAGAAGGTGTGGCTACAATTCATGGGGTAATTTGATGAGTAAAAACGTAATGGTGAACTACTGTAATGTAAAGTGCTTGAGTGCTTAGTGGCTATATCATTAGCTTTAAGACTCTCCCCAGCAGTATGGTTCAGGTTGGGTTTAGCTGAGTCCAGCATTATATGTGTGTGATGATACAAAAGTGTTATGTGCAGTTATTGTTGTTGAGTCCACTGTACTTTCACCATTCTCCAAGAGCCTATAAATGAATCAATCAGGGTTTTATTAAGAATGTTGACACATGGTTAAACTTTATAGTGTAGGCCTAATATGTGCACGATTGAGAAGGAGTTCATCAAGATGCATTACATTGATTGGTCATTGTTTGGACATTCTAAATGAATACATTTCTGTAAAGGACATTTCTATATGACTGTAAAATGGACATAATAGCATAATGATGCAATAAGAAAACATGGGCTATACATGTGTTCATTAAAAATAAACGTAATTGTTTACACAGCACTGAAAGAGCAAACAACCACCGTCTCTGTCTCACATCATTCTGTCCTAATTTCACAGAGATCGGCTACTTTATGATCAACTATAGCTGTAAACATGGTCATCTCACTCGGACCTGTTACACAAACATGAAATTCCCATTGACAATGAATGGACAATTCATTGATCCAAGTACTCTGAGGCACCCTTGGACTTGCGTTAAGGCACCCTCTAGGGGGCCTAGGGGAGGACTGCCCTTAAGTCAGACCTCCCGTTGTGAACCCGCAAGAACCTGTACTTACAGCTTCTTGCCCTGGGATTGGTTTAGGTTGCTGTGTTCCTTCCCACTCCCAGGTGTTATGCACGATCATTAATACATTTTATATATATTTGTTCTGTTTTCTGTCATAAGTTTTGGCTGTTTTGGCTGCAACATTTTGCATTTTTGCATATTATTAAAGTAAGTCTCTTGCGGAGCTCTATAAACTAGTGTGCAGATGTTTCTTCTTCATTTTGGATGCAGTCCTGTTTAACACATTACCATCCGTCTCTAGTTTTACATCAGTAGGAAAGGAGTTTTTGAACTCCCGATACTGAGAAGACAGACTCATGTCCGAAGGAGTTATTGCACAATCATGGGAACGGCACAGCTAGCCACTATTTGTTGAAGCTGTGTGTATAGTGTGACATCTACCAAGCAGTCCAGGAAAGCTGCGGCTACAGTATCACACTTATTATTAGGCCAAAGACATGCCGAAGCAGCATGTGTGTCACTTGGAGATAAAAGAACCGTCTGTGATCTCCAAAGCGTGGCAACGGTCAACGTAGGGGGCATTGCAACTGAGCCTCGGACAAGCACACCGAGGTGAAGAAGGCAAAATGCCTAGTGCCTACTGTCCCACGTAGGGTGTTTTTTTTAATGCCACACGAAGGCTGGTATAACGGAGGGTTACACTCTCTGTAACCCGGGTTCTCTGAGTGGAGAGACTGGCTCTCCACTACATATTATTCAATATGTACGGGAACTGACCCCACGGGGCAGTGTTCATGGATATCTCTTTAAGACACATCTACTATGGTGGCCCTGCCCAGATGCCAATCAGCAGGCTATTTAAGCCCCATCTGTGCAGAGCCACTTTGATTAACTCTTGATTGACACGAATTTCGGAGCGGCTCTTTCGTGGAGAGCCAGTCTCTCCACTCAGAGAATCCGGGTTACAGAGAGTGTAACCCTCCGTTCTCTATCGTGTTCGAGACTGGCTCTCCACTACATATTATTCAATATGTACGGGAACTCTCTAAGACACACCGCGAGGAAATAAGCAGACCAGCTGCCCCCGCGGCAGCCCGAGGCAGTTTACCTGAATTCCATCAGGGCCTATAAGTTGTGAGCGCCATGAGTCTGACCGTGGCTATCCTTGCCACAGGCGCTTGCCAAAATGCTCCAAAACTTCAGTATTCATACCAAGTAAGTAATACTCTTGGCCTAGGCGCAAGACGCCACCTAGGCTCAGCTGGCCCAGCCCGATGCTAGGCCAGTGACCACCGGGGTGAAGGGCTGCTCAAGCCAGCCCGTCAGATCCCCGGCCGACCTGACCGGCCAAGGTGCCGGTGACCCTACCGCTGAGTAGCACGCAGGAGCGACTCCCACAGGGGGAGCGGATGCCACCACGTTCCATCGGTAGGACAGGGTGAATGTACTGTAGACAGAGTCGACCATGTCACTGCTGTGTAGATCTCTGTCAGAGATACACCATTCTACAGCAACCAGGGGGCTGTCGTCTCATGGGCAGAGTGTGCCTGCCTTCCAGGCGACACTGGCACTCCTGCCTGCTTGTCCCTGTTGGATCACCCCTGTGATCCGGTGGGACAGTCCAGCCTTCGACCATGGTCTACCCGAGCACCCCTGCTAAAACACACGAAGCGCTGGTCCGTCAAGTTGTGGGCCTACGTGTGGCCCTGACATACAGCTCCAACGCTCTAGCGGGGCAGAGTGGGTGACCAGCTCTGTCTGCACACTTCATCTGTCTGCATGTAGAGAAGACAGAGCTCAATCACCTGATTGAGATGTGCCCCTGAGAGAACCTTGGGGAGAAGGTTGGGTCGAGGTGTAAAACTACTCCATCACCCGGCCGAGCGTGTCATGGGTTGACAGCACTCGCAACTCCCACATTTCTCCTTGCAGACGTGACTATATAATACTGCTGTCTTGAGTGACAGCATGTCAGGCTCACTGACTAAATGATTTTAAGGGGGCTCATCATAGAGACTCCAGGGCTAACGGCCTGGCCCCCAAACAGGACTGGTGGGGCCCTAACCTGAGCTCCTCTGAGCACCAGGGTGCCATTTGGGAAATGTAACCAGGTTACTGCAGTCTGCAGTCATGCACTCCCGCTCAAGTCAGCCCGTCGGACAGTAGGCCAACAGACTGTTGAAGCCGTGTCCTGATGCGGAGCCCAGCCCACTCAGTGAGGAGGGTGCTGGCTGTCACATGGATACCACACTGGTATAACCTGCTAAATGCGGACGGCATCGACACAGAGTCCGTCAAACAGATCTCAGATAGAGGGACATCTCGTCATCAGTGCATGGGCCACAAGGCCCTGCACGGATTGTGCCCACATCCCTGCCAACCTATATGCCTGCTAGATTGTTTCACAACCCAAAGAGGGAGCCCAGTCTTGGAGACCAACTGCTTAAGACAGTTTGGCCCATTAGAGGCCCTGACAGGGCCTAACAGTGACTGCAATCCTGCTTCACCACCCTGCTTAGGAGGGTGGGAAGGGTGCAACTCAACAGGCTGACTGGCTCGTACTCTGATCAGGCCGTATGGTATAGAATGCAGGGATTGGTGCCAGCACCACCTAAACCTTGCCATGTAGGAATGAAGTGGCAGCCTCCTTCATGCACTAATAGGGACATTCTTGTGGCTGACACTGCTAACAACAAGAATGTTGTCCTGCGAGAAGCCACCCAAGTGTCTGCGCTTAATTGGCTCATGCCGCAAGGCAGACAGTACCACCTCCCGTGGGGGGACTGCCGGCCTAATGTGCGAGCACCCTTCAGTAACTGGGTGATCTTTGTGTTGCCCTAGTGTGGGACAGTGGTCCGCCGTGTCACAAGGTCACCGGCATAGCCCATTACCCCCGGACGAGGAGGGAGCTCACTCCGTGGCTCCGATAACCGGTTTCCCCCACACATAATTACACCCAGGCGCTTAACGGCCATGCCGTAATGCAACCTCCTGGTGATTCTGCTCCCCCCTGACAGTCTCGTCACACTCTGCTGTGTGAACCGACGTAACTATACACGTTTACATACATGTAAACTGACATTGTCAGCAATGCGCCCGCATAGTGCCTGACCGTAAAGGACAGAAAATGCACTGGCCGCATGTTCAGGGGAGCCAGGGGTACACAGTGCACCGTGGCCATCCTCAGCCTTAAGGGGCGGAGGCACCAGCTGGCTCAACTGTCAAGAGACGCCAGCCAGCAAACTAGTGCTGTGGGATCCAGCACACGGGCACCGGTCACGAGGACGTCCCACGCTAACATACGTGGATGTACTCAAGGACGACGCAGGAACGTACTTCCTTCCTGTCGGTACTTTACGCAGTACCGACAAACTGGCCAGATGTATGGAGAACCAGGATGACTGGAAACGACGATGGAGGGCTCGTCTGAGGACGACCTCGAGAGGGATACAACCCACCTAAGACATGGTGGAACCTACTCAGGGGTCCACCTGAAATGGCCGCCACTGTCTCGAGAGACAGCAGGTGGGGGCTGGGTTCCCTGGACTGTCAGGACTGAGGAGTGGGCTCAGTGTGCTGAGCACATCGATCTAGCCATACCCCGCTGGTTGGCCTCCAACCGGACCCGTAGGCCCCTGGAGCTGACAAACCTAACTGGGGTTGCGCAGCCTGATGAGCCGTTGAGGCAAGTTGCTCATGATGGAGCATTCCTGCCATCACCTCCTGCATCTGGTCGTCTGCACAAGCCTTCTTAGCTTGTTGGATCAATGCACTGACCTCCTGGCCTAACCAGGCCAATGGCTAACAAGGCAGCTTCATTGGACGAGCTCGGCCCTCCTGCTGCAGCTCGGACTGTGGCAGCCGATGGCGCCACACCAGAATAGTCTTGCCCGCTGCTACTGCCTGGGAAGCTTGAAGCCAGTTGCTGTAGCTCCTCAATAAGGTCAGGCCCTTATGGTCACCGAAGTGCCGTGTAAGCAGGTGCCGGTGGCATTGACAAAATCGCCCTGTGTTGGCTAGCTGTGCCTAGATAGCCATGACTTCTCTGGATGAGAAGAGCTTTCTCTGTGGTTTCAGACCGGTAACCGGATTATACGCCGCAGAGTCACACCTAGGTGCGTGACCGGCTCCGCCGTGACACCCTGTATACTGTATCGTGTGCTCTGCCTGACAGCCACAGCACGCTCTGCTGTGAGCTGAGCCCGGCTCCATCGTGAAACTACACCACGGACGCATGAGCTGACCCCGTCAGCGATACGCCCTATAGTGTGCCAATGGCTGAGATTCAGGCATACTTCCTGGCAGACCCAGCACATCTTGTCTGTGTCACTGGGGAACCAGATCCACAGACAGAACTACACCACGGTCGCGTAAGCAGGCGCCCCGCCGGCAATACGACAGTATAGTGCGCTATAATGCCTGCATAATTTGCCTTCAACCAAACGTCGGACAGACACAGCACGTCCTGTCTGTGACAGAACTACACCACGGACGCATGAGCTGACCCCATCAGCGATACGCCCTATAGTGTGCCAGTGGCTGAGATTCAGGCATACTTCCTGGCAGACCCAGCATGTCATGTCTGTGTCACTGGGGAACCAGATCCACAAACAGAACTACACCATGGTCGCGTAAGCAGGCGCCCCGCCAGCAATACGACAGTATAGTGCGCTATAATGCCTGCAAAATTTGCCTTCAACCAAACATCGGACAGACACAGCATGTCCTGTCCGTGACAGACCTACACCACTGTCGCGTGAGCTGACGCCTCGCCCGAAATACGACAGTATAGCGCGCTATGATGACTGCCCAACATAAAGGGAAACATTCGACTGACCCAGCACGTTCTGTTTGTGTCACTGAACCCAGATCCACAATACCGAACCACATCACAGGCGTGTAAGCTGGCGCAACACCAACAATACATGCATTCATGTACTTTTTGTATGTCTATTTTATATGGACCCCAGGAAGATTAGCTGTCGCCTCGGCCTCAGCTAATGGGGATCCATTCAATAAACACTAAACCATACCCTGTATAGTGTGCTCTAATGGCCGTCTGACCCCAAGGAATTTTGTTAGTCTCACCTACAAACGAGACAACAGCTAACCCGAGAGGGCGAGTCAACGCTCGCTCCCTAAACTGCACACTGTAGTGCATCAATAGGCTGCTGACACTCGTAAGTAGTCTCACAGAAAACTTTCACTAAATCCTTCTTTACAGACCTGTCCATACCAGGCAGGGCAGGAAAGAGGTGGAGCTATAGCCTGAGCTTAGCTCACCCACCTCTGCCAACCTGGGACAAGGCTCAAGGTAGTCTTTATTTGTCTCCCTATTGAGAAAGAAATTGTCTTGGAGACAGAGTCACCGCTGTATACAAATAGCATAGACGTTCACATAAAAATTACATTTTTATGGGACATTTTAGTCTGTCAGTGGAAATTTGCTGGTCTTTTGCTCTAAAACCAGGCCCCCATGGCCCCTCCAGCTTCAGCTGGAAGGATGAGACCATTCATACAGGGGGCGGGGTCCTCATACCAGGGCCCCCGCAGGACACACAATGGTCATGGCCATCCTCTGTGGGCATGTGAGCTCCACATGCAGCCTGAGAAACCCCCTGCTGTTTCCATCTCCTCTTGTCTCTATATAGATATATTATGTATACCTATATTATTTATTATATGTGTACTTATATATACATATGTATACATCTTGTATTGTACACCATATTTTAACTGTTCGGACTGTGCTCAACAGGGAGTGGGCACATAGTAATTGCTTGAACGTGAGGGGTCATAATCTACCCATTTGCAGAATCTCACAATGCTGCATAAACGAATCAAGGCAACATGGTACCCTAAGGCATCCCCATGACCAGGGGCGCAATAAGGTTGGGGACGGAGGGGTTTCGTCCCCTGCCAGCCTCACATTGGTCCCCCCCAGATGAGTTAGGGGGTCCCCCCTGGCTGGGGGGGTCCCCCCCTGTATCCCCCCTGGCTCCAAAGTTATCTTAGGAGTAATACTTTTGAAATCCTGCGTTCATAAACGCGATATATTTTGAAGCATATATTTGATCCACCCCTGTTTAAATCCCAAAATGGTTTGGCCCGTTGTCGGAAGTTTGGGAGTTGTTACACCGCCATCAGTGACCAACAATGTGCTTTGCACTCTGTAATGATTCTAATAATACAGGAACAGATTTCAATAGGTCAGCACTTTTGGTGTCACGCACCACTTTGGTCAGACAGCAGTAGATGAATGGATTTACTTTATCCTTTTCATGTCAAGGACCCCCAAATGGACACGTATTAGCCTGCGGACCCCCCCCATTTGAAGAGAAGAGAAGGACCCCCATAAGAGAAGATTTATACAGCTCGGACGGACCCTATTGTAATGCCATGTCTAGCGGTGGGATGGGACTCCAATTGATAATCAATGTTAATTTAAAAAACTGAGAGCGTCCACATGACATGCCACAAACTATCATGTAGTTGTACCTCTGGGGGTCCCCGGACCCCACTTTGGGAATTATATTATTATTTTGGGGGATTTGGGGAAATCGACGCCGGTCACGCCGCTATTAAGCAAATAAGCACAACTGTCAACATGCAGGTAAGGCGCTGCAGGTTTTTCTTTCCTCTCGAGTTGCATGGGTTTAACACTAACTATATATGTTGATGTTAAAACATCCTCTCCTGAAAACTTCCCAGGTGTTGTACATTTTATATAGGATAGGCTAACTTACAGATCAGATGGTCAGTGAGTTTTGACCTGTTCGAGGCGCTGCTGATAATGTGGTTAAACTTTTACGTTTTGAGACAAATGGGGAGGAGGAGGAATCACAGCCAGGTATTTCATAATAATAATAATAACTGTGCCAAAACGCAGTTTTGTATGTACATTGAGTCACTGGAACAACCTCTATGTAGTCCGACCCCAAACCCTAACCATAACCCCACGTTTTTGTGGAGGAGGAGGAATCACAGCCAGGTAATTCATAATAATAATAATAATAACTGTACTGTGCCAAAACGCAGTTTTGTATGTACATTGAGTCACTGGAACAACCTCTCTGTAGTCCGACGTCCGACCCCAAACCCTAACCATAACCCCACGTTTTTGTGGAGGAGGAGGAGGAATCACAGCCAGGTAATTCATAATAATAATAATAATAACTGTGCCAAAACGCAGTTTTGTATGTACATTGAGTCACTGAAACAACCTCTCTGTAGTCCGACCCCAAACCCTAACCATAACCCCACGATTTTGTGGTTAGACCCCCCCATCCCCCCCTCCCCTAGGGTGGTGGGGGGGACGGGGGGGACGGATTTTTCGGCGCGGCGCCGCTATTTGTCCCCCCCTAGCGTTCGGTCCGTCTTGCGCCTCTGCCCATGACACGGATTCTCAGTGTGCTCTCTCTTTGTTAGGACAGAGTCCATACCAAATCAATGTCCCCAGTTTGTTTTGTGTCACCAGCAGAGTTATGGACCTCTGGAAGAGGTTGTACATAAACTGCTCAGCCGCTCTGAGGCGCTCTAGCACAAAACAATCTGACATTGAGCACACTGGAGGCTTCCAAACTTTTGTATATCATTCCAGTAGGCCTACAAGTCCACATGCATAGTGTGTTGTTGTAGCCATTATCATACTTATAAGCATATAATTATATTAATTAACCAGAACCAATTGTGACAGAATAAGCGATTTAATTGCAGCGCCTGACATGGTGGGTCATCAGGAGTTTTTGTCTCCTGATCTTTGAGCCACACCGCCCTCTTGTGAACCATGAGGCACAGTGCAGTCTGGGCAGCTGTCCCTGACGGGCATCCCTCCTACACTATGACGCTCATGTCAACCTGTCAATGAGGAAGTTGGAACACGCTGGAATTGTTTGTTTACACTCTCTGCCGTGTGGTCTGACTAAACCGCTGCGGCAACGATCGCGACGTAGATGGCCTCAGAGTACGCCGACTAGGTCAGCTCCTCTGGGTTCTACCCCGCTACCCGCCGCAACGGTGTACAGCCGCGATGATCAACCAGGAGGTTCACCGACGAGGTCGGTTTCGCTCGGGGTCTCACAGCGCTTCTGCAGCCAGGGAACCAAGGATCTACCAACGTGGTTGGCTTCACGCTTGGACCCTTTGGCCGCACCGAGCGCCGACCCAAGGTTTCCCCCAACGAGCAGGTTACACCAAGGGTCGGACGCACGGACCGAACGCCGTCTCCAAGGTTTCCCCCAACTAGCAGGTTTCACCAAGGAGCGGTCGCCCGGACAAGCTGAGGCTTCCTCCGCAATACAGATTCTGCACTCAGCTTGTTGCTGTTGTTGTCGTTGTTGTGGAGCTACGCGGCGCCCAGAGAGGAGTCGTCAAGACGACCGGCTCTCTTCTTACCTCCGGTAAGCGGACTGTGTGCCACGCAGCTGTATGTTCTAAATATATATATATATATATATTGTTTAATAAGTGTCAAAACTGCTGAGATACACGAAACGTCTGCTCTCGTGGAAATCAAAAAATCGAAGTGGCTCTGCACAGATGGGGCTTAAATAGCCCGCTGATTGGCATCTGGGCAGGGCCACCATAGTAGATGTGTCTTAAAGAGATATCCATGAACACTGCCCCGTGGGGTCAGTTCCCGTACATATTGAATAATATGTAGTGGAGAGCCAGTCTCGAACACGATAGAGAACAATACATGGCAAGCCTAAGATATTCAGAATCATTTAAACTTTTACTTGAAAGGAGTCATGTTGAATTGAGACATGTACTATGTATAATCTACCAATAGTGTACTCGGTGCATATGTCCCCCATTATGCATGTTGATGAGGCCATGCATAGATGTTTGATTTATGTTAAAGTCAAAGACCTTTCATTTGTTTGTTTCAATTTCAGACCACACTTACTGTACACGCCTCCTGCTCGCTGCACGGATTAATTTCATTTTATAAAATTACGCTCTGACCGGACTCATCTTCACAAAATACTGTAGAGCAATCAGCAATGTCTCCCAAACCGGGGCGTCCAAATTGTTTTGTGTGAGCCTAGTAATATAACGTGACCATTTAAAGACTTTTGAATGTTCAATGTGAATATTTTCAGGGGTCACGGGCCGGCCTGAAAGTGTGGGAAACCTTGCTGTAGTATGAAAAGTGTGGGAAACCTTGCTGTAGTAGCCTAACAAGTACAAACCCATGAGCAACAGGTTACACTTAAATAGTGAAATAGCTGTAAAACTTATTTCATCAAGTATATATTAATTCACAGTGACAGTAACATTTCACTCAGATAGTTCATAATCATCAAGCATATTAATTCAAAGACACAAGCTTGTAGTATAGAATGAGATAGAAAGACAGATTTATTGACATTCAATTCAAACGTAGGGCAGTAGATTTATTTCAGATGTAAGTATGTTTGTTTTTTTAACCAACAAATTCCATGAAATAGAAAATACAAATAAAGAACTTTTAAGAAACAGTGAAAATGGCAGATATACAAGCTCACAACGCATCGCGATGCAACGTGTTGTGAGCTTGTAGATCGGCTATATTCACACGTTTGGGTCCCAAAAAAAAGAATGTTTGCTTTGGAAAATGGTCGGACACAATGTCAAGTGCAAATTAAATGTAATTCAAGTAATGAAATTAATGGATTTTTTTGTAGTAGTAGTAGTTGGGAGGGTAGTTGGGACGGTAGTTGGGAGGGTAGTTGGGACGGTAGTTGGGACGGTGGTTGGGAGGGTAGTTGGGACGGTAGTTGGGAGGGTAGTTGGGACGGTGGTTGGGACGGTAGTTGGAAGGGTAGTTGGGAGGGTAGTTGGGAGGGTGGTTGGGACGGTAGTTGGGAGGGTAGTTGGGAGGGTAGTTGGAACGGTAGTTGGGAGGGTAGTTGGGAGGGTAGTTGGGAGGGTAGTTGGGACGGTAGTTGGGAGGGTAGTTGGGAGGGTAGTTGGGAGGGTAGTTGGGACGGTAGTTGGGAGGGTAGTTGGAACGGTAGTTGGGAGGGTAGTTGGGAGGGTAGTTGGGAGGGTAGTTGGAACGGTAGTTGGGAGGGTAGTTGGGACGGTAGTTGGGAGGGTAGTTGGGAGGGTAGTTGGGACGGTAGTTGGGAGGGTAGTTGGGACGGTAGTTGGGAGGGTAGTTGGGAGGGTAGTTGGGAGGGTAGTTGGGACGGTAGTTGGGACGGTAGTTGGGGCGGTAGTTGGGACGGTAGTTGGGAGGGTAGTTGGGAGGGTAGTTGGGACGGTAGGTAGGACAGTCGGTAGGACAGTGATTGCCCCACAAGATGCCACAATGACCATTAGAGCAATGAACATACAAGTTGCAAACACAGCCAGGCCCAGGACGAGGAAAGGCCAGAAGCGAGGACTGCGCCACCATGTCGTCTGGGCTTCTGCTGCGGCTGCACGCACGCACACACACACACGCACGCACGCACACACGCAGAGAGAGAGAAAGAGAGGCAGACAGTGTCAGTGGGTCTCTTTTTCTTCTTCTTTTTTTACTCAAATCTTTGCTTAGGGGGTCCCTGGAAAAAAACATACATATAATCGGTTTAAAATATTCCTTTAAAAAGAGAAATTAAGTTGGGAACATCTCCTTTGGTTCAACTAAGACGTTGAGTTAACATTAGTTCAGAACAACAGGCTGTAACTAGAAAATTCGCAATAAAAAAAAATGCAGAGTGTGGTTGCCGCAGTGGCTTACATATGCCCCTCCCACTAATATTGCCAGCCAATTACAATTTCAAGTCAAACCTTAGATCATGTGTAAGTAATTCGGAGGGGATTTAACCCCCAGAATTCATGTTTTTGCGACAAACGGTTACATTTCTCGCATTTGCGGCGCCCCCTATGGATGAAAATGGAATTGCTTTTAGAACTTGGTTGATTAAACCACCCTGGACATGTGATTCAAATTTGGGATGGATTGGACATTCCGTTCGTTATTTATGGCATTTCTTGTGATATAGGCCCCCCCCTACTAACTTCGGACAACGATTACAGCCGAACGATACGACACTATCAAAATTCTGCAGTTCGTGTTTTAATTTGATGGGTCCAGAGATCACGTGTACAGATTTTTTCCTTCTTTTTAAATATTTTCTTGCACATTGTTATAATGATCATTATAAATATATATCCCCCTGCAGTCAGAGTTCATAGTTTTAATGCATGTATAGAATGTGCTCTGAAGAATGTTATTTGACTATAGATGTCGTCGCAATGTGATGCATTGTGAGCTGCTAGATCTGCTATTTTCAATGTGATGCATTGTGAGCTGGACTCCTAGATCTGCTATTTTCAATGTGATGCATTGTGAGCTGGACTGGTAGATCTGCTATTTTCAATATGATGCATTGTGAGCTGGACTGGTAGATCTGCTATTTTCAATGTGATGCATTGTGAGCTGGACTGGTAGATCTGCTATTTTCAATGTGATGCATTGTGAGCTGGACTGGTAGATCTGCTATTTTCAATGTGATGCATTATGAGCTGGACTGGTAGATCTGCTATTTTCAATGTGATGCATTGTGAGCTGCTAGATCTGCTATTTTCAATGTGATGCATTGTGAGCTGGACTGGTAGATCTGCTATTTTCAATGTGATGCATTGTGAGCTGGACTGGTAGATCTGCTATTTTCAATGTGATGCATTGTGAGCTGCTAGATCTGCTATTTTCAAAAGGAATCTTGGAAAAAATGTGTATATTTTTGAAGCATTTTATTGAAACATTTAAAAACACAAATCTGTCATGGGGGTCACTGGCCCTGGGGGTCCTTGACATGGGAATGTCACTGTGTGAGGATCACTGGTTTAAACAACATTAGGAGAAAAGCCCAAATAAGCACTTTAGAAACAAGAAAAGCAACCACAATTACCAATATTTACAAGCAACGTTACAGATGAACATTAGTGAGGACCGATTATATGAAGATAGGTTGAAAAGTGGTTAAGTTGTCCTTTAAGCTCTGTACATGGGCATTTAAAAATAAACATAGCCGTGTCGTTTTTTTTAAATAAACAAAGACTACCTTTTTCCACTGACGAAAACTAAATGAAAACTAAATTATGATGACTAAAACTATGAGACTAAATATACTGACAATTTCGTCAACAAATAAAAACTAGGCTAAAATGTTAGGAAGGGACTAGTGGACAAGAGATCCAGTACAAGTCATTTTACAATTAGTTGCATGCTGAAAACAGACTATCTACAAGCTCGCAAGTTGTGGACTTGTAGATCGGCTATTTTCAGCAAGTTATGCCGTCATTAGGACAGCATCAAGGCCCGCCAAAATACATTTTGTTCGACTAAATCAACTGTAGATCTAGTCGACTAAAATCTTATATTTAGTCGACTAAACCTTGACCAAGATGTTTTAGATGTGTCCACATCGTTCATGAAAAGTGGTGAAGTGGTCCTAACTCCTTCAGCGCCACCTGGTGGTCACCAGTTTAGGCTCTGAGTGCCAAAAAAAAACGTCTTAACGCCCGTGGCACCCATTGCAAAGACGTCCATATAACGTCCCTGGCACTTATCTGAATGTTTAGTTTAGTTATGTTTCTAGGTGCTCAATATTTCATGTCTAGGACCCCAAAAACTACATGTAATATGCCTCCCCCCCCCCCCCCCATCTGAAAATATGTTGTTCCAGGGACCCCCCAGAAGCAAAGATTTGAGTTAAAATGTTCACTCTGTAATAATATATATTCAAAGATTTGAGGCACATTTTCACGATTTTTCAAAAATAGCAGACCTACACGCTCGTAGCGTGCCACTCGGTGGCGCGCTATGAGCTTGTAGATCTTCTATTTTTCAATAGCTAAAGCATAACACCAAAAGGGGTTCCCGCCCAAAATGGGTTCAATTATTGTATTATTATTAGTAGTAGTAGTTGTATTAGTAGTAGTAGTTGTATTAGTAGTAGTAATAGTATTATTTTTTTACCTCCATGCTGTGCTGTGTTCTCAGGGTCAGAACCTCGGAGGTTTTCGTAGTCAGTTAGTTCTATACCTCCATGCTGTGCTGTGTTCTCAGGGTCAGAACCTCTGAGGTTTTCGTAGTCAGTTAGTTCTATACCTCCATGCTGTGCTGTGTTCTCAGGGGCAGAACCACTGAGGGTTTCATAAGTGTCGTCGGTCGGCTCTGGTGTGGTGTAGATGTCTTCAGACATTTTAGGTTGAGTTGAGATGAGTTTCTGAGTTTAATTGAGTTGAGTTGAGTTTCTGAGTTGAGTTGAGTTGAGTTTCTTAGTTGAATTGAGTTGATTTGAGTTGACTCTAGTTGAGGTGTACACGTCTTCAGATATCGTAGTGGGTTTTCAGACTGCTCTCCTTGCACAGCTTGATCGGACAGAAGTCACAAGAGAGGACGTTTGAAGATGGACTCTTTGAGAGAACGGCGATGTGGTCAAATTGCACTGCTTCCAGTCAATCAGAAAGCAGCTATACTGTGGTCTGAATTTCCTCAGCAATGACGCCGGTGGATTGACACATATGTGACCGGGGACAGTGGTTTGATATGCATTTTTCAGTTCTTTACATATTATGAAACTGCACACTGTAACCTTTCATATGATGTATTGCTCATTGAAATTGGGGAAAAAAATAGCAATACATCAGCAATGATGCCGGTGGATTGACACATCATAGAAAAAGAGAACAAAGACATTAGGGCTGAACATAGTGTCTTGTATGAGAGAGAGAAGAATAGAGAAGTTGGCATTATTGTGCCATTATTGAGAGAGTCTTACTGTCAGAATCAAGGGAGGGACAGGAACCCACAGGGGAGACGTGGTCAATTGCAGAGCTGCCTGTTAGACACACGTATTGACCCTCTTCACAAGCACTCGCGTATTTATCAACAATGTTTTACTGGTTGCCCCCACTTTGTGGAATGCCCTGCCCCTTGAGCTGAAGAATGCAGAGTCTGTCGACGGTTTTAAGAAATTGTTAAAAAACGTATTTATTTCGTCAGCACTTTATTTTTACGATATATTTTTACTTGATTTATTTGCATCTCAATGTTTTACCTTCTATTGTTTGTTTCATGCCCTTGTTTTAACATGATTGTTTTACCTTGTTGTACAGCACTTTGTAACATTGTTTCCAAAGGTGCTCCATAAATAAAATGTAGGCCTACTTACTTTACTGACTCTATACATCTCCTTACAACAGTGTTTCACTGACTCTATACATCTCCTTACAACAGTGTTTCACTGACTCTATACATCTCCTTACAACAGTGTTTCACTGACTCTATACATCTCCTTACAACAGTGTTTTACTGACTATACATTTCCTTACAACAGTGTTTCACTGACTATACATCTCCTTACAACAGTGTTTCACTGACTATACATCTCCTTACAACAGTGTTTCACTGACTATACATCTCCTTACAACAGTGTTTCACTGACTCTATACATCTCCTTACAACAGTGGTTTACTGCTCTATACATCTCCTTACAACAGTGGTTTACTGCTCTATACATCTCCTTACAACAGTGGTTTACTGCTCTATACATCTCCTTACAACAGTGGTTTACTGCTCTATACATCTCCTTACAACAGTGGTGTTTAATCCATTCTGGGCGAGAACACCTTTTGGTGTTTTAAGCATTATGTTGAAATGCTTTAGCTGTTGAAAAATAGCAGATCTACAAGCTCATAGCGTGGCACCGAGTGCCGCGCTACGAGCTTGCATGCTTGTCTGCTATATTTTTTTTAATCGTGAAATGTGGCGCAAATCATTTTTAACTCAAATCTTTGCTTCTGGGGAAGTCTCTAGAACAACATATTTTCAGATGGGGGGGTCCTTGACATTAAAATATTTGAGAACGACAGACACAGAAACACAGGATTTTCAAAAAACTTTTAGAACTTAGCATTTGTAGAATCGTCCTCCGGTTTAAATGGGTTAATGCATGTAAAAGTCATTGCTATATTGGCCTCTTTGTGCTGCATGCATGTGGTCATTTTATGGTCATGTTATGGTCGTGTTATGGGCATGTTATGGGCATGTTATGGTCATGTTATGGTCGTGTTATGGCTGGGTAATATTTCAAAAATATATTAAATTGGCCGCCGACCCCCATCTTAAAATATGTTGTTCCAGGGACCAATATATATTCAAAGATTTGAGGCATATTTTGACGATTAAAAAAAAATCTCAGATCTACAACATCGACTCACTGGCCTTGGAACGTCTCGGAATCCCCCAGGAGGAAGTCACTAATGTTGTTCTGGAGAGGGAAGTCTGGAGCTCTCTTTGGTGGAGCTGTTGCCCCCGCGACCCAACTACGGATAAGCGGTTGAAGATGGATGGATGGATGGAAGCTCGGCACTCGGTGCCGCGCTATATGAGCTTGTAGATCTGCTGTTTTTCAATAGCTAAAAGTACAACATTTTAAAACACCAAAAGGGGTTTCCCGCCCCAAAATGGGTTAGAGAAATGTTGCCTCGAGGAAGCCTCACGTGGTCAAAAGCTTCAACAACATTCCTATGAGGAAAATATGTCTGTAATAAAGAAATTGGTATTTTAAGTTTTGGGGCTGATTTGGATCTTGTTGTGGTGTCTGGAAATACTGAGGGACTTTTCATTGTGAAACAAACCTTTTGGCTCCTGCCGTATCTGACTATGGTCTGTGTAGCAATGTTTATTTTTGACAGCAAATTTCAATTTTAGTTTAGTCATAGTCTTTGGACTGAAACTTTTAGTCACCTGGAATGTCTTAGTGTTAGTCTAGTTTTAGTCGACTAAATGTCATAAGATTTTAGTCGACTAAATCTACAGTTGATTTAGTCGACTAAAATGTACAGTATTTTGGCGGGTCTTGATGCCGTCGTAATGAGTGTTTTTACACTTGCTGAAAATAGCCGATCTACGAGCTTGTAGATCAGCTATTTTCAGCATGCAATGCAACCAAGTGTAAAATGACTTATACTGGATCTCTTGTCCACTAGTCCCTTCCTAACATTTTAGTCTAGTTTTTATTTGTTGACAAAATTGTCAGTATATTTGGTCTTAGTTTTAGTCATCGTAGCTTAGTTTTCATTTAGTTTCCATTTGTTTTTGTCAATGAAAATAGGTAGTCGACGAACATTTTTCGTCTTAGTTTTAGTCGATGAAAACACCACTGCTGTATATTCTGTCTCTTGGGTATTTCTGTTTTATCTGACTATGGTCTGTGTAGTCTGTCTCTTGGTATTTCTGTTTTTGAGGGGCGCTGTATATGCCCAGCATTCCGGGTTTTGTGTACGAAAACACAAAAACATTGGCTTGTGATTGGCTGATCATATAGGGATGATTTGATTGGCTGAGCAACGTGTATATTGAAGATATAAAAGTGAGGGCAGAAAAGTGAAGACGCCGAAAGTGATTGGCCAGAATGAACCTTTTTGAGATGATTTGATTGGCTGAGCACGGAATGTGATGTATGATCACAGCGGCCCTCACTTAACACAAGTGTGATTTTTTTGATACTTTAGTATGAAAACTTTAGCGATGTCATCGCTAGGGACACATGATGTAATCGCTAGGGACACATGATGTCATCGCTATAGGGACACATGATGTCATCGCTATAGGGACACATGATGTCATCGCTATAGGGACACATGATGTCATCGCTATAGGGACACATGATGTCATCGCTATAGGGACACATGATGTCATCGCTAGGGACACATGCATCAGTAAGCAGGAACTGGGGATGGCAATGAAGGACCGGGAAGTCTGGTGTGGCGTTCTGAAATCCATGACCTCGACCGCGGTGATGATGATGATGATGATAAAATTAACCCATTCTGACCTGAGATCAGATTCATACGAGGTTTCCACTGGACACACACTGGTCTGATGTCAGTCGTTCTTCGATTTTTCAAAAAATAGCAGATCTACGAGCTTGTAGATCTGCTATTTTTCAATAGCTAAAGCACGACATGATGCTAACACTAAAAGGGGTTCCCGTTCAGAATGGGTTAATGATGAATTAATCATAATGATGAATTATTATAGTCCAATAAGATGATATATATATGATTCTGAAAATGTTTTTTTCTGCATAATGAGTACTACTTTATGTATACCGTATTTGTACTTTAACTTAAAGTTACTTTTTTAGGAATACATTAAAATTTTGTTCAAGTACGGTACAGTATGTTAATACAACTTATACAATCTGTATGGTACAGTATGTTAATACAACTTATACAATCTGTATGGTACAGTATGTTAATACAACTTATACAATCTGTATGGTACAGTATGTTAATACAACTTATACAATCTGTATGGTACAGTATGTTAATACAACTTATACAATCTGTATGGTACAGTATGTTAATACTCTTACAAACATACAGTATATAACAATTAGGGTGGCTGTATAGTTTGTCTCCCTGCTCTTCTATTGAGACATTTGGATGGTGTCAAAGGTCGACATCTCACCTATAGACACAGGATCTGACACATAATGTAGATTAAATTTATGCCCTGAGCAAGAAAGGCAGGCTCTATTGGCTATTAGGAGGAAATAAATCAGCACTTGCGCAGGAAGAGTTACATAATAGCTTTAATCCATTTTGGGTGGGAACCCCTTTTGGTGTTAGCGTTATACGTTATGCTTTAGCTATTGAAAAATAGCAGATCTACAAGCTCGTAGCACGCCACCGAGTGGCGCGCTACGAGCTTGTAGGTCTGCTATATAGGTCATACCGGGCAATTTCCCGGTATAGGCCGAGACCGTAGGGGGCCGCCATGATGTTTTTTGACAGGCAGGCAGGCCAATAGGCGGCAGGCCACCAGGAAAGGTCCGGGCGTGCTGCCATTCTGCCAGTGCCATCATGATAATTTCAGTGACACATAAACCCTCTACAAAGGGTTGTGTAGTTAGTTGTCTGTTGGGTTGTATCATTCATGTTGTTCTGTAAAAGTGGTGGTATTATTAGGGGCTTGTTTGTTTGTGTGTGCCTCGACGGAGCGGGGCGGTAGAGTTTCTGCTCGCTGGTTGTGGTGGGTGGGTGGGCCGGTCTGGGCCCAAATTCACGCGAAAATAACCGGGCCGTTTTTTTTGTCCCAGTCCAGCCCTGAATGGGTTTGTATATACAGGAAGGAATAGCTAACATGAATATCAAATTATCTGAACACTGAATGGAGCAACTTAACAGATATATAGCCTGAGGAGGAGGAGGAGGAGGAGGCGATAAAATGGATTCAAAAGTGAAATATCCCTTTAAGTCATTCTGAACAGGAACCCATTTTGGTGTTAGCATCATGTTATGCTTTAGCTATTTAAAAATAGCAGATCTACAAGCTCATAACGCGCCACCGAGTGGCGCGCTACGAGCTTGTAGGTCTGCTATTTTTTTTAAATCGAAGAGCGACTGACACAGAAGACATTTTTTTTAATCTGATCTGAAGGTCAGAATGAAAACTGTCAGGATGTAGAAGACATTTTTAGAATCTGATCTCAGGTCAGAATGGGTTAACACGGACATTGCTGTTCCTTGGAGTGGTTGCACCACCAAAAAGAGAGCACCACAGTCCCGCCCCCTTTCAGAATGACAAGGGCACCAGGAAATAATTCCCATGTAAGGCATTTCAAAAGCCTAAGCCTCGGACAAAGCCAAAACAGCCAAAACTAGCCACCGCTATAGCATCCATGTTAGAAACAGCCAAAACCTGAAATCCTCCGCTCACATGCGCGTGCACGCGGTCTTTAGTTACTTTATGGCTCATAATGGGGATAAGGTACCATGTTCGGAGCTCAATAAAACATGAATTCGATGCCTCTAATGGTCAGGGTGAGTTGGCTACTGTACATTGTAGAACACACTGCCCCTAATGGTCAGGATGGGTACTGTACATTATAGAACACACTGCCCCTAATGGTCAGGACGGGTACTGTACATTATAGAACTAATTTGTCCTGTTGTGTCTCACAGATCAGAGAGCACATGTGGACTCTGATCATGGAGTCGGTGGTTCCGTCCGACAAAGGCAACTACACGTGCGTGGTTCAGAACCCGTACGGCAGCCTCAAGCACACATACCTGCTGGATGTCGTCGGTGAGTATCCACAACGTTTTGTGCGGATTGAGGGTGTAAATCCCCCCCCCCCAAAAACAAACAAAACAAACAACATAAGCTGAAATATAAACATACAAGGTTTCTGCCCGATAGTAGTGACACATTTGCGCGATATTATCGCAAGAATAAATCAGTTTGTGTTTTTTTTGTTCCCCCACCATGCATCCCCCCCCCCAAAAAAAAACAAACAAAAAACCCCAACAACAACATAAGCTGAAATATAAACATACAAGGTTTCTGCCCGATAGTAGTGACACATTTGCGCGATATTATCGCAAGAATAAATCAGTTTGTGGGTTTTTTTGTTCCCCCACCATGCATCCCCCCCCCCCCAAAAAAAACAAACAAAAAACCCCAACAACAACATAAGCTGAAATATAAACATACAAGGTTTCTGCCCGATAGTAGTGACACATTTGCGCGATATTATCGCAAGAATAAATCAGTTTGTGGGTTTTTTTGTTCCCCCACCATGCACGCCTGCAGAGCGCTCTCCACACAGGCCCATCCTCCAGGCCGGTCTGCCAGGCAATCAGACGGCGGCACTGGGCAGCGACGTGGAGTTTGTGTGCCGCGTGTTCAGCAACCCCCAGCCTCACATCCAGTGGCTCAAACACATCCGGGTCAACGGCAGCAGGGAGGGGCCGGACGGAGTCCCCTATGTGCGAGTTCTAAAGGTATATATATATATATAACCAGTGTTGGGTATAACGGCGTTTAAACAAACGGCGCTACCTAACGTCGTTATTTTTTTCAGTAACGGGTAATCTAATTAATTACAATTGTCATCGCTACAACGCAGTTACCGTTACTGACAATGAAATGTGCTCCGTTATTATGTTAAGCGTCCCCAAGCTTTCTGTTACCACGGGCCGGCTGACAGTGTGTGTGTGTGTGTGTGTGTGTCTGGGTCTCTCTGTGTGTGTGTGTGTGTGTGTGTGTGTGTGCGTGTGTGCAATGGGGCTGCTGCTTCAAACATGAAGCCCAACACACACTGGCTCCGTCCGCCGCGTCGCGCTGCGTCGCCTGGCGCGCAGATAGAATCAGTTCTCTTTTCCAGGCGGCGCCGCACGGCAACGCGCCGCGCCGCGTCGGACGGAGCCGGTGTGTGTTGGGCTTCACACACGGTTAGAATAAAACAAACATAGCAGTCAGTTGTGAAAGCTTGATGCTACACAGACCATGCTAATGCTAAAGCTAATGTTGACAGCCTGACTGCATGCGTGCTTGAGAGAGAGAGAGAGAGAGAGAGAGAGAGAGAGAGAGAGAGAGAGAGAGAGATGCAGGGGAGGGCCTCTCGTGTGTGTGTGTGTGTGTGTGTGTGTGTGTGTGTGTGTGTGTGTGTGTGACTGTGTGTGTGACTGTGTGTGTGTGTGTGTGTGTGTGTGTGTGTGTGTGTGTGTGTGTGTGTGTGTGTGTGTGTGTGTGTGTCTGTGTGTGTGTGTGTGTGTGTGTGTGTGTGTGTGTGTGTGTGTGTGTGTGTGACCACTGACCAGTTGTCTTAAGTTCTGAGCCAATTTGTGTATTTAATTAGACAGTATTGTCTACCAGTTGTCTTGTCTGAAGTTGTTGGACTTTTGAGGTCCAAAAAGTTTGAGAGCCACTGGTGTAGGCAATTACACCTGGTTTACTGTTGAGGTTCAATAAATATTATATTGAAGTGCAATACATATATTGAAGTTGAAGTTTATTTCTCCCTCATGGCAAAAGGTTATTATGTCTTATGTGTAAGTTGTAACTTGTAAGTACCTGTCTATGCTGTTCTACTCTATGCACCTTGTGAAAAATCAATCCAAATTCTTAGACGTATTACAACTTTTTTTACGCAAATAGTTACTTTTCCTAGTAACTAGTTACTTTTACAATAGAGTAATTCAGTTACTAACTCAGTTACTTTTTTGGAGAAGTAACTAGTAACTATAACTAATTACTTTTTTAAAGTAACGCGCCCAACACTGTATATAACCGGCAGGGGTGCCCAGACTTTTTTGACTTGACAGCTACTTTCAAAATGACCAGCGCAAAAAGATCTACCCACCAAAAAAAAATATCTCATTGCTGAACTTAGTTTAAAGAACATGACAAACACACTTATGCATGGGAAATATAGGGGGGGGGGGGGGGGAATGGATTTTTTTTTTTTTTTTTTTATGTAACTTTCTAATGCTACTGATCTTTGTGCTCAACACTCTTTTTCATGTCAATCAATCAAGTCACCTTAATCCAAGTGTCAGATGCCAAATTATATATTTTTATATTACATTATGTTTGTTTTAGGGGCCATGGCATGTGATCTACATGCACACCCATTTTTATTCAGAGCAACTTGCAATGAGCGTGGCAATGACATACGTTAGAATGCAGAGAGACGGTTTAGTGCCTCAATAAACTACAGGATCCCAAACCAAGAACCACCGAAATAACAACCTGTAACTCGAAGCCAGAGGATACTACTGTAGGTAAACGGGATCGTTTTTTTTTAACCCATTTTGGGTGGGAACCCCATTTGGTGTTAGCATTATGTCATGCTTTTAGCTATTGAAAAATAGCAGATCTATAAACTCATAGCGCGCCACCGAGTGGCGCGCGGCAGGTTTTTCTGCCGTGTGGAGACGTACAGTATGTGTTTCTTTAGATTACTTGAGTCATTGAAACTCTTCTCACACTGTTTACAGCTCTATGGTCTTTCTCCAGTGTGGATACGCAGGTGAGTCTTAAGATTACTTAACTGGCTGAAACTCTGTCACACTGTTGACAGTGGTATGGTTTTTCTCCAGTGTGGATACGCAGGTGAGTCGTAAGACTACCTAACTCGCTGAAACTCTTGTCACACTGTTGACAGTGGTATGGTTTTTCTCCAGTATGGAGACGCAGGTGAGTCTTAAGATTACATGACATACTGAAACTCTTGTCACACTCTTTACAGTGGTATGGTTTTTCTCCAGTGTGAAGATGCAGGTGATTCTTAAGACTACCTGGCATACTGAAACTCTTGTCACACTGTTTACAGTGGTATGGTTTTTCTCCAGTGTGGTGAAGACGCAGCTGAGTCGTAAGACAACCTAACTCACTGAAACTCTTGTCACACTGTTGACAGTGGTATGTTTTTTCTCCAGTATGGAGACGCAGGTGAGTCTTAAGATTACATGACATACTGAAACTCTTGTCACACTGTTGACAGTGGTATGGTTTTTCTCCGGTATGAATACGCTGGTGTTTCTTTAGATTACCTAACAGACCGAAACTCTTCTCACACTGTTTACAGTGGTATGGTTTTTCTCCAGTGTGGAGAAGACGCAGGTGAGTCCCTCTTCTCTGTTCCTGTCTCTATCTTTGTCTCTCTTAGGTAAAAGTCCCTTAAAGAGAAAGTCTACAGTCCATGTGAGTGGGTCTGTTGGAGTATTTTATAAAAGGGGACGACGGCTTCTTTTCAGGTTATCCTGATGATGTCAGAGTAATGTGTCGTAATTTCCATCCAGTTGATGATGTCAGTAGGTTTCAGCTGAGATCCAGGTGATGTATGGAATATGTGATGTCAGACCTATTATGGAGATGATGTCACCATTCATCGTGATGATAGTCAGCTCCATATATGGAGATCCAACCAACTTGGTCCATTAGCAAGTGTGACTCGCGTCGCGGCAACCACACTGGTTATCACCAGACTGAAACAATATGTCCACGGACGGCATAAACAGAGTTCTCCGTCCTGTCAAATAGTAACGCCCAGCGCTCAGGACAGAGATTGATCAAAAGGACGGAGATTATTGGTATCAAAACCGATCGTATCGCTCCACAGGCTGGGAGCGTCTGTTGCGCAACATTCAATGTTATTTTCCCGTGGGACGTCATCAAAAATGTTCCTCCCCATTTTAGCCGACGAGATCGAAAATCTTAAAACGTGAATAACACTTGATTTAAATAATTCCGTCCAATTCTAAGAAAAGATTACGTGTGTTAGACGGCCCATCGCGGTCCCGTCGCTAGTCGCGTTAGAATTAATCATACCTCCCGTTGTTGTCGATCGCATCGAGAGTGTTTTGGCTACATCTAGCTACATCCGGGATAGCATCCGGTCCGTCGCTAAATGTGCTCCGCTGCTATAAATTGCTGCGCTTCAATAAACTACAGGATCCCAAACCAAGAACCATCGAAATAACAACTTTCTTGTGTGGTAAAGAAATTACATGTTTTCTGTATGAAGGCTCTGGGTGTTGAGGGGCTGTTGATTCGTCTTTTCAACATCGCGTAGAAGTCTGGGACGGTGCAGAGGGAGTGGCAGACAGAGGGTGGTGGTCTCTGCCCCACCAATGTGTTCCACCCCACCACAGGGAGTGCAGTGCCCGGTGTCGAGTCTGTCGAGTAGCCGGTTGTCCAGAACCAGCACAAAAGCCTTTGCCCAGGATCTGGACCTGATCACCCCTATATCTCCATATATGGAGCTTGCCGGTTCTGACATCACAATGATGTTCTGACATCACAATGATGTTCTTACATCACAATGATGTTCTGACATCTGCATAGACTCCATATTTCCTTAAATGCTATCTAAGCCAACAGAAATTCTACCCTAACCCCTTAGATAGAATTTCTGTTGGCTTAGATAGCATTTGACTTAGACTTATAGCATGTTATGTAGACAGCACTATAATTGTATTGTATATAGTCATAGCACGCCATAGTACATATGTATAGCATAGTAGTGAATATGTATAGTTTATTATGTATAGTGTATGTATAGTTTCATCATATAGATATTCCACTGTTACCTTCTTAGCTTACGCATGTTTCATGATAAATGCTTTTATGTGATGTATTCCCATGCTTTTGTTCTTGCCTAAATGTAAGTCGCTCTGGATTAAGAGCGTCTGCTAAATGCCTAAATTGTAATTGTAAATTGTAATATTTGGGCATGCCTGACAAAGAACTCCATATATGGGCATGACGGCATGTTCATAAATCACAATGTTGTTCTGACATCTGCATAGACCCCATATTTGGGCATGCCTGACAAAGAACTCCATATATGGGCATAAAAGAGACACAGCCATAATAACTGGGTGGAGCTCTCCATGTATGGCTATCCAGGGTTTGATGAGGTGAGTGTCGTGATCTTTACGACACTGACCAGAGATTTACGTGAATCTCTGGTGCTGGCGCTGCTGCTTGACGGTGCTTGACCGTGGTAAGGTTTTTCTCCCGTGTGGAGACGCAGGTGTTTCTTTAGATTACTTGAGTCATTGAAACTCTTCTCACACTCTTTACAGTGGTATGGTTTTTCTCCAGTTTGGAGACGTTGGTGAGTCTTAAGATTACATAACTGTGCCCAGGCGGTGGTGTAACCGTCTGGGCACCCGACTGGTAATCCAGTCGCAGTGTGCCGCGCGTTCGACTCCCGAGCCCGACACGGCCTTTACTGCATGTCTTCCCCATCTCTCTTCCGTTTCCTGTCAGCCGTCTGTCCCTTAAAAAAACCAATAAAAGGCGTAAGCCGCAAAGAAATACCTTAAAAAAAATATATATATATATTACATAACCGATTGAAACTCTTGTTGCACTGTTTACAGCTCTATGGTCTTTCTCCAGTGTGGAGACGCAGGTGAGTCTTAAGACTACCTAACTGGCTGAAACTCTTGTCACACTGTCGACAGTGGTATGGTTTTTCTCCAGTGTGGAGACGCAGGTGAGTCTTTAGATGACCTAACTGATTGAAACTCTTCTCACACTGTTTACAGTGGTATGGTTTTTCTCCAGTGTGGAGACGCAGGTGAGTCTTAAGACTACCTAACTGGCTGAAACTCTTGTCACACTGTTGACAGTGGTATGGTTTTTCTCCAGTGTGGAGACGCAGGTGTTTCTTAAGACTACATAACTGGCTGAAACTATTGTCACACTGTCGACAGTGGTATGGTTTTTCTCCAGTGTGGAGACGCAGGTGAGTCGTAAGACTACCTAACTCGCTGAAACTCTTGTCACACTGTTTGCACTGGTATGGTTTTTCTCCGGTATGAATACGCTGGTGTTTCTTTAGATTACCTAACAGACCGAAACTCTTCTCACACTGTTTACAGTGGTATGGTTTTTCTCCAGTGTGGAGAAGATGCAGGTGAGTCGTAAGACTACCTAACTGGCTGAAACTCTTGTCACACTGTTGACAGTGATATGGTTTTTCTCCAGTATGGAGACGCAGGTGATCCTTAAGGTGACCTGACATACTGAAACTCTTGTCACACTGTTGACAGTGGTATGGTTTTTCTCCAGTGTGGACACGCAGGTGAGTCTTAAGACTACCTAACCGGCTGCAACTCTTGTCACACTGTTTACATTGGTATGGTTTTTCTCCAGTGTGGACACGCAGGTGATTCTTAAGACTACCTAACTGGCTGAAACTCTTGTCACACTGTTTGCAAGTGTATATTTTCTTTCGTGTGGGACTCGGCCGATGTGTCTTTACGTCTCCCGCCCGAGTTACATCCTTGGTAGACTGTCCATGACTGTCATACGTTGGTCCGTCCATGTCTCCATGTTTCTGGCTGGCTACGGGGCTGTTGTTGATTGGCTGACAGGCTGCCGAGGGCATCTGTTCGTTCCTCTGCGTTGGGCGGTGGAGGTCGTCGTGGCTCCTCTTCTTCACATGTTGATGGAGGAAGGTGGAGGCACCGGCAGATGGACGCTCGGAGCAGGAGGCCTGAGTCTGGACGTATTGGGACTCACTCCTTCCTTCCATTATCAAATATAGGATGCTCTCTACAGTAAATGGACTGTGATGGGGATGAGAGTTTTGGGTTCCTCTTCTCTGTTCCTGTCTCTATCTTTGTCTCTCTTTGGGTTCCTCTCTTCCCTCTTCTCTGTTCCTGTCTCTATCTTTGGGTTCCTCTTCTCTGTAACTCTCTTCCTTCTTCTCTGTTCCGGTCTCTATCTTTGTCTCTTCCCTCTTCTCTGTTCCTGTCTCTATATTCGTCTCTCTTAGGTAAAAGTCCCTTAAAGGTAAAGTCTAACAACAGTGCATGTGAGTGGTCTGTTGGAGTATTTTATAATGGGGGACGGCGGCTTATTTTATGCTGTTCAGGTTATCCTGATGATGTCAGGGTGACGTGTCGTCATTTCCATGTATGGGCTTAATATTGATGACATCAAGGATCTCCAGGGTGTACAGGTCAGATCAACATATGGAATGAATTATGGTGTGACACGCTCCATATATGGTCCATATATGGTTTTCATAGTAAACTGCAACCTACGGTCACAATCAAAGGGTCACAGTCTCTAAATTGGGGGGCGGCTGGGGCTCAGGATGTAGAGCAGGTCGTACGATGATCCGTGGGTCGGTGGTTCGAATCCCGGCCTCCTCATGTCCACATGTAGAAGTGTCCTTGGGCAAGACAATGAACCCTGCATTGCCTCCAATGAGGCGGTCGGTGTGAGCTCGCCACCGTTGGTGTGTGAATGTGGGAAGTGAGGACGCTGGCGTCGACTGTTCGCCGCTTCACCTCCCAATGAATGAACCATTGTAAAGCGCTTTGAGCACTTGGAAAAGCGCTATACAAATCCAGTCGATTATTATTAAATCCTAGGGTTAACGAAGGGTTAGTTTGATCAACATGACGGAGATTATTGATATCAAAACCGATTGCATCGCTCCTCAGGCTGGGAGCGTCTGTTGCGCAACATTCGATGTTATATTGAAACTAAATCCACACATGATTGCTCCTCAGCCCCTGAGAGAAACACAACCTGAACAATGACCTAAATATTTAAAGTTGTCTGGGTTTGAGTTGAGTTGCTATGGACAACAAAAAGTTCTTCCGCATACGATGACGTCACGCGCATACTCAAGGGAATAAAGCTGCTACGTGATTGGTCCACGTGACCAAAACCACACCCAGCGCCGGCCTTATTGAAAATGTTGCCCCAGGCATAATATTTCCAGATGCCCCCCCTCCCGTGACCAATGTAGAGTAATTTATATCACAAAGGCTATAATACATGACTGATTTATTATTGTTTCACACTGGACGATTAGCTCCCTCCTGTGGCCATAAAAATGACCACAGGAGCAGCCTGCTCAACTGTTTAGGAGCGCTCCGTGCCTGCTTGAAAAAAAAGCGAATGTTTCTGCGATTGGGCTGACGGCTCTGCTGCCCCTCACGCTCCTGTTGCCCCAGGCATTTGCCTGATCTGCCTGATCTGAAGGCCGGCCCTGACCACACCACTCCCCTTGCACATTAGTACGCCTTGTAAGAAATAGTCTTTGACCACTGATTATAAAAAATACTGCAGGATGGCACGAGTAGAACTTTTTTATTTGGACTTTCTACCTATAGATCTCTTTTATGGAGAAAAAAATGTGTAGTCCCCCTAACTGAACGAAAAGGGACCTCACAATATGGCCTATGATGGGAAAAGTTCTAAAGCTGTGACAAATTGCCGTCCTCCGGCCTCGACGACAAATCGACTGTTACCACCGCTCCCTTTACCTAAAAGAGGCCACTAATGACATAGTTTACCAGCTGTCCGTCAACGCGCAGCGCTCGCCGCCGCCCCGCCCACACGCCACTCGGCCTCGGAGCGGAGGGCGCCGAAGAGAGGCTCGCTGTACCGGGGTGGCGCGTGGTTGCTCGATAATCAGGTGATAATGGCGGGATAATGACTCTCTCCCCTGCCACTCCCCTCCGATAATCAGGTGATAAAGGCGGGATAATGACTCTCTCCCCTGCCACTCCCCTCCGCAGAGCAATCAAAAAGCCAATCTGGCGCGGCAAGCGAGCACCGAACTGTCGCTGTAGTGTGTTCCTGTAGTTTATTCGGTCGGACACACACACACACACACACACACACACACACACACACTGTCGGGCAGAAACCCTGTATCTCCATTTAACTTTTAGTGTTTCGAACTTGTGATACTTTTGCTGTTTTTGCATTTGAATCCTGAAAAATTAACCGTTTTGGACGTATGAGGTTTCCACCTGACAGAGACGATATATACACACGGACAAAGCGTGTAAGCAATCTAGGACCGTCATCAAACAATCACACACTCAGACATGCATGAGTGCTCGCACACACGCCCCCGCACATTGGCTTGCCGAGTGCCCACGATACTTTAAAGATACAACACTGTTTTATTTCTAAATTGGCCAAACAAACAAACAAGCAAACAAACAAAAATCCATCAGAATACTAAAAGGTGAGGTAAATAAAAATTAAACAGAGTATTGTATTTGTTGATGACATTTATTATTCTATACTTTTTACATGAAACATGACTTTTCAGATTGACCAATTACTCTTGATATGATGGACTATTGAGTCAGTTGTGTGTAGATATGGTTGATGTGTGGCTTACCTGTACAATACGCATGGTGCTACTGATGGTGCTACAGTACAATACCACTTATAATACAAATTATTCCATGATGGCTGGTGGTATATAGGTGTTTACATGCATAAAGTAGGTAGGTAGCAAATAGTTACACCTAATAATTAGACATTTCAAACGTTCCTTCACAGAGATACTGAGATTCCACAGTTTACAGCGGTCGAAAGTAGGCTACTTGCGCGCTCTGCTTGCGCACTAGTTGGCCATTTATGGCCTACTAGTGTGCAACAAGCAAGTATGCACTCGACAGAGTGCAGTTCTAGTTGTTTTTGTGGTAGATTAATGCCCTACTACTTTGGTGTATGAGTGTCACACAAAAGTAGTCCATGTAGTGTGTGAGTTTTATTAATATTTGACCGATGAAGTATTAACAAGCTGAGCTTGTGATTAAATAATAACTACATTGAAAACATTTTTTTCTTCCTGAAAAGTAACCGTTTTGGACATACAAGGTATCCACCCTATACAGCGACAGTGTTTTACATGTAGGCTACTATGTGACAACATGTACTTTGTGGCAGAGGTGTGAGTTCAGAAAAAAGACAAGCGGTGGGGAAAATATGCACTAAGGGACTGAATCTGAGGTTAAACGTGAACACTAAGGGAGGCGACAGTTGACATACACTCTCCCGAGACCCCTTTAGCGACTGTTCCCCCTGCTTTGTGGACATCAGTCATCACATCACGGAGCAACTGAACGAGTATTTTTTGGCAGAGACAGTCCATCGCAGCCAGCCCAGGTTGCGCTCTGTGTAGGGTGGGTAGCGCAGGCTGTTGATGAACTCCAGTGCCCAGCCGCGCAGCATCACGCCGCGCCGGTGGCTGAACGTCTCGAAGCCCCAGCGTCCGTGGTAGCTGCCAAACCCGCTGGCGCCTGCAGGGATGGAGGGAGTGTTAAAACCATGTCACTAAGACCCCCTTTCCACCGGTTCAGTTCTTTTTGGTTTTTAGTCCATTAGCCAGAGCTCCAAAATTGGTGGGAAAACTATACCCTATATTAAATTGTTTATAGGATCAATACAAGTACTTTTATACATGATAACCCTTCCACAGTAGTAGCTTTTGCATATTTTCTATTATTTAGCATATTTTCCATATTTGGCCAAATAGTCAAATAATATAAGCGGTGAAAATAGCTATTTTAACAATATTTATCTGTGGTCAAATGAAATGTAATGCCTCGTCTCCTACAATTCCAAGTGCTTGTCAGAGTGGGGGTGGTTCACACAGTTCACATCCTGAAAAGGTAGAGAACCACTGGTCTAAACATTTGTTCTTACCAACTCCTCCAAACGGCAGGCTGGGCAGAGTCATGTGAATTATCCCGTCATTGGAGCAGAACCCTCCACTGCTGGTCTGCTTCAGAACTGTGTCCACCAACTTAAAAATAAATGAATGTATCAAAAACATATATATTATTCAAATAAATAATTATCGTAATGTTCGTCATACAAGAGATATGACCCAAAAGTAGTGAAAATAACCGATCTGCAAGCTTCAAGTTTTGACGCGTTGTGGTGCTTGCAGATCACCATTTTATATATTGAAACTGGTGAAAGTGGTTAAATCTAATTTATTAATAATTAACCAGTGATTTATTTTGGACGTAATGACATCAAACCCATTTAGACCTGAGGCCGATTTTTTTTAAACCTACTAAATCCTAACCTAAGTTTAATGAAAAACTTCAATTGCCTATATAGATACAAAAAATGTTGCTATATACATAACATCTAAAATTACACAGATGCTGAAAGGTATAACAACGCATAGGCTATCCAGGTCTAAATGGGATCAAATTGAATACATTAAAAAGGTGTCAAAAAGCTGACAAAAGAATAATACAATATTTGTGTTTAAAATGCGTCATTGTCAGGACTGATTGATTGGCCACAGGTGTGGGGCACATCACACACTGAATGTAAGCGGTCTGTGTCTGCACTGTCGGTGCGGTCGAAACGTTACCGAATACATTTCCCTCAATGGGAGTATACTATCGGTGTTGCCTTTGATACTAATGAAGGCTCTGTTCCATTCTGGTAAAACAGAGTCAGGGTGCTGCTATTGTTCATGTTGGCTCACTGGAAACACTGCTACACCAGTGGGTCTCAAATGGGTTCCAAATGGCCCGTACAGGCATGTAACTGAGAGTTTTGGGGTCCTTGAAGTTGAAACGAAATGGAACAGAGCCTTAATTAATATCATCAGTAACACCTGTGAAGGAAGTAAATAAATTAAATGACGAAAAAACAAACGTTGAAATATGGGGACACCAGGTTTCTGCCCAGCAGCGACAATAGTCAAGGTCCACTCCACTCATAGAACACTTTCCGTGGACACACACATTCAATCAGTGACAGAGTACCGTTTTAAAATCTTACCGAGGATTCTTCAGAGAAGACGTAGAGGGCCAGGGCTTTGTCCCTGACAGAGTACCGTTTTACAATCTTACCGAGGATTCTTCAGAGAAGACGTAGAGGGCCAGGGCTTTGTCCCTGTCCATTCAAACAGTGACAGAGTACCGTTTTAAAATCTTACCGAGGATTCTTCAGAGAAGACGTAGAGGGCCAGGGCTTTGTCCCTGCGGTTTAAATCTTACCGAGGATTCTTCAGAGAAGACGTAGAGGGCCAGGGCTTTGTCCCTGCGGTTTAAATCTTACCGAGGATTCTTCAGAGAAGACGTAGAGGGCCAGGGCTTTGTCCCTGCGGTTGATGAATGCAATGCCTTCCTCCAGAGAGTCCACGGTCAGGATGGGCAGGATGGGCCCAAAGATCTCCTCCCCCATCAGAATATCTCCCTCCGGCACGTCCACCACCACCGTGGGAGCTGGTAGAGTAAGAATGCTTTGTTACTAAACATCCACCACCACCGTGGGAGCTGGTAGAGTAAGAATGCTTTGTTACTAAACATCCACCACCACCGTGGGAGCTGGTAGAGTAAGCATGCTTTGTTACTAAACATCCACCACCACCGTGGGAGCTGGTAGAGCAAGGGCCGATTCATACTCCTATTTTAGAGCCGAATAAAAGTCGGTTCGGCTCTGTAGTGCCTACAATGTGACGTCATTTGAGGTTCGGGGTGGGGGGGGGGGGGGGGGGGGGGGGGGTACTGTCCTAAAGTCGGCTCTTCGGTGCTACTGACATTTTCTGACGAGCCGAAATCATTTCGGCACTACAGCGCCGAAACAGCGGTAAAATAGGAGTATGAATCGGCCCTTAATGCTATGTTACTAAACATCCACCACCACCGTGGGAGCTGGTAGAGTAAGAATGCTGTTACTAAACATCCACCACCACCATGGGAGCTGGTAGAGTAAGAATGCCATGTTATAAACCATAATATAACCGTAATCGGATTACGTAAGAAACGTGTAAAAAAACGTGATTGGGACATGCCTAGTATCAATATTATATATCCATATCATGATATTAGACTGGATATTATTTTGTAAATTGTACTATTGTGATTTGGCATAAGTGTTCTTTAAAAATAAAAATATAAATAATATCGGGAAAAATCTGATACTCTAAATCAAATGAGCAAAAAATAATAATAATAATGTGACCGGGACATCCCTACTAAATATTTTGACAATTTCGTCAATAAAAACTAGACAAAAATGTTATTAAGGAACTAATGGAGAAGACATCCAATAGAACTAAGTAAAGTAAAGTAAAGAAGTACAAATACCTAAAAAAAGAAGTACAGTACTAAAGTTAACTTGCCACCACTGATCATAACCCACCCATGTACTTCTCCTCCTGGTCGCTGTCGCCTCCTATGACCACCTTGGCCTTGGTCTTCTGCAACATGTCTGTCAGCCGGCTCCAGTGGCGGTCGCTGACGATGCGGCCCAGGTCAGGGCTGCTCCGCGGCTCCTTGCCGTAGAAGTCCTCCAGAATCTGGCGGAGCGCGGGCACCAGGGCGTCGCGTGTCTCCGGCGAGCACAGCACGTAGTCGGGTGCCACGCAGCTCTGGCCCGCGTTGAAGAACTTGGCCCAGGCCAAGCGGCGGGCGGCCGACTGGATGTGCACTCGCCCGTAGATGAAGCACGGACACTTTCCACCCAGCTCCAGCGTCACCGGTGTGAGGTGGAGAGCCGCCGCCTGCAGGATGCTACGCGCCACCGCCTGGGAACCTGGTGACACGGTGATGTTAACCCATTAAGGTTCAGTGTTGTGCTTTATCGTTACTGTGTACAGGTACATGTCAAATGTAGTTTTGTTCCGGCTTCCTTCAGCAGCATAGGTAATACTAATGAGTGCAAAAGAAGAGAAGAAGATCAGTGTATTCGTACAGTATGTACACGACACGTGCATATGCTCTTGGTATTATACATCTCTGCTGTCAGGCAGAAACCAGGCGACTCCAAAATGTTAATTTTTCAGGAAATGAAAAATATACATTCTTTGTGAAATTAAGAAAACCCTATTTTTGTAAAACAACGCAATAATTCCTCATGAAAGTTCTTATTGTGACTTTATTATATGGCTGGGTTGAATGCTTGATTCTGATTGGTCAATCGCCAAATTCAGCTGTGTTATTTCTGGATAATGACCCCTCCGCTCTATAACAGAGTAGACCACTGCCTAAATAAAAGCAAGCCCCCAGTAAGGCTATCCATAGTATCCAACGTTGAAGCTGCCACTACCTACTGGCGAAATGGGAGGCATACTATCATCCGACAGAGCACTGCTCCGAAGGAGCAATGCTCCGAGGTGCGCTGCGGGTCGGGAGAGGGTTGCGGTTAGGTTTAGGTGTCTGCCCCGGGGGAGGTTAGGGTTAGGGTGGAGGTAGGTTGTCGTTCGGACCAATGCTCCGTCGGATAAAAGTACTGCACTCGGCGAAATGTGGAATTGCCGCACTTTCATGGAGGTGGACGGACGTGGGGCTAGGCTAGGCTAAACTTCTGCTCGCTCGAGCCATTGAGTTATAATTGTACTTCCGGCAGTCTTCCGGGTGCTTCAAAACGCCACTGAGCAACTTCCATCGAAATGTTCCGTCGGTCTCTATTCGGTCTCTATTCTTTTATTACTCTATGAATCAAAGGCTCGGAGCACCTGGCTGCAGCCGCTGGGCTGCTTGGATTTTATGCTGTACCAAACATGACATGTAAACTAACACACAATGTCAATTAACTAAACAACATGACAGCCATGTAAACTAACACACAATGTCATTTAACTAAACAACATGACAGCCATGTAAACTAACACACAATGTCATTTAACTAAACAACATGACAGCCATGTAAACTAACACACAATGTCATTTAACTAAACAACATGACAGCCATGTAAACTAACACACAATGTCATTTAACTAAACAACATGACAGCCATGTAAACTAACACACCATGTCATTTAACTAAACAACATGACAGCCATGTAAACTAACACACCATGTCATTTAACTAAACAACATGACAGCCATGTAAACTAACACACAATGTAATTTAACTAAACAACATGACAGCCATGTAAACATAACACTCAATGTCATTTAACTAAACAACATGACAGCCATGTAAACTAACACACAATGACATTTAACTAAACAACATGACAGCCATGTAAACTAACACACAATGTAATTTAACTAAACAACATGACAGCCATGTAAACATAACACTCAATGACATTTAACTAAACAACATGACAGCCATGTAAACTACTACGACATCGAGTAGAAAAGTGCTATATGAATCTGAGCTATTATGATAATGATGATCCAGCACAAGGTCATAGATCATAAGTATCGTACATGTGAACATGCGTGAATGTGTGTACCTGTGTAGAAGATGAATTAATGTAAGCGTGTGTACCTGTGTAGAAGATGTGGTCAAACTTATTCTCTAGAAGTGACTTGGTCTCTTCTGCCGCGCCCGTAACAACTGCATAGCAGTCCTGCAAAAAGATAAATGTAAACACTAGTGAAAACAGAACACAAAGCTATTCAACAATCTAGATGCAAAGTGGTTTAAAATCATGAGAAAGGAAAATGTATAAGCAAAAGTAATAAAGCTCTTTAATGGGTGCACTACCGTCTACCACTCAGAATCAGCTTTGTCAGTTTTACAAGTAAAAAAAAGTGGGTGAAATTATTTTTTTTGTGCATAGTTCCCACTGTGTAATATTTTCCAAGGAAATAAAGAAAGGGAAGAAGAGAGGAGAGGGAGGGGGGGGGGGTAAGGAGATCAAGGCAGGAAAGATGAAAGTTTGAGCGCTTTTACCACAAAAAGTGCAAGTAAAGGGTTTCAGATATGTAGAAGCTTATTTCACAAACAGCACACGCGTAGGGTCTCTCTTAGCTTACTGTTGTTTACTGTTTGTTGTTTCTCTCTACGGTAAATCTCTTCACTGAAAATACCCAATTTACACAACACAATGTGTGTGCTCGTGTTGTGACCAGTCTATAATTTCACCTCGCTCCTGCTGCCGTTGTGAGCTTGCAGATCTGCTCATTTCACCCAGAGCACGGAGGTTAGGGTTCATATGGTTAAGAGCAATGCAAGATAAAGAGATTTCAAAATCTAACATGATATGAAGACAAAACAAAACAAAAACTTTATGACTACAACCATAATCAGTCTCCCGCTCATGGTGTATAAGTGAGCTTAACGTTTAGTTATTCTTCTGCGTACACATGACTTATGTCATACGTCATGTCCTAGTAGTATGAGCTAGGATTTAGGAAGGGGATCAACGTCACGTGATTCATTGTTTGAGCCGACAAAAATTGGTCTGTGACCCACAAATGGAAACAATGATGATTTCTTACTATACCTGGTTCATGTATTTGGGGATGAGTTCTGCCACCATACTCGCAGTTGCTGCGCTGATTTCTGAGGGCTTGAGCACCACACAGTTCCCTGATTGGACACACAATCAGTGATAACACAGTTCAAGACAACATACTGTAATACATATAAGAGAAAAAATATATATATATTGTGTGGCGCATACTACTTATCCTACATCGCAGCGTTAATTTTGACAGCAAATGTTGATTTAGTTTTAGTAATAGCCTTTTGAAGAAAAATACAATCTAATTTAGGCCTATAGTGACCTATATTAGTATATTAGTACTATATTAGTAGAAATGTTTTAGTTTAGCCTAGTTTTAGTTGACTAAATGTGATTTTAAACTAAATCTACAGTTGATTTAGTCGTCAAAACTTCATTTGGAGCCTGGACCGCTGGTGTAGATGTCTGGGCACCTAGGTTGCTAATCCAGCCCGAGTGTGTCGTGGGTTCGACTCCCGATCCCAACGACTAGGGCTGGGGCGGTATGGACTCGGCCGGTCAAAAAGCACGCTACGCTAGATTAATTGATTAATCGCAGAAATAAACGAGATAGAAGAATAAAAAAGATTAAGAAAATATAGGGTAGTTGCAGCCCTAGCAGATGTGTGGAGGTTTACCTGCAGCGATGGCAGCAACCATGGGCAGCAGCACCAGATGGATGGGATAGTTCCACACACCAATGATTAGAACCACACCCAGTGGTTCCCTTTGGACGAAACAGGTATCTACCTTCGTGGCCTAAAATGTAATGAACAAACATGCACACAGACAATAATACTTAGATGATCAGGGGTCATCAATATATGTCCGTATACGGACAAGTGTCCGTGCCAAAGACTTGGCCTTTTACATATACCGTTATTTTGATCATAATTAAGACCCTATTTCTGAATGTCAGTCAGAGTCTTCAGAATATGTATGACACAGATTTACTATAACAGGGGTTCTCAACGTTTCTGGCTGGGGACCCCCGGAAATGCTTTGGCCATGTCTCGCAGTCTAGTAGGACTATAGTAAATAATAATAAAGAAATTGCTGTTAAAAAAAATACATATTTAGCCAATGCCCCCGTCCCCTGTCAAAAATCATTCAAACAAAAGAACATGTAACACTCATCTTTTACTTTCTCTAATTACAACCTAAAACATGAACCTTGGTTGAAAAAAAACGAAGTTGTCTTCAAGATATCTCATCAATATCTGGATCTCAGGACGGCCACTCTGACCACAAGGCCACCGATCAGTCCCAATCTCAGGACGGCCACTCTGACCACAAGGCCACCGATCAGTCCCAATCTCAGGACGGCCACTCTGACCACAAGGCCACCGATCAGTCCCAATCTCAGGACGGCCACTCTGACCACAAGGCCACCAATCAGGTTTATCTTGATATACTGCTAGGCTACTGTTAAAAGAATAAATGCAACATACCAGGTTGGTGGCTACAGATTCGGGCTGCATCCAGCTCTTGAGGTTGTCCAAGGCACAGTAGATGTCATTTGCCACCATGTCAAGCTCGGACAGCACCGCCTCGAATTTTGCCTGACGGGTCAAACGGGTGCAATGAAACGAGAAAGGGGTTGATATTCATTAATTATTGAGCCAGCAATTATTTTGTTGTGCCCTCTGCAGGGGCATTTGACCCGTTCTGCTTCTCATGGTGTAGTGTTAGGTTTTACATTTTATAATGTCACATGGCAGGGCAGTGGTTTTAGAACCTTTTGTGTCCATCGCACATGTACCAAAGGTCGAGTCAAATCTGAAGGCACTCATATCTGTGCAAAATAGCCTCTTTAAACCACTGAAACCTTCTAGTTTTAGTTAAACAGATCATCTGAGTTGCAACTCTACTTTGAGTGCTTTTTGCCATCTACACCAAAACAAGCTCACAATGCGTCGCAACACGTGGGCTTGGAGATCTGCAAAAAACTTTGGCAAATGTTCCCCCCAGACTAGGGATGCTGGGGTTCAAATGGATCTCAGGTGTTACCACCACTCTAGTCTGAATACTCTTTAAATTATTATTATTTTTATTTACTAATGCCAAATAAAAAGCCCCTATTTCAATTTAAGAATAGCAGATCTACAAGTTCACAACGCATCGCAGATTTACTAATGCCAAATAAAAAGCCCCTATTTCAATTTAAGAATAGCAGATCTACAAGTTCACAACACGTCGCAGATGAGACCCTGGCTTCCTATTCCCACCGACATCCTATTGCAACATTGCTGTTTTGTTTGATAACCCGATACTGACTGATAGGTAAACACTGAATTTGATGAAGCAATGCCTCATTATTGCAAAACCAGGAATGCACCATATTGAAATGTTGGCCCATATCCGAACATAAACAACTTAAATGTAGTACTTTTAGTTAACATTCCTCTAAACAAACAAAGAGGTAGGAGGAACAAATAGTGGGGAGGTGCTGACCACGGGGAGATAGGGAGACTTGAACACAAAGGAGGAGGTCGCACAACCTGTAGTCCCGTAGTCACAATGAAAATACTTTATTTTAAGATGACCAAGTTAACATTTCTCTTGTTGACCCTTTTAAAAGCTTGTTCAGAAAACATTTAATGAATCTGCAGCCGTCATCATCACAAAAAGGCCTTTTCAGCTTCACATTCATACATAAATATTGTAAAATGTAATATCGGCTTAAACCGATATATATCAATTTAACATTGGTCCGATACCAATATTGAATTGTTGCGGCCCATATTGCAGATATCGATATGATGACAGATACAGGGCACAGCTGAACTTTTGTTCACTGTTTGGTAACTAGTGGGTGTAGTAGAAATCTGATTAAATCTAGTGTGTCTATTCACACTGTCTGGCGTCTGCTGATGTCTACTGATTAATTCTTTAGCACATTGCATAACATGACAAGGAATACTGTAGATGCAAAATCTCATAATCTTTGCATTTTAGTACACATTAAAATACAAATTTTCTTTTCTTTTCCATGTAGAACTCTGCTGAAGGGGCTTTCACACCAAGCACTACATCGTATATCTATGAAGATATAGTTCAAAGAATTGTTCTAAGTCAAGTGGATGGCCACAAATATGAAGGTGAACGATAGCCTATTATGTAGCTGTAGCTGTGTGTGGGGATGCTCTAGTTCAAGTTAAAAGCGAGTTGCAGTCTATGATTTTGCTGCCCTTGGAGTTTGACTCAACAGTGAAGTTGGAGAATATGAGTTATCTTTGACTATATTGTTTACCGCGGCGAGAAGACAGGCGCATCGTCCATGTTGGCAACCCAGCGTGGAAGGAATCGTTCATCACGTGAATCGAAACGAGCACATTTGGGTAGGGCAGGGCAATTAACCGACCGACTCAATCTCAAACAAACTTCATCTTGGTTTTTGTGATAATTCATTTACACTTCAAATAGACTCCAATAATCGTTGTGCAATGGTGGTGTGCAACATCTAGTTGTGTGGTTGCAGATCTGCTGTTTTTATGTTTTAAGGGGAAAAACATGTTTATTAATTGTAGTCTAGGCAAACATTTTGAAATAATCGAGTCATTGACTTGCAGCCTTATCGCCCGGCCCTACACCTGGGGCTCCACTGGGTCTGTTACTACCTTGTTCAGGTCTTTGTGCAGAGCCTCTAGGAGCTGCGGCTCGTTCTCTTTGAGTAGAGACAGCAGGTTCTGCAGCTGCGTCCGGCGGAACTGTTCCGGCACCGTGACCCCAGAACGAAAGGCGGTCCGCAACCTGTCCATCATCTCACCCTGGGACTCCATCTAAACCTGATGACACACACACACACACACACACACACACACATCAACAAAAACACCCTGAAGACCCTTACAGGAGCCCTCGTACAAGGTTTCTTCGACTGTGCATGCACCTCAAAGGCCCTTAATACAAGGCTCCAGACTTCCCAAAACAAACTGGTCAGGCTACTATTTGGCCTCACTCCCCGAACCTACCTCACCCCTGCACACTTTGATAGGCTGGAATGGCTCATGGTTGACGACAGAGTACAGCATCTTTCAATGGGTATGGTCCACAAGATTCGATACACCACCAAGATGCCCATGTAACTGTCTAAATACTTCCCTAATGTCAACGAAGTCCACACCCACAACACCAGAGGGAGTTCAACAAACCATGTGCAACCCAGATTCGGCACAAACAAGGGACTAAATTATTTTTGCTCCTATGCCACCAAAATGTGTTTAATCGCAGAAATAAACCTTTTTCCCCCTCACTGTATATGTTTTTTTTTTTCCTTTTTACCTCCTCTATGTTGATTTCCTGTTTTTGGCTATATAGAAGTGTATATTTGTACATCTCTAAATGTTATGATGAATTGAACATAGTGGACACCTATTGTAAACAAGTGTAATGCTATGGAGTCTGTCGTCCTTAACAGTTTTGTATTGAGTTGTGCTTGAAATGTACTGTAATTTTCCAATCTGTTATTAAATCTTTCAATCAAACAAACATATTACCAATCATCTTTAAACCTGATGACACATACACATACAGTATACCAATCATTTTTAACCTGATGTAGTAGTCCCTCTATAACATTTTAGTCTAGTGTTCATGTTTTAGTTTTTCCAGTGAAAATTGTCATCATAGTTTTAGTCTACAAAAATTACAATGGACTATACAAATGGGACCCAATGCCTCTCTGCTCACTACTCAGCATCAAGGATTGTTGGGGTAAGTCCCTACAACATACTAGTGGCATGTCCAGCTGGGAATGTACTTGTACATCAAGTCACCTCATGCTGACAGGATATACAGGCTATGCGCCACATAGCTTGGGGAACCAACGTATCAGTATAACTAAAAGTCATTTTATGTTTGGTATAACCCAGCCGGGGAATCGGGTGTTGCGCTCTGAAAATAGCAGATCTACAAGCTCACAACGTATCAAGATCGGCTATTTTCAGCATGCAACCAAGTGTAAAATCAGCCATTGCAGCCTGCCAAAATATTATTTGACGACAAAATCAACTTTCGATAATGGTTGACTAAAAGCTTATGATATTTAGTCAAGTAAAACTTTTCAGATTACAAAAATGTGACTAAAACTAAATAAATTTTATTTGTATTCAAAAGACTATGACTAAACTAAATCAAAATGATCTGCCAAAATGAAAATTGACACTGGGTATGACCTGGCCTGGGATCGAACCCCTGACCTCCCAGTCTCAGGGCTCAAGGCAGACACTCTCAACGAACCGCAACGACACTGAGCTGCTAATCTAAAATGATACACACAAATATTATGAATCATCCTTTAACCTGATGATATACGCACATATTATGAATCATCCTTTAACCTGATATACGCAAATATTATGAATAATCCTTTAACCTGATGATATACACAATATTATGAATCATCTTCTTAGGAAGGTCTTATTTGGAAAAAGTGATATGCAAGTTTGTGAGGACCTATAGGTTAGTACTGTGCTAAAAACAACATAAACCTACATAATATTTTAATCTGATGATCCACACAGAGAGAGAGAGAGAGAGAGAGAGGGAGGGAGGAGGAGAATAAGAAGAAGTAAATACCTCAATGAAAAATGTGCTATTTTGTGCAAAATAAAATAATTGAAAAATGGCCTTGTATAAATTATGTGAACATGCACAGTACATAATTGTCAGACGTATGTACCCTTACACTTCTTGTTTATGTCCAAAGTTGGATTTAAATGAAGCGCAATTGTAGAAATAATAGACCTTGTGTAAAATATACGTTATGTGAACATGCACATAGAAAACCTACATAATATTTTAATCTGATGATCCACAGAGAGAGAGCGAGAGAGAGAGAGAGGAGGAGAAGAAGAAGAAGTCAATACCTCAATGAAAAATGTGTTATTTTGTGCAAAATAAAATAATTGAAAAATGGCCTTGTATAAATTATGTGAACATGCACAGTACATAATTATCAGACGTATGTACCCTTACACTTCTTGTTTATGTCCAAAGTTGGATTTAAATTAAGCAATTGTAGAAATAATAGACCTTGTGTAAAATATACGTTATGTGAACATGCACATTGTTATTTTACTTTTTTTTACTTTTTTTTTTTTTACCAAATCAACCAATTTTACTTGCAGATGCCCACTCTTCCTTGGTGCCCAAACTCTTCCTGTTGTTCCTCACACACACGCACACAATTTCAGTGTGGACATTTTAAATCTATCCTGCTTACAATGCTGATAAACTGACAGGCTGTCCTGTAACTTTCCCAAAACGCTCCCTTACGAATGCCGCTCGTTTCGTTTCATTCTCTTCAAAGCGCACCACACCAAACGACCGTAAAGTAAATGGCAAGGTGTTTCTTCATGGTGTGTGTGAATCCAAGCATGATAAATCAGCAACGTGCGGAGCATTAGAAGAAGAAGGACTGGACTGTACCCGTGTGTGGTGGTGGTGGTGGTGGTGGTGGTGGTGGTGGTGGTGGTGTTGTTGTTGTGTGATCCGCCGCCAATGGAACAGAACAGGGAAATAAATTAATGTCAGTGTGGCAAGAAGCCTTTTATTAGAGCCAGCCTCTTCTTCTGTGTCTGCAGCCTGCTGATCTGGTCCGGACCTGCAGCGGATACGGAACCGATGCATGCACTGCAGGGAGGCGGACTTAGGTTTTGTGCGTGCGTGCACATGTACATTCTTTGAGTTATAACGGACAGGGAGGGACGATTGTTGCACTGCTACTCAAACTAGAAAAACTTGCCTTGAAACAAAAGAACCACTGGACCCACCCTCTCACCTGATGAAGTGAAGTGATAAATTCTAAAATAGCAGACCTACAAGTTCTTAATTATACTATGCTTATGATGCTATTTTTAAAGAGCCAATAGGTATGAAATACTGTTTAAGACAAGTGGTTAAACCAGGACCCCCTGGTAACCCCCAAGGACCCTGGAGCCAATTTGGGACAACACAGGGGTTCCCAAACCTTTCAGGCCGAGACTCAAAACAGAGATGCTTGCCCGGGACCCAAACTAGTGAAAATACCAGATCTAACATGATCTGCTATATTTCACTACTTCTTAATTATTCTTTTATGAAGTTTCTTAGATTTTTTGCAGTCTGCCGTCACCCAGGTGCATGCGTGCACGCGACCTTGAGGTCGCTTCTCGCTGGTATATTATTCTTCTGCTTACTCGCATGATGTTTCATTCAGGACATGGTCTTGCACTTTGAAAGTCGTCAAAAGTCTGTGTTTTTGGTGAAATTCCTAGTTTTCATTGTTGATGTTGTTCTTGCTTAATGTAAATCGCTCTGGATTAACCCATTTAGCGCTAGCATTTATTGAAAAATTAGGATCTAATTCAGGCCAGCAGTTTTTTTTTTTAATTTAAGCTCTTATTTTGAAAAGCCACAGTTCCAGACTTCCGGTAGGGAGCTTATCCTAGGAAGTTTAACAGGTCCCCTTCAGCTGTTGTTTACAATATGGGTCCATGCTTGCCAGTGCACTTGGGGGCTCCTCATCGCCGGCTCTGTGCCGTCAAAGAAACGCTGTTTTGACCAAAATGCCATCTGGGACAAGGAATAGGAGATACAGGCGATTGAAATAAACGGATAGAATGGATTATTATGGCGACGACGATCTAAGATGGGCGAGCCAGTGCTGCGCTAACAACACAGCTAGCTAACCGGCTAACGTAAGTAGCATTATGGCTCAATCCATCGAATGCACTATAAAAGCGCAATTGACAAAGGTCTTCGGCAATGGCGTTAAGTGTTAGTATCAAAATTAGGCTTCAATTGACAAAGGACTTCGGCAATGGGCAATGGCGGTATAAGTGTTAAGAGTGTCTGCTAAAGGCCTAAATTGTAAATTGTACAATGTATCGGCTTTGAAGGGCTTGCACCAAGCGTGTTAGCTCGGTATAAACTAAAGTTGGCGAGTGTCCATACACACTCCTCAGAGATGCCCTGGGCCACGCCCCAATACCTGTATGTCTGCTCTTCTCTCCAATTCATTTTTGTGGCTGGGGAACAAGAAAAAAACTCCATTTGGGCGTCCCATTTTAATTTGCTGCTGTATTTGCAGTTCCCGACACTACAATACTTGACCATAGTGTCGCTGAAGGCTGAAGAAAAAACATAAAATGTAACGTGTAGGTTCCGTAATTTATCCCTAAACAACAATGGTGGATTTGGCCATGCCCCAAAATACCCGCATGTGTGTCTCAAAGAATAGCTTTAGTGAGTTTCAGTTCTAGGTTGGATCCCACTGACGCATTAGGTTGGCTGCTGTTGTCAGCATGAGATCAATTATACGTTAGATAATACAGATTGTGTTATTGTACTCAAGGACATGTGTGGTGGACACGTACAGTACAGTATCTGCTGTTGAAAATACAAAATGACATCTGCATGCACTACATACACAGACTGCTGCTACCAGTCCACACATGTACACACATAGGCCTACTGTGTACAGTATACTGGGAGATCTCAGTGTGTGAAAGATGGGAGAGGCCTGTCAGGATTCTTACCCATCTCAAAAGGTGTCCCACAATGATTGATCCTGGGCCCTGTTCTATGTACCCTATACAATATAAATTTAAATTGTACTAAATGAAGGCAAAACAAAGTTCATGCTATTCTAGGGTCTAGGGCCAGGGATATTGATTATGATATTACTATACCTCAAATGGATCCAATACAGAAAAGTTGCTGAATGTAAGTACCTTGGAATATTAAAATACCATAGACAATCTTGCCTGTACACTAAGGCATCCCAACTCCATAGGAAAAGGGTTATTGAAGCAGTCTTGCTTTCTGTGTTGGAGCATGGAGATGTCATCTATGGAAAAGCTGCTCCTTCTGTCCTCAAGCCCTTGGGGACAGTTTATCATTCTGCTCTGTGATTTGTAGACCAGGGGTTTTCAACAGGTGGTCCGTGGATGTATTGCATGTGGTCCCCGACCATTCATGTAGGATTTGTTGATTTTTAAAATGTTCTTTCCACAAGTTGGAGGTCAAGAATTTCAACTGAAAAAGGGAGTTAGAATCTCAAGAGGGGGAAGTGCACTGGATTGAGTCATTCTTAAGAAATTGTTAGTAGTCAATGGACCATTGTTTGAGGGGGATGTATACAGATGGGATCCATAGCAAGTGTTACAAAAGCACTAAGCACAACAGTGGTCCCCAGGTTCATTCCATGTCAGGGTGGTGGTCCCTTGTTCACAATCAGTTGAAAACCCCTGGTGTAGACTATATGGTGAACCTCGTAGGACTCATCACTGCATCCTGCATGATAGAGTGGGTTTGCATTCCGTGGCTGACAGGCGAAATAAACACTGGTACCTGTTTATTATACTTTTTTCTATCAATTACACACCCACATGAAGCCTTGAATTAATTAATGGAGATTTTTTTTGTATTTTTTGTATTTTTTGTCACATTCCTAAACCAATGAGTCTCCAGTAACTTTATGGGATGTGTAATTGATAGAAAGGCCATTTTTGTTTGGGTGAACTATAGGGCCGGTGCATAGGGAGGAGTTTCACTCAGAACGGGTTATTCTGGTTGCCATTTTCCTGCCTATCAGTAGGCTAGCTAGTAGGCTTTAGTAGTAGGCTGCGAGGCTACATTTTCCAGCCTCACTGTGGAGACATATACCATTGTAGATATAAAATAATAAACACTGTATGGTTTGGGTGTCAGATGACAAAATAACATAACCTTGATCCACAACCGTAATGGGTCTGCCCTGGAGGGAGGGCAGAATCCAAAAGAGTCGGCCGGCCCACAGGCCGCTTCAGTTCTGTGGAAAGGCCGGCCGGAGCTTTTGGATTTCGCCCTTGCTGGAGGCCTGTCTGTTTTTATACCCTAACTTGTCCATTCCACTGCGGGCCGTCAGAATTATGCTTCCATTGTAGCCTTGCAGTGCGTTGACTGTCGGAGATATCAAATAATGAAATACACGCTGTATGGTTACTTTGATTTGGGTGTCAGCTGACAAAATATCATAACCTTCAGCAATATTCCCAAAGACATGTATGCTCTGCTCTCTACCTGTCCTCAAACGAGGATGAAAGTGTAATCAAAATAATAATGGTCAGATCGCATACAGACAGATTATTTATTTACTGCGGAGAGAACACATGTTTGACTGATCACTCGTTTTTCCCCTTTCCCTGGTTCCATAAGGATATGTCCACATGTCTTCTCGTCAAGTAAGATGTAAACATTAAAAACTGTTTTGACGTGAGGGGAGGCGGCTATCAGAACACCCGAACATTTTCGAATGACGAATAATAATACCGTCGATCCAGAGCCATAGAGTAGAAGAGTTGTTACAAGTCAAAGATAGTAGAGAGATGGAAGATGGTGTACTGCAGTGACAGTGTACACACCAGCGTCACTGATAAGCAAACCTACGATTACGAACTACAGACTGGCAGCGAGGTAGCCTTGAGGTATCAGGCTTCCCCAATTTTGATAGGAAGATAATATAATTAACCTAATTAAATAATGCAAATTAGAAAGGACTGTACATAATAACTTCAAATTGCTCAGGAAAGCCCTGAATATGAAAATACTTTATAAGTAATCAGAGTACAATAAGTACTCCACTAGGCCTAGAGCCCTTTATAATGTTAAACCTTTTAAGATAAGTTATAAAAGGTGCCCAATGAAATGTAAATGTTAATAATTAAAACTATAAACTATATAGTACAGATGACGTAGTGACCAACAATTCATAGCATAGCAAGGTGTCAGTCTCTCATTGGAGGGTTGGCATGGAAGGAACCAGAATATTCTTGCATGTTCCTTTGTCTGTGCCGTGGAGAGGAAGACCTCGGACATTATCACAAGATATTGTTTGTGATACATAAACCAAAATATAGACAGCCAGACTGGCAAACAAATGTAAATGCAATAGAGTTGTTTCCGGCCTTCACAACTGCCGAGATGGCAGAGCATAGTTCAAGGGAGAGGGTGAGCTATGGGGTAAGGGTTCAACCAACGAAACAATGCCCTCCCCCGATACTCATTTAAGTCTGTAAGCAGTCTGTGCATAGTTAAGCACGGAAACAAGAGCTTATGACTGTAATAACTACATTGGATCCACATTGGAATTATCTTTCTCTATTTCCTGAAAAGTAACTGTTCTGCATGCGAGGTTTTTGCCTCGACAGCAATACTATACGGCTGCCCTGCAAAGAACCTGTTAAACTCCTCTATTACCATAGTGAACATGTTGGCCTGTAAGGGATGTGCATAATGGCTCCAGGCTGGAGGAAGAGGCTGGAATTAACCCATTCAAACCGGAAAAGCATCTGTGTCTTTTTTTTTCTTTTTTCCTAGCTATATACTGTAAATAAAAATAAAAATCTTAGGATTTAGAAGAGTGGTTTAGGAAAGGTGGTTCTCAAACATCTTTTAATCTTGAAAGTGTTTGAAAAAGGTTGAATACACACACACACACACACGCACGCACGCACGCACGCACACACACACACACACACACACACACACACACACACACACACACACACACACACACACACACGCACACACACACAAATCTTCTCTTCTGGGCTTTCTTTTTCTTTTCATTCTTTATTTATTTATTAAGGAAGCCCTTTGAGAGCGATCTCTCTTTTTGAAGGATCACAGCAAACCAATAATGAAAAACAATAACAAACATTTGAACCACATTCGTTACAGACGCAAGTACATGTAGGGTTGGTTACATGAAACAGTTGCAGTCATATTTTTTAGATAAGATTAGATTAAATTTATTGTCACTGCACATAGTATACAAATACTTTGACAATGAAATGAATAGTGGCGTATAATAAATAGAAAAATAAGCAATATAATATAGCTGATGCTGATCAAGAAGAACCCTAAATGTCTCTATTGAGACCCGTTCCAGAGAGTCCTGAAGTTTGTCCCATTCACAATGCATTGCATTTTGACCCCATGCCCATTTTCAATATTTTTAAAAAGGTTTGAAAATTAAAGTGGTTAAGTCTGTCTGATTTATAGTTATTACATTTACCAATGAAAAAAGAGCTTGTGACATTGGATCCTCATTGGAATTACTTTTCTCCATTTCTACATCTGAAAAGTAACTGTTCTGGACATGCAAGTTTTTGCCCGACAATACTATACGGCTGCCCTGCAAGGAACCTGTTAAACCCCCCCTATAACCAGTATCTTTGACAATTAGTGAACATGTTGGACTGTAATGAATGACATTCAGCTCCAGGCTGAAAGTCTTTGAAAGTGGCATAAGTACATTTACTCAAGTACTGTACAGTACTTGTACAATTTTGAGGTATCTGTACTTTACTTGAGTATTTTCAATGTCCAATGTACCTGTACACAAGACGTAACAACCTTGAAACTTTTACTTCTACTCATTTTGTTTTACTCCTCACTAAAATTATTTGAAAGATTTTGTTACTAGTTACTAGTACTAAACACACCATAATCACTTCAGCCCTATATACATTTTGGCCTTTTTAAAATATCAGCTCTATACAGATCCGATATTTTCAAAAGATCCTACGGGACCTCTTTAGGTGGCGGAGAAATTTGTGGAAGCATACACTTGCATATAGATTTATTCAGAAGGCTTTAGTCTTCATGCTGAATCAATAAATAGTCCCCAAATCTCAGATAAAATATGTAGGCATGTGCCCCCAACATATTGGTCGATCAGCACATAAAAAAAAACGATATATATGATATAAGATAGGTTGAAAAGTGGTGAAGTGGTCCTTTAATTAGTTTTCACATTGAAAATTAGGCTTCCAGACACACCCAATCATAATAAGCATTCCAACGTGTTTGTAATGGTCAAATAGCATAAAATAGACACACCATTGACAATAACAAGTGATTGTTGAAGTAATGAATACAAGAAAGTACACAATTATTTTGTTGCTACCTTTATTGAATATGATTTGGCCCTATTATGCGTGTCTTAAGTACTATAGGTCTTAGTATTGGCCATTCCAGGTCCTAAGTCCTAAGACCTGGTACTTAAGACAATAGGGCCCAATGGGTCATATTTTATGACTTTCTATGGTGACTTCAATTGGAGAACTTATTCAGCAGCTTCTTTTCCCTGTAAAAAAAAATAGGAATATAGGCTACTATTAGATATTATTCAACATATTTTTTGTTTTGTTAGTTAAAGATAATCATCTTAATAAACCTTTGCATTGCACATGTATGTATTTACCTTGGAGTCACGAGTTTTAGCTCTCATCTTGTTGACCTGGGATTCAGCAATGTCAGCACGCTCCTCTGCCTCCTCTAGCTCATGTTGAACCTTTCTGCACTTGGTCAAGTTAGCGTTGGCAGCTTCCTCCTATAATATGATAGAGATGGTTTAAAGCTTCAATATGTGAAAAGAGCATCTTAAAAACTATAGTCCAAACAAGACAATTTTAGGAAATTGTAAAGGGTGTTTGTGGCTAATGCAGTACCCCATGCATCATGTTCATATGTTCATGAGTGCCTTGGATGAATGAGCCTTGACAGGTCCTCATTGGAATGGTACAATCATGACCGTGTTCTTGTTCGGCGCTTTGAGCGAAAACTCCCATATAAGGCCCTAACCACACCAAAGGGTCTCCATGCAACTCCTTAGGTCCAAACGGTTGCAAGCAGTTGCATGGTGACCCTTTGGTGTGGTTTGGGCCATTGAATTCCATGTGTTGAATCACTTGGGACGACATGCGTCAACGTGCAACAGGACATATCGCACCGCTGGGACAACTCCGTAGTACATTTGGGAAACGTTCTACCATTATGCCTGAAACACACTGCCTACGTCTGCAGCATCTGTGCATTGCTGTCGAACAGGTTGCCCTTTTCAGAACCTGTGTTGTAGAGCTTCTGCGTGTGTGCGGTGCAGTGCCGCTGTGTGTGTGTTTCATACTGCAGAAGCATGGCAAGCTTGTGCAAGCATTTGCTGATCTGGGAAAGCAGCAAGATGGACACTGAAAAATACTCTGCATTACATAACTGGTTCCTATTATCCCTTTAGTTATTCCATTATTAGTAAAACTATGACAACAACAATAAGCCCATGGCGACCACAACTAAAGATATTTTTTGTCTTACCGCTTCCTCAGATTGCCTCTTGAAGCCCTTGACCTTCATCTGTAGCTTGTCCACCAGATCCTGAAGCCTGGCAAGATTCTTCTTGTCCTCTTCAGTCTGAAGTGACAGTGAATGTATTATGTTAGTTGTATGCAATCTGTTCATTTTTTCAGAGGCATATTGGTTATTAGAGTGAACATGGTATACGTTACCTGGTATGTCAGCTCCTTCACTCTCCTCTCGTACTTGCGGACACCTTTAACTGCATCTACTCCACCTCTCTGTGCAGATTCAACCTCTGCCTCCAGCTCACGCACCTTCACAGTTGAATTATTCATTATGAGGTTATTTCTTCTTATATCATAAATTGTCTAGTACTGTAGCCTGTGTTAAAGTAAATTACATCTTACCCTAGACTCCAGTTTCTGGAGCTGCTTCTTGCCTCCCTTCATAGCCAGGTTCTCAGCCTCATCCAGACGGTGCTGCAGGTCCTTCACTGTGACCTCCAGGTTCTTCTTCATCCTCTCCAGGTGAGAGCTGGTGTCCTGCTCCTTCTTCAGCTCCTCGGCCATCATAGCAGCCTGGAAAGTAATTTGTTTATTATATGTTAATATGGTTGCTATTTTTTAATTTAAATCCTGAAAGGTAAATAGTTTTGGACATAATGAGGTTACAACCCGACATAGACGTTATGAAGCATGACATTATTGTTTGTTAATATGAATGACATGAGGATATAGCATATGCTAATAGTATAGTCTAGATAAGGGTATGGCATCCTAACTTACATCAGTGATGGCCTTCTTTGCCTTGTCTTCAGCATTCCTTGCTTCTTGAATACTGTCGTCCACTTCACCTTGGACTTGGGTCAGGTCAGCCTCAAGCTTCTTCTTGGTGTTCAAAAGGCTTGTGTTCTAAAATCAACATTCAGTTTGTAACTATAAATTACTGGTGAATATTCTTTTATTCTACATATTGAAAGTTTGTATTGACTTACCTGCAGTGGTGTGAAGGAACTAAGTATTTTCAATCATTTTGCTTTCTGCACTACACAATTATTTGAAAACGTAGCCTACTACGTAGTTTTCAAAACTTTGAACTTTGAGTTACTACTTACTTTTGTATTATTATTTTTATTACAAAACAACTTCAGACCTACCATATACTTTGGCAATTTGAAAATAGCTGCTCTACCAGCTCACAACACATTTTATACGAAAACTTCTGCATAATGTGTATTTATTTATACTTTTGGTACTTTAAGTATATTCTGATACCAATTATTTGGTACTTTTACTCAAGTAAATGTTTAATAATTTTCTATTGATACTTTTAATTAAGTAAAATGGAGTAGCCTACTTCTTCCATCAGTGCTTACCTGAGAGTGCAACAGTGAACCGCGTTCACTGGCATCCACCAGCTCCTGTTCAGCCACTTTGCGGCCTCTCTCTGTCTGTTCCAGAGCCACTCTCAGCTCATCAATCTCTGCCACCATGAGGCCGTTCCTACGCTCCACCATGGCCGCTTGTTCCTTCAGGTCTTCTTGACCTCTGAGAGCATCATCAAGGTGCAGTTGAGCATCCTAAAAATAAACACACATTTGAGGTGGTCATGTCGAGAGAAACATCATAATGTGACTTAGAGCAGTTCCTCTGTTTAAATATGTGCCTAACTACTATGTCCTGCACCTTAAGCTGTCCCTGGATGTTCCTCAGTTGCTTCTGGGCCTCAGAAGCCTGGCGGTTGGCGTGGCTCAGCTGAACCTCCATCTCGTTCAGGTCTCCCTCCATCTTCTTCTTGATCCTCAGGGCATCATTTCTGCTCCTGACCTCAGAGTCCAGAGTGCCCTGCATGGAGTCCATCACCCTCTGGCTGTTCCTCTTGATCTGCTCCATCTCTTCATCCTTCTCTGCCAGCTTCCTGTCCACCTCACCCTTGATCTGGTTGAGTTCCAGCTGGACACGAAGAATCTTGGACTCCTCGTGCTCCAGAGTACCCTAAAATGTAACACAGGATCAAAAGGTAGAACGGACCTATGCATGTAATATGTATTACTCCAGTTTTTTAATCTCATTGGAACAAAATCTAATATAGCAACAATTGCCTTCTTCATGTACAAGCTAATAGTCTTACCTCGGCTTCCTCAAGGGCGGTCTGGATCTCTGCCTTCTCTGTCTCCACCAGCTTCTTGTTCTTCTCCAGCTCATGGATGTTCTTTCCAGTCTCACCGATCTGTTCAGTCAGGTCTGAGATCTCCTCTGCAATTGATTGAAAATAAAGGTTCAATTAGAAGAAAAAAAATATTTTGCATTTGAAAAAACAAAAGAAATAAATGGGTGTAGCCTAATCCACAATCAATCTTGAACTTGATAAATGTAAAGGCATATTTATATTTACTTTGAATATTAAACACACATGAAGCCTTCCCATTAAACACACGTGAACTTTGAGATTAAACATATTAAAATGAGGACCCATTTTGACGGAGCCCTGGCTCAAAACAAGTTGGCAAAAACCATTGAAGCAAAAACTTATATTGAATGTATGTAGAGAAAGACTCACGTTGCAGGTTCTTATTCTCACGCTTCATGGTCTCCAGTTGGTCAAGAGACTCCTCGTAGGAGTTCTTCATCTTAAACACCTCAGTGCTGAGAGAGCGAGCCTCTTTCTGTGCTCCTTCCAACTCTGCCTGTCCCTCTTCAAATTTCTGCTTCCATTCTGCCAGGATCTGCACAGCATTTGTAATAACATGTGTAATTTACCTCACTTTATGGAGGCTAAAATTATTATGTTTCAAAATAACCGGGATTCACTTGTAATTCCGACGCCCATTAGTTCGACAACGTGGCTTTGTGTGAGGTTAGGGACAGGGCTAGTAATGGGGCGAGTCGGACCAACGCGTTGTCAAAATAAGGCGCCGTCGGATTAATATGCCGTCGTAATAATGACGCTGACACAAATGATCAACTGTATGTCAAAGCACCTTATCAAAGTTCCTCTGTTTCTTGTCAAGGTTGGCAGCCAAACCATTGGCCCTCTCCACATCAACCATGAGATCTTCCACTTCACCCTGGAGTCTCTGTTTGGTCTTCTCCAGAGAGGCGCACTTGGAATTCACAGCCTCAATTTGTTCCTCAGCATCCTGAAGACGCTGGGCGAGCTTCTTCCTGTTTATCAGTGTTGAATGGAATCAAATCATTGTGGGTAGTGTGTGTGTGTATATATTAAAAGTCCTGTATGTATGTATGTATGTATGTATGTGTGTGTGTATATATATATATATATATATATATATATATATAGGCCTATTATATATATTTGTCTTAAAAGTCCTTAAATTGACATTTCACTAGTTCACTGTCATGTGGAAGTACGTTTTAGCGTTAACTCCTTGCAACCGTTTGGACCCAAGGAGTTGCATGGTGACCCATTAGTGTGGTTAGGGCAAAAACTTACTTAGCTTCCTCCAGCTCCTCGGTGCGTTGGACAGCATCAGTCTCATACTTGCTCCTCCACTGACACACCTCAGCGTTGGCCTTGGACATTCCTCGCTGCAGCTCCGCCTTTGCCTCTTGCTCCTCTTCAAACTGCTCTCTCAGAAGGTCACAGTCATGGCGAGCTGATTGCACAGCATGGGCAAGAGCATTCTTTGCCTGTCAAAATAAAATTGCCAAAATAATGTCAACTGAATATGACACAAAAATATAATCAAAGGACTATTTGTATGTCTAAATAAGAAATCCTCCTCACCTTGACCTCCTCTTCAACGTGTCTCTTCAACTCCTCAATTTGTTGGGTGAAGGCCTGCTTGCCTCTGGTGAGCTGTGAGACAAGAGCTTCCTTCTCCTCCAGTTGACGAGTAAACTCACCTAGTTAGAAAGTGAAATATTGTTCATCTTTCTTTGATACATTCGTATACATTTGATTCGTAAAATGCCTGGGATAACTGTTAATCAAACCTTCATCTCTAAATATGGAATTAGGTGAGGTACCTTTTGATAAACCATGTCAACTCAGGTATACTTTACAAAGCACATTTACCATTTTCTGTCAACAGTCGTGCTCTCTGAGCTCCAACATCATTAATCTGACGAACATTCTCATCATTCTTGGACTTGATTTCACTAAGTTGGTCCTCAAGGGTGCGGCACATCTTCTCAAGATTTCCCTGTTGATTAATAATAGACATGGGCATGGTCAATTAACTGTGTGACCACATTTATTATGTCATGTTCCTTTTTACAGTAGTTCAAAATTCTAATTGTCAAGTACTTTGTAAATGAACACTACAATAGGAGCCGGAAGTGGGATTAATCACTGGCCATTTAGAGATATCTTCCTAATTTTTCTTTAGTATTATCTCAAGAACTATCCACAGACATTCTATTACCTTTGCCTTAGCAACAGCTTCCATGTTGCTGGACAGGTCATCGATCTCCATCTTGTATTCACTTTTCTCCTTTTCAAGTTTCTGCTTGACACGCTGGAGGTTGTCGATCTGCTCGCCCAGCTCTGCAACGCTGTCGGCCTGTTTCTTACGGAGAGTAGAAGCGGTGGCCTCGTGCTGCAGCGTGGACTCTTCGAGGTCACGACGAAGCTTCTGGAACTCAGCCTCGCGCTTCTTGTTCATCTCCATCTGAGCAGCGGTCGCTCCGCCGGCCTCCTCCAGCCTCTCGCTGATCTCCTCCAGTTCCCTGGAGAGATCGGCTCGCTGCTTCTCAACCTTGGCACGAGCAGCACGCTCCGCCTCAATCTCTTCCTCCAGTTCTTCAATACGAGCCTTTTCAAATTAATTATATTTATTTCAATCATCATTTACTCTTATTCGAAGATGTATCCACATCACCACCCATCACAACCCACCAGGCAAACCAGGCATACTTGAAATGGTGGGCGTGTCCACACAAAAACGACATTTTAACAAATACTGTACACTTATTTTTTTTTTAAAACAATCTTCCTCCTAATATAATAATAATACCTGATCATGTTTTAGGGTGCACTCACAGCACTCCATCTTTAAACTTTACATTTGAAAGAAATTAAATACCTGGAGTTCTTTGATCTTCTTCTGCAGTTGAGCCCCCATAGATTGTTCATCCTCAATCTTACTAAGAAGCTGGCTTACTTCAAATTCCTTCCTGTTTTGATAAATGATAATGAATGTATTTAAATAGCACATTTTCAGACATACCGTAGTCACAAAGTGCATTACAGAACATGATACATGCATCGTATTTTAGTGTCATTCTGTGGGTGGTTTTCATATTGTTGATATTATTTGTTTCTCCTTCTTCTTAATATTATTATTATTATTATTATTATTATTATTTTCCACATTACTTTTTTATCTTTTCGTCTGACTGCTGCTTGTCATTTTCCAGGTCCATGATGGATTCCTGGGCCAGTTTCAGATCACCCTCAAGCTTTCTCTTGGCTCTCTCCAGGTCCATGCGGAGCTTCTTCTCTTGCTCCAGAGACCCCTCCAGCTGCACAATGATTCATTATTTGTACACCAATGTTCAGTGAAACAATAAACAGAACATCCCGATACACTTTTGTAAAACTCACGTCGTCAACTTGCTGCTCCAGCTTGGTCTTGGCCTTGGTCAGAGTGTTGACTTTGTCCTCCTCTGCCTGCAGGTCATCCAGGGTCTGCTGGTGGGACTCCTGGAGCGCCTTCTTCTCCTTGGTCAGCTTAGCAAGACCCTCGTCCACAGAGGCCATCTCCTCGGTCAGGTTCTTCACCTGATATGCAGTAAGCAGAACAAGCAGAGCAGGAATGGATCAGTGCTTTGCAAAGTGGACTAGGGTGTATAATCTTGAATTTAGAGTAGAATCGATAGTATATATATTATAGAAATGTGCCACTGAAAACAAGGTATACAGTATATTCTATACCTTGTTTTCAGTGGCATGTTTCTCCTTCTCCACTTTGGCCAAGGTGAGCTCCAGGTCATCAATGTCCTTCTTAAGCTCAGAACATTCATCCTCCAGCTTCCTCTTCTTGGCAGTCAGTTCAGCATTGATCTCCTCCTCGTCCTCCAGTCTCTCAGTCGTCTCTTTGAGCTTCGCCTCCAACTGGATCTTACTTTTAATAAGACCTTCACATCTCTCCTCTGCATCATTCAGAGCCTCGTCTCCCTGGTTGTCAATGAAGAAGAAAAAAACATAAGGGAGCAAACATTTGTTCTGGTCGAAATATACTTTTGCAGTTGCCTGTTGGGGAGCACAGACTTTATTTTTTAAGATTTGTTTTTGGGGCAGTAGTCAGACAGGAAAGGGGGAGAGAGATGGGGAGTGACTTGCGGCAAAGGCCGTTAGGCTTGGGAGTTGAACCCGCGGCACACTGTACGACTGGTTTGGCAGCCTAGGTGCCCAGACGGTTGAGCTAACCGTTCAGGCCAGAGCACAGACTTTTAGGGATCTGAGGGAGTTAAAATGTACTTACTGATGCTGCTGCATTTGCAAGGTTATTCTTCTCCTGCACCAGAGCCACCAGCTTCTCCTCTAGTTCCTTCTTCTTGGCCAAGGCAGTAGCCAGGTCAATCTTCATCTTCTCGTAATTTTCCTTCATGTTCATCAGCTCCTTCTCAGTCTCAGCACTCTGCAGGAGAGGCTTGATCTTGTAGTACAGCTTCATCCATGGCCAGTGTTTCACATTGCAGAATGCGCGCACGTTGAACTGGATGCAGAAAATGGCATCTCTGAGGGAACACAGTTGCAGTCATGATTGATTTGATTTTGGTCACAGTATAAATTAAAACCAGGATATACACATACAAGCCACACCAATGTGGTCCTGCAACATAAATAAAAATAGCTAAATAAAATTACATGGCACCAATAAATTGCATATAGTCGAATAAAATTACATAGCACCAATACATTACATACAGTAGCACACGTCACATGAAGTCACAAAATTCAAAACCACTGAAAACCTAAAATCCCCAGCACAGCCTGTGTAACAGTATTTTCACGCTGTTGTATAGGAGAGTTTAGAATGAGACTGCTTGACATACAGCTCATTCCAGACAATAATATCTGTGAATATAAAATGACTCTTGGTATTTCATAATGTTTGGTTCGCCCCTAGTTTCATACTCATGTACAATCAACTTAGCATTACTTTTTGTGGATTGTGAACCCCCAGCTGCAGATCGAGGGTTTCCTTGCAGGTTGTTATAGCTGCTTTTATAATGTTATTATGTCCGTTATTATTGCTGTTGGTATTATTGTCCCCCTGACAAGGCAGATGGCGGCAACCCACAATAGAGCCTGGTTCTGCTCAAGGTTTCTTCCCTCGTTTATATACGCTATGAAGCTTTTATTATAGTGAATTGACACTATAAAAATGTGTGTTGAACAGCAATGAAAATTGTACTAAATATTGAATAATGTGTGTTTTCAATGTACCTTCTTGCCATCATCTGGACAAACTCCCGCCTCATGAGGAAACCTCGTGTGAGAGCCTGAGTCATTGTGACCAGAGCAAACAGCTTTTCATCTCGCATCTCCTCCAGTGTCCCCAGCAGACCAGCTTTGAAGAACACCTGAATACAGTGTTACAAACACTGTAACAACACTGTAACAACTGAATACAATTTAATACAATGTTACAAACACTGTAACAACACTGTACAACAAACACTAACAACTGAATACAACTTAATACAATGTTACCAACACTGTAATATAACAACTGTAAACATAAACCTTTATAGTCCTCTGTCCATAATGTTAAGCAAGATTACCTTGGTGTGTCCAAACTTGTACTCATCAACAGGGACAGCAATGGACCCAAGCAGCTTCTCAGAGGCTTTCTTGTTGTCCATGAACGCACCTTCGGGACATGCGCTGGCATTCAGTACTTTGTACCTGTTTTGTGGAAGTTCATGGTCATTTTGCATACTTCTTGTTAAATAGAGGTGGAACTAAAAGCTGCTGGAAAAAGGAATGGGTATACCTCTGCTTGAAGTCAGCATAAGGGATTCTGCTGGGGAAGCCCTTTCTACAGATTCTGATGCCCTCCAGAACACCGTTACACCTCAGCTGGTGGATGACCAGGAAGTTCTCCATCAAACCTGTAAATATTATTATTATTATTAGGACACATTAGTGGCTAATGTTGCATTCAATGACCACCTTACAATCATTGTTTAAATGTGTATGGTCTGTTTCAAATATTTGTATTGATTTTCAAAAAGGTACATGGAAAATGGTGCATTTATATAGCGCCTTTATCCAAGGCGCTTTACATAGATTGTGCATTACATTCACCCATTCACACACACATTCATTGCAGCGGAAGCCATGCAAGGTACCAACCAGCACATCGGGAGCAATTTGGGGTTCAGTGTCTTGCCCAAGGACACTTTGACATGTAGACAGGAGGAGCCTGGATTCGAACCGCCGACCCATGGATCATTGGACGACCTGCTCTACCTCTTGAGCCACAGTCGCCAAGCCAAATAAGTATTTGAAGAAAAAAAAGAAAAACCCCTGATAACACGCACCCCACCACCTCAGCCATATATATTCCTTATTCAATTACAAAATCAGAAAGCCTTTTCCAAATCCAGGCTTAGCACTACAAGGTCTACACTACAACCTTCCCCGTGTTTCTTCACTCGTCCGATCCAGAAGAGCGCAGTTTGCCGGCCACTGCTACAGAGCTGACAATGAGGTTATATCTTCCTTTCTTCTCTGGAGTCCTGCCTCAGGGCAGACCAGAGGTAGAAAGCTGTCGTTCCCTGATGTCATCGCTAGGGACACATGCTTCAGTAGACAGGAAGTGGGGGTGGCAATGAAGGACCGGTGCTTCAGTAGGCAGGAACTGGGGGTGGAATCCATGATCTCGACCGCGGTCGAAAAATGATGATGACTAGGTCTTAATTAGGGCCTCTAGGAGAGCGTATTACATTGAAATGGCGCCAAATGTTTATGTTCTGTGTTTACCTGGAGTCTTGGACTCGTTGGGAATCAGGCAGCGCACAAAGTGTGGATGAGTGCTTCTCAAGTTGGTCATCAGCACCCCCAAGTTCGCCTATTGAGAATTAGACTTATTAGTAGAAGGAAGTGATTACAGAAGTGATACAATATTGTACTTTTTTCCTCCACTACAATTATTTGAAATCTTTACTAGTTACTTTGCAGATTTAGATTTTTCTAGAACATTTATTAACCACTTATGCCCAATTCAGCCATTTGATCTACAAGCTCATATGTGATACAGTCAGAAATTGTTTACCTCCAACATGACATGCCGTGACTATTTATTACATGGATATAATGTTGATAATAATAATGCCTCATTTTTAGAGGAATATAATGTTGATAATGAATAAATATTCTTACCCTGAAAGCACTAGACACAGTCTGCATGGAACCACCCTTCTTCTTTCCTCCCTTCTTTGTGTTATCTGTTTATATGTGTTAGAATCATTAGTTATACAGAATGAAAATGCTTCCCTTATAGATTCGGAGTGTTTATAGTATTAATAAACATACCATTAATACAACACATTGTATTAATAAACATACCTTCAGGCTCAGGTGGGGGATATAACACAGAGAGCAGTTTAACTGAAGATCTTTGGTACAATTGCACCACAGAGTCGTTCAACGGGTCTTTATTCTTCTCCAGCCAGCCTGTGATACTGTAATCTACAGTTCCAGCGTAGTGGACTAGGGAGAAGTGGGCCTCACCCTTGCCTTTGGCAGGCTTGGGCTTCTCAAAGGCTTTACACTTTCCAAGATGCGTGCCCATCAACTTGTCAATGAACGTTTTGTCTGAAGCCTTTGGGAACATGCACTCCTCTTCAAGGATGGAGAAGATGCCCAAGGGCTTTGTGGAGCAGACACAAGAAACAAGTCACCAAAAGCAAAAACATAATGTCCATTAAAGCACAAAATAAAAATAATTATACCTTCTCTTTTATCCCACAATTTTGTAACCCATGTTTCCACCCCTGTGTCAATGTTCTAATGTGATCCTGGGCTCTACACACCCTCCGCCAACCTGGGGAGAGCAACGGACTTGAACTCATGCTTCCTTCATGCATGAGTGTCCAAGTCGCTCCTTTACACCTGACGGGGGAGTTTCCCTAGTTGGACGTAGCGCGTGGAAGGAACGCACTATTCCAACCAGTTCCTTTCCCCTTCATCAGGCGCCTCGGCTGGCCAGGGGGAGGCAGTTTAGAGACCAGGATTACTGCATGTTTTTTGTGAGGGTACCTACCCTAGGGGACACGGGAGAACATGCAAACTCCACACAGAAAGGCCCTGCCTCGGGTATGGCCACTGATGATGCAGAGGTGGGAACACGCCCACAGCGTCCCCAGCGGGAATCGAACCCAGGACCTTCTAGCAGGCGACAACACTACCGACTGTGCCACCGTGCCCCCATAATTATACCTTCTCAATGAGCTCAATGCAGACAGCCAAGTCCATGATACTATATTAATATAATATAATAAGAATTGTATACCTTCTCAATGAGCTCAATGCAGACAGCCAGGTCCATGCCGAAGTCAATAGTATCCCAGGGTATGCCTTCTTTTTTGTATTCCTCTTGTTCCAGAACAAACATGGTGTGATTGAAAAACTGTTGCAGTTTCTCATTGGTGAAGTTGATGCACAGCTGCTCCAGGGTGTTGAACTGTGAGTGGAAATATAATTAGCCTGCAGTTTCTTAAAATCTCTGTGACAAAAATGCATTGTATCCCACTTAAAACAAGTCCAATACCACTTAAAACAATTAAGTTCGTGCTTACATCAAAGATTTCAAAACCAGCAATGTCCAGCACACCAATGTAGTAGTTTCTCTGCTGCTTGGTGTCCAGCATCTCGTTGATCCTAATGACCATCCACAAGAACTCCTTCTCATATATGGACTTGGCCAAGGCACCGACAGAGTTCATTACCTAAGGAAATAGTTATTTGTAGCGTTATTAGTATGGGCGTGTGAATTACACAATTTACAATTCAGGCACTAAACATAGCAATTTACAATAAGCAAGGAAAAAAGCCAAATGTCATTGGAAGTGCAGAATTTCATGGAAATTGCACTCTTGAAGCATTTTGTACAAAACGGAGCACTCTTGCAAACTCTGGAAGTCAATCATAGCCAATCAGGACGGAATATGACACATCTGTTTCGTTTATAAACTAAACAGATGTGTCATATTAATATCCCTCTTCTTTTCACATTTTTTTCCGTGCTACTTCTGACACTCCTACTCCCCACAAGGCAAAGAGATGATTCAAATTGAGAGGCCCTCATCTATGGAATTCCCTAGATGCTACACTTAAATCCTCACTATCCTTGCCAATATTCAAGAAACATCTAAAGAAATATCAGATTTCTTCCTCTGTAGATTACATGATTTACTTTTGTGTGTTTGTTGTTGTATTGTTTATTTCCCCTTTTTGTGCAGTCTCTGTGTTTCTATTTCTTTATTGCACAGCTGCCCCCCTTTGCCAACTTTTAGACTTCTGTAATGTTCTTGATGATGGACTTTTAATCTGCTTTATCAATGACCTCTTCCATACAGGAAAGTATTCCAAATAAGCCGGCTTCTTCCTTTCCTTGCATTGTATTTTTGTTCTGTGTATGTATTGTCTATTTTTTATGTTATATTTTTATGTGCTAAATAAATAAACCTAAAAACCTAAAACCTTAAATCAGATCATGGAAATAATGGAATTTACTCACCTGTGGCACAGTTTGGCCCTTCGTGACGTACTCGTTTCCGACTTTCACTTTGGGGTAGCAATATGCCTTAAGCATCTCTGCTGAGTTTATGCCCAACAGGTAGCCAATCTTGTCAGCCACTGAAATCATGATACAATTTGTACATTTACAATTTAGGCAATTAGCACATGCTCGTAATCCAGAGAGTGACTTACACTCTGACAATAAGCAAGGTAACACAAGGTAATATGTCAAATGCATAGAGATGGTAATCTAGGATCGTAGTTTAGACCAGTCTTTGGTTAGACAGTCATTATTCCGACATCGACAACCTATCTCTACCACAGGGTTCCCCAATAGATTTTCCTCAAGGGCCATATTTTGACTAGCGTACCAGGCTGGGGGTCAAGTCCGCACGCGCGAGGTCGAGGTCTTGCCCTGAAATTTATTTTTCAGGGCAAAAAAAAGGAAAAAGGAAGAAAAAGCCATTTGAAAAGGACGCCCAGTTGGGCATGCATAGGCTACTGACCCCCATGTTATGCCATTTATATCTGGGACCCTCCAAAATAAAAATAAATGGCCCGCGGGCCGCCTATTGGGGAACCCTGCTCTACCCTAACCTAAACATAACCGCAAGCACGGGAGCAGCGCAGTTCGAGCGGTAGTCCAACCATTGTTTCTGCATGTTGGTCTGTTAGCGGCTCTAATCTTAGTACGCATCCCATTAAACCAAATAACTACCGTCTAAACATTATGAAAATAAATATTGGAAATAGCTTAGTTCACTCAGAATATAGATAAGTCACAATAATGAAAAGTAACTGCAATACTTATGACAAAGAGTGCATTATTTTCCCTAATTCCTTAATTGAAGATGCCGTGATCCTAACCCGACATGCGTTGCCAACTTGCCAGTTAGTTAAAAATCACCCGTGGGCCCAGGCCGTGGCGTAACGGTCTGGGCACCGGACTGGTGATCCAGTCGCGGTGTGCCGCGGGTTCGACTCCCGGACCCGACACGGCCTTTACCGCATGTCATCCCCCCATCTCTCTCCCGTTTCCTGTCAGCCTACTTTCTATCCCTTAAAAAATCAATAAAGGCGTAAGCCACAAAAAAAAAATCTAAAAAAAAAAAAAAAAAAATCACCCGTGGCTTCCCTGTGAGGTTATTGTCCCGACCCCATCACGTGATCTGAAATTGAGGCCGATCACGTCATTCTCTACTGATTAGAATCTGATTGGGAGCAAAAAAACATGGATATTATATCCATATCATTAGACTGGATATTGTCTGTGATTTTGGATATTGTTCTATAAAGAATATAAATCTCAGATCAGGAAAAATCAGCAGACACTCAAAATCAAATGATCGGAATCGGATCGGGACATCCCTAGTTTAGGTTTAGGGTGTTGGATTAATGCGGAAACATGGCTGACGCCGGTGCCTGAAAATGCACACGCTTTCTCTCACAGCTCACCCTCCGTGATAATAACAAGTAAGACGCACAAACTCGGGAAGCGAACACTGCTTGTAAATTGCAATAACAACAATTAGAATAAATTACGTACTTTTTTTCTTTTTTTATGTTTTCTTTTTTTAAGTTTCCTTTTTCTTTTCTTTTTTAAAGTTTTCTACTGTGTGTGTGTGTGTGTGTGTGTGTGTGTGTGTGTGTGTGTGTGTGTGTGATACAGCTGTGCCCTCTGGTGGCGGGTGGTGTCACAGCGTGACACACGCACGCACGCACAGACAGACAGACAGTTTTGCCTAGCTTCCATAGTAAGCTGCTCATTGCATTCGCAATAAATAATAATAATAATAATAGTAAAGATGCAGCTCACCCTCCGTGCTGTCTGGCTCCGCCTGTTCCTCACGTTGCTTCTGTTTGAATGTCAGGACCCCATGATGCATCACTGCACCGGTTAACTTGTAGATTAACTGTTTCTCCTCACCGGTGAAGCCCAGGATGTCAATAGCTTCCTGATGTCAATAAGATGTGTTCAAAATATTGAGATTAAACATTACATTAACAAACATCCCTTAAAACTGGGTAAGACCATTACGGTGTCAGTAATACACTATACTATACAAATTTACAAACATTTGGCCAAATTGTCCTATGAAAAACGTACAAAATCTGAAAACATGTAGCTATTTTCACAATACTGTGCCGCAACATCAAAATGTGTGAGACCTGGACGCATCTGTGTCATTTTAGCTCTTAACCACTTTACTTTAGCTATTGAAAAATAGCAGATGGCCTAGCAGATCTACGAGCTTGTAGGTCTGTTTTTTTTAAATAATCGTGAACATGTGTGCAAATCTCCCTATATTCCATAACAGCGTAAGTTTTTTATCAAATCTTTGCTTTGTCCCTGGAACAAAATATGATTTTGGGAGTCCTTGACATGAAAAAGTTTGAGAATCACTGATATGACATAGAAACATATACTGTACGCTTTTCGAAAAGGATTTAGAAGACATTTTGTAGATTCGGGTATCAGGTCTTAACGGGTTAGAAAGTAAAATAGTATAAATAGTTAAATAGTAACTGACGTCGGTGGCGTCCAGCTCGGCATTGTCGTCAATGCTGGCCACAACGATCACACCCATGCTGATCAGCGGGAAGTCGTAAGGGTTGTTGGTGATCAGACACATTTCTGAAAAGGGATTAAACAAAGGGTGAACCTTTGTTTTCATTCATTCATGTTTGTTCTTCTCACTGAATCATCAGTACCAATTTAACAATAATAATAATAACCAATTACCAATAATCTCAGGTTTGTGGTTGGTCATCATCTGGAAAAATATGTGGTAACCTCTCTCTGCGCAAAGCTGGTAGGTTACTCTGGACTTCTCCAGCAGATCTAGAGTATATGGGTTGAACATAACTCATAATATTAACAATAATAATATTAATAATAATTATGATCTATATGGGATGTGCATAACTATTATTATTATTATTATTATTATTATTATTATTATTATTATTATTATTATTATTATTATTATTTATATTGGTTGTACGGAACTCAAAATGTAATCCTCAAATTAATGCATACACATAATCTATTATCTGTCGACCTCATACTTACATGTCTCAATATCAGCACTGGACAGTTTACCCGATGTGTTGAAATGGATTCTGATGAATTTACCCTGTTTGATATAGCACAATTTGTTGCATCCCTCTACATTGTGGAATTATTGCGGGTATTCTCATAAAATGCCATTATTTACACTTACAAAGCGAGAGGAGTTGTCATTCCTCACAGTCTTGGCATTACCATAGGCCTCCAGCAAGGGATTGGCTGCAATAATCTGATCCTCCAGTGACCCCTGAATGTTTTAGACATTGCCCAATTTAAAACTTGGTTAGAATGATTTTAATGAATTGCTACATTTCATATAAATGCTTTATGTTCAAAAACATGTATTTGTTAAAAACCTGCACGTTATACCTGGATTTTGCCACTACTGCCTGCGGGTTTCTCTCCACTAGAAGAAGCAGCTGTTGCAAAGTACTGGATGACACGTTTGGTGTTCACAGTCTTCCCGGCCCCGGATTCTCCACTGGTTATAAATGCATACATTCAGAGAAATGCAATTAGTGAATTTGTGTACAACGTAGGACAGGAATTTCAGGGATGCCACAAAGGCTATAGCTGTCGTTGCCCATCAGTTTGGCCTTGTGCCCCTCAAAAAATGCCATGCCCTGAAGCCTATAATTCCCCAGCTGACTGTACCACTTTCTCCATGTCTCTTTCTTGTCATGTAGACACCAGTGTCTTTTGTTGAGATTCTAAATTCTTAGCTTCCCTGATTCCCCACCTTTAACCAATCCAGTGACTTTGGTGCAGGGCTGAGCATGGATCAGATAGTAAATGCCATTATTTATTTCACTGCAGATAGACTACATATAATCAAAATCCGTAACACTTACATTCAATTAATTATTTCAATGGACTAAAATCGTTTTATTTGATGGCCTTCCTGCCCTGGCATTTGACCTTAATTTGTGCAACAAAGGCCAAGTGGCCTTGCCCCTAAAATGACAAAATTCCAGGCCTGGTACATTTTTTTTTGTAATGCCTAGTAATGGGTAACGTACGTGATCAGGACAGACTGGTTCTCTCTATCTGTAAAAAAGTAAAACAAATATTTAGTCTTGGATACAGCATAAAACAATTATAGTTAAATATTGTTTACGTTGTCCTGACTAGTACGTACCCATCAGCATGAACTGATAGGCGTTGTCAGAGACAGAGAAGATGTGGGGTGGAGCCTCAATACGCTTCTTGCCTCTGTAGGCATTTACAACCTCCTGGTCGTACACTGGGAGCCACTTATAGGGGTTCACAGTTGCACAGAACAAGCCAGAGTAGGTCTGCAGGGGAGAAGAGAGAGAACATTAACATCATACAACACATAGACATACTGTAGACATTAAAAGGTAGACACCTCCTCCGGATCTGGGGTATGTGTATCGTATGGTGGCCGACATATTGAGCTCCAAAATGGCGAAGCCACAGCACGCTGCCACTCAAAGTGACTACTGGCCAAACACAGCACGTCTTTTCTGAGATTGTCAGAAAGATTCATCACTTCCTCCTCAGTGACATCACTGCCTCCTCAGTGACATCGCTTCCTCCCCAGTGACATCACTTCGAAATCCTGGAAAAGATGTGCTGTGATTGGCCAGTAGTCACTTTGAGTGGCAGCTGCCCGCCATTTTGGAGCTCAATATGGCAGCCGCCATAAGATACATGTCGCTCCAATGAACTAGCAGTGGCAAAAGAGGCGTCTACCTCTCTATGTCACAACATAGCACTGAGCATGCCACATATCTGGGACAACGGATCTGGGATTACAGTCAAAAGTTGCAACTAAGTGGCATCAACTAATGGGCAAGTTCGCCCGGGCCGCTGTTGTAGCGAATCGGGCACCATAGGCTGTGACCTTTGCTGCGTGTCACTGCCCATCTCTCTCCCCATTTCCTGTCAGTCTACTATCCTATAAATAAATGCATACCCCCCCCCCCCCACACACACACACACACACACACACACACACACACACACACACACACACAACTAATGAACAAGTTAACATCAGAACCATGAGTTTGTTATTCTATGCCATGGTTTTCACTTGATGTTATCATTGCATTTTTTCATCATATTTTCTTTCTCTGCCATCGAGAGGTGCAATACTGTACTGCTCTGTGTGTAGAAAAGCTTACATAGATCATCCATGCAGCATAACGCTCTTTGAGGTTATACAGGACAGTGGCTTCACTGAGGTGGGTCATCATGGCCATGTCCTCAATTTTGTCATACTTGGGAGGGTTCATAGGGTGGATGGCATCTTCCTTTACAGTTCTTTCCTAAAAATAAAAACAACTTCAGAATGTCTTTCTATTACAGTTGTGCTGTGTCACTATTTAAATTTAGATCCACCTCCACCTACGTACCTCCTTTGTGTCTAACACTTCCACAGTGACTTTGTCACCATCCTTCTTTATAATTCTACACTTGAGGTACAGCTCCTTAACGTCGGCCACATACGCTGCAGATTTGGCATCAAAGGGCGCAGATTGTGCTTCCATTCTCTCCCTCTCTGGTTTACGGAGGTACATGGCGGCCTTGCCGTACTGCTCCATCTCTGCGTCCGTACTCATGGTGGCGACTTTCTGTAGACGGACAAATAGATGGTGTTGATGCTTTTGCTGACTTGAGATCTGAGCAGATACCTGTAGTACTATTATGTTTGTAGCTTAGTTTAAGTTTAATAGAAAAAATATGAACACTCACTTTTCCCCTCTACCAGTAGCTGTGGAACCTTGTGCAATCCTCAAGTCTGAAAGAAACACATTGGGAGGACATTAACATGAGTTGAACGATTTAATACAATTTATAATCATGAACTAAATTAGCTTATGTGAATCATAATGTCCGTTCTTGCCACACACCACTTCATAAGACATTTTATATTATTACCTGCATTGCATTTAAATTAAATTATGCTTGCCCATTAAGTTATCTTATTTTTTTTGTTCATTTGCTTATTCCTAACTTCATCAAGTTATTTTTGTCATTACAGCCATGTTTCTTTTTTGTTTGTTTGTTTTCTTTTTTTTTTTTTTTTTTTTTTTAAATACTGAAGCAGTGCTAGATTAACTGTTTTCCTTCTTTCGAATACACTTTAAGGTTACATTAATTAAGGTTACATTCAGAGGTAAAACATATTGCTACTTTAAAATAATAATAACTCTAGTAGATGTAAAAGTATATGCAATGCTAAGTATGATTTAAACAATCATTACATAATTGACATATCTAAATAGAAATGAATGAACAAAATCAAGTTCCAATCTGTCCAAAAAACATATTATTAATAATACAAATAAGAAGAATGAGAATGCACAATCAATCATTTTAGTCTGTAGCCTACAATACAACAACTACAGTATGCTGTCCACTCATTATTCTGTTTGTGTAACCTTGGCACTATGTATCTATGTGGCACTATGTACGGAGCCATGTTAAAGATTAATAGCCAGCATGTCTAATAGATTTATATCACTATGATTAGCTAACGTCTCTAAAACTTTGATATGATGTCATATAAATGTGACTATGAAGGACAGATGAAGTCTCACTCACCTGCAACTCTGAGCTCCTCAGCAATGGGTGGCTGTCTCAGCATGCTTTTATCAGTTGATAATGGCATGCTATGCAGAAAGTAAAAGTAGGAATGGCCTTCAAATGTCCTTTCCTTCATATTGACATTGCAATAGCATCTTTATAGCCAAATCATTCCATGATACTTGATAGCCAGTGCTTCTTACATATGTGGTTTATGTACATGCCAGCAGTGGCTATGGTAGATAAAAATAGCATAATTGGCTGGCATCACAGCATGATTTGCCAAATAAATTATTTTAATATTGAGTGAGGAAAATAAATAAGTAAATGCAATCAAATAGTGTACTTGAGTATAATTGTCATTTTACTTGAGTATTTCCCTGCAGAAGGGGATTCACATATGTTACTTAAATAAAAGTATCACTAACACAATGTAGAAATACTTGTAGATCTATTTTCCAAAGATTTGAATACATACCTTGTGCAATGGGACCTTCTGCATAATGAATATGAAAGTACTTGGTACGTTAAGTATATTTTGATGCCAAAACTTTTGGACTTTTATTCAAGCAAATTTTGAATACCGAACTTGTACTTGTAACATACTTTATTCCTACAATAGGTCATTGATACTTGGAACAAACACTTTCTACAATAGGGTATTGACATTTACTTACGTAAAACCAAACAGGTACTTCTTCTATCACTGATAACTATTATATTAGATTGATTACAAGCAATGTAATAAAGTGGATGCAAATTAGCATCTCTGTCTAAATAAATAAATAGTACAATCACTGATCAACTCTATAACATTATAATGTACATGCAGTACATTTACTTAAGTACTGTATACTAAAGTAAAATGTTCAGGTGTCTTTATTGTCTTATTCCCCATTTTCAATTTTCCCTTTATACTCCATCTCAGAGGCAAATATTGTACTTTTACTACGCAACAATAATTTGACAACTTTATTACTAGGTATTTTGCATTTGGATTATTATTACACAACATACATTCACCACTTCAGCAGATCCACAGATACATAATATTGTGAAAATAGCTGATACACAAGATCACAACGCCTCACGTTTATTGTCTCTTTCATATCATTTGACAATTTGGCCAATGTTTGACCAGTTTTTTTCTTAGTTTGTTGATTACTTTTGACACAGTTTCCGTTTTATTTATTGTTTAGGTATTAAAGTCTTAAAAGTCCTTAATTGTCAATGCACTGTCACCTGGGGACCCCCCCAGAAAACATGTGGGGATCTCTCCGGGGGTCCCGACAGGCTGAGATCCACTGAATTAGACACAGCTGTGGGCAAAACCAGAGGATGTAAAAGTAACATTGCAGTTTCCAGATCCGGTCTGTGTGCCTGAACGTGTTAATGTTTTCAAATTACAGGGCCAGTAAAGTGGGCTCCTTCAGACCGGATCTGACCACCGATATACCACCCCATGGTGCATTATGGTCCGAGAGTGGATGCTAATTCCCGGGAGACTTCCAGAGGCGGGATATCAGCAGTATAGTTGATGCACAGCTAATTTACCTGTTACTACACTGAATCTCAAACAAAGCAAGATATTTTATTGATTCATTGATTTAATACTGTATTAGTCAGAAATGTAGACAGCACGTATACAGGATAATACAAATGATTGTTTCCATTGTGGCCCTATATGTACTGTATCACACAGTTGAAGGCAACAGGCAATTGGCTTCGTAAAGGTCCATATAGTCATTAGCACAGATTCGGCTTCTCTTCTTGCAGTGTGTTAAATTGTTTACGTGATTCATTACCATTCAAGAAGTACTTTTCCCATGAATTTACTTTACGGTAGATGTTTCAAAAAATCTGGTAAAACTTAATCCCATGAAGCTCATTTCTACAATGCATATATGCTAATAACAATGTAGGCCTATAATAGGGCACGCAAACCTTGCACCTTTGGTATTCGGGGCGTGCGCCATTTTGAAGGTGACAAGTCAAATATATGACAAATATATATAGCAGAATAGCAGAACAACAGTGCATCAAGCCAACAATGTTACGAGCAAGCTTCAAAAACATTTGAAAGTGTATTTTATTTGAAAACAAGTCACATTTATATGTTACTGTACATGGAACACGCCCTAATATTTATTATATAAAACTAGTCGCTACAGCTAGAGCATAACCTCATTGTCTGTTATGCTGTATGCAGGGGGAAAAAGCAGCAGGTTCAATCATCATAGCACATGGATTCTGAGATGTGCACACCATAGGCTACATTAAGATCTTAATGATAACCAATATAACATTTTAACTCTTCTGTGCTAAAATATGTATAAGAGTCAAAGACTGAACTCTCTTACAAGTGAATTCACATGAATGTATATGACCATTATGACTTCCAGTGCTGTATTTAACCTTTTGATCACTTTTGCAAAGTAATTAGTACATTTACTCAAGTAAACTATGCAACAGTGCTTAAAATGCACAGTACAATGAGGCACTTTTACTTTAATTTCCATTCGTGTTACTTCTACTCTACTACAATTACAGAATTTGACAGCTTTAGTTAAGTGTTACGTTGCAGGTTGTATATTTTTTATTCAAAACCTAGATTGATCACTTAATACTTTGGCTATTTGTAAAAAGCTCATCGACATTGTGTTGTGAGTTTGTAGATCTTCTGCTTTCTTGAGGGCTCTTTTTTGTTCTTTTTTTTTTAAAGCTTAACGATATTTGGAAAATATGAGTAATTTTACCTTGGTACTCTAAGTATATTTTAATGACAATAACGCCCTTCACCCCATACTGCCTATCACCCACCACCCCACCTCATGACTTGAGTATGATTTAGCCATTAAACTATTTAAAGTCTAATAATAAGACACATCAAGGAACTGTAAATGATACTACCAACGTTCACCCCTTACTTGGTATGACGTGAATGAGGTGAACTTGCTTCTTGGTAATGTCAGCCAATAAGAAAGGTGTCCCACATAATGTTATTTCCATCCCTTGTACTCATGCACATTTCATTTCAGCTTTATAGGCCTGTCAGTGTGAAATGATTAATTAACAGACTATATTTATTGCACACACAGCTGATATACAGTCCAAGATTGTCATAGCTTGCCTATCAAATCAAGCAGATACTAAAATTGCCTAAACACAAGAAGCTTTCATGAATACACTATTGTCAGGCATAACCTCTGACTGTACTGTACTGTTAATTGTGGTAAAGTATTCAATAAATCAAAAAGGGCTGAGCACAAGCTTTATTATACGTTCATGAAGCTGTCCTAATCCGGGCGCACACACACGCACAGTCGTACACAAACACACGCATGCACGCACACGCACATACGCACGCACGCACGCACGCACGCACGCACGCACGCACGCACGCACGCACACACGCACACACGCACACACACGTACACACACACACACACACACACACACACACACACACACACACACACACGTAGTTCTGCCATATTTTATTGCCATTTTGACCAGGCTCCTTATGTATATATTTGACATTGCTTGTAGTTGAGGTCTTTGGGTAAACCCCAGTCCCGAAAATACCCGGGATCCAACCCATCCACAAAAAGTGACTCCGGGGTCGGGTAATAATAATATCAATAATAATCCACCACTCAATGGAGGGGGAGAGAGAGCTACAGATCTCGCATGGAAGAGAGTTTGTGACTGGAGTGAAGGGCCTTTTTTTCTTTCTTTTTTTACCCACTTGACCTGCAACCAAAGTGAAGCGTTGACGCAACTGGAAACAAATACATGATCTTCAGGTCTGAACTCATATAGGCGGGATACGTTAGGCTCCGGTATCTGACCTTTCTTTCTTTCTTTCTTTCTTTCTTTCTTTCTTTCTTTCTTTCTTTCTTTATTTTTCTTTCTTTCTCACCATGCTGGCTTGTGGTGGACATTTTTGTCAAAATTCAGTAACAATTCCCAGTGACATCATCGATGGGGAAACCAAGCTAATAGAAACAGCAGGATTTGTATTCCTGGAAATTTAGCATGCTATAATGGAAGCCATTATTCTCGTGGTAATACAAATCAATATAATATATGTGAATTTTGTTTGGAAAAAAAACCTTGCCTAACAATGATGTCGCTGGTAGGCGGGTTTATGAAGTGTCCACAGTATAGGAGAGGACTATACATCACTAGTCACTCAGTGATGTATCCTGAGGTCAACAGGGTTTTGGGTCTACCGACATAATATACCCCTCACTCAGGCGACCCAGCTGGGATTGATCAAATCCCGATTTACGTCCCAGTCCCTCAATCAGTCCTTCAGGGAATGAGCAAGGCCACACAATCTGTTGCTCCGGAACTAAGCCAATTTACTTAATTAACCTGTATATATATATGTCTCACACGACCCACAGTGAAGCATAGACATATAAACCTATAAATATGAACATATAACCTCTTCCGACTCTGGGGCGTCTGTATCTCAACGGAAGGCAACATGGAGGCAACGGGACGCGATATTGGCCATAGCTTTCCCGAGATTCCTTGATCAGAGGCGCGACTCCCTCTTTCCCAGCAGCACTTGCGTTCAGGATTCCGCTTGACTTCCTCTTCCCGTTGGAGACAGGTCGCTCCATTGGTGCAGCGACCAATGAGGAATCTATACATTTTTTATATACTGTATGCAGTCAAGCCTGATTTAAACGTCACTGTACCACGTGTTGCATGCTGAAAATAGCTGATCTGCAAGCTCACAACGCGTCACGTCAGCAACACGTGAGCTTGTAGATCAACTATTTTCAGCACGCGGAAATATGCAGGATGTGAGACGTTCCGAAACTTTTGCCTTTACAATAAAAGCCGATCTGATAAAATCAGATTTCACAAGTTCATTTTCACATGGCAAATATAAAAACAAGCTAAGTGGATTAGGCCTACTGAGTCGGTGGAATTTCACATTGCAAAAGGGTGCAGGAGGAGTGGGCACCTAAACTTTGTGGGTACCTCAGTGTTAAATTGGCTATTTTTCCCAAAATGTAAAAGAATAAGGAATTAATTTGGATCATGGTAATGGACATAATTGTAAAAGTTGTCACTTTATTAAAGTGTTTTTTAAGGTTTGGACTTTATTCCCAGGAATAAAGTCTGTGGTTCTAAAAATAACTAAAATAGTTCATTTTTGGAAACATGAACTTTAGTTAAAATGTTGTAATGATGAACTATGAACTGAACTAGTTCGTTTTTACATTTGTGAACTGTGAACTGAACTATAGAAAGTGAACTTCCCAACACTGGGGTTAACATACAGTATATTAATATGGACCCTATAAACAATTTAAGATAGGTATGGCTTTTTGTAATTATTAAATCTTGTCTGGCTCATGCCTGCAGTCTATGTATTTGTTTTAAGGCATGGTTGACATGACTGGCTGGCGATAAAGGTTTGGCCCTGGCCCAGATAAATGTCATCCCATAATAAAACGGCTCAAATGATGTTATTGTAATCCCTTGTAGCCTACTCATCACATTTCATTTCAGCATTACATGTCAGCATGAAATGATTAATTAATAGACTATATTTATGCACACTCAGCCCCTCTCACACAGCTGATACAGTCCAAGATTGTCACAGCTTGCATATCAATTGGGTCAATAAATAACTAAATCAGTCAAAATGGGCCTAGCACAGAGCTAAACATCTTTATTTGTGTTTATAATTTATATTCATCAATAAATTATTGAACACAAACAGCATAGCATGCACAAGCTTGGGAAACTCAACACGTGTTTCAGGATACAGATCAAGGATACAGGAAGCATTGTCTCCATAGTTGGTGGTGACTGACAATTATCACCTGCACACAGCACAGAAATTGTAAATTGTAAATTGATCATTCATGCCTGCAATCTGCAGGCCTCTTACTTTTTTTGCAGAACAGGAGGTTTCTCTGTGATTTCATAATTAGTTCTCCATATGAAGTTTACCCACATCTTATTCATTTTTGTTACATATTTTCTTGGGGGTAGCTAGAAACATGAGTGTTGATATTAAATAATGTCTGTATTTCCACTTTGGACCTGTACGAGGCATTTAGAATAATATCTGTTTCATTTTGCAACTTTGTCATTCTCTTCTACCATTTTATTTCCCAAAACAGTTTTCCTTACATAGGTCTATATACACACACACACACCCAAAAGGTTTATTTAATCTTTGACTATAACATTTACTTTCCTCTACTCCCATTCCAAACTTATTCTGTTTTGTATTGGTTAAATTTAGCTCCAGCTACCTCTTCATACAGTTAAAAATGTTTATTTACCACATCCATTTCATATTGGTTTATTATTATAATGGATATATCGTCTGCATAAGCCAAGGCCACTACGGTCTGGCCTGTGCTAGTGGTTGTTGCCTGTATATTTACATCTCTATTTATTCTCTTTAAAAGTGGATTAATAGAGGATATACAAGGCTGCACTAGCCGGACAGCCCTGCTTAACCCTCTTCTCTATTTCAAAAGGATCTGTAAGGACTCCGTTGACATTGATTTGAACAGTAGATCTTGCCTACAACAATTTAACAAACTATTTTGGATGCTATATTTTTTCATCACCATCGACAGATAGTCACGGGAGATGTAATCAAAAGCCTTTTTTTGGTCAAGTCCTATAATATAAAAGTCTTTCTCAGTGGCTGAAGTTATAATGTCATAGATGTTTATTAGTCATAGTCTTAGATGTATATTAGAAACAAGTGCCAGTTGTCTAACATTTCACAGCCCTTGTAAGGGTTGCATTCTACTGTTTGACCATTGTCCAAGATTACCCTCAGGACAGCTGCCATTTTATGGCCCTAGCTCCCTCTACGCAGGCATGCATGCACACATACACATAGTCACGCACGCACGCACGCAAGCACACACACACACACACACACACACACACACACACACACACACACACACACACACATGCGCGCGCACACATGCACACGCACGCACACGCACACACACACACACACACACACACACACACACACACAGACACACACACACACACACACACACACACACACACACACACACACACACACACACACACATTTTAAAAATAGCACATCAGGGAACCTCCCCTGTTCTTTTGTGTATAGAGCTGGTGCCTGTGATGACCCGTGGAGCAGCTGTTTTTCCCGACAAGTTCATTTTGTCTATTGTTTGGCTTTTTGTTTTAACAATACATTATTTTTGCCTGGTTTTCCCATACTTTTCTTCCAGACAGGTTTGCTATATCTCACAGTACTGTACTGTATGTTACCGCACTGAAATTATCAAGACTTGACTTCAAGCCGCTGGAATTCTACAGCTCTGTATGAAAATTAAATTGAACTTTCAAGTGGCGGTCAGCTATCTTCATCATACAGTTATTCAATGCAGTTTATGTTATGCACATTTTGTAATCTGTAATCATTTTAACCGGTAGGCCTACCGTTCACCTTAGATGACCAGAGTTAGAGTTGGCTTATTGCTCCCTTTTGTCTGTGTGTACAATTTAATTTAATTAAATATCACATGTATAGAGTAAACGGTGTACAGTATATAACCAACAGGTCCCTGCCCCTGGTACCACCCTCCCAAGGAGACAGTGGTCTACGCTCAATAGATTCAGGATTGGACATGGCCCCTGCTTGGCCAGCCTCCACAAATGGGGCAGTAGCCCAAGCCCACTGTGTGCGTGTGGTGAGGAGCAAACTATGAAGCACATCATAGAAGTTTGTCCTCTCCAAAGACTGGAAGGAGGATTAATTACCCTCCACACAGCAGACCAAGAGGCAACCGTTTGGCTTAAGGACTTTGCATTCGCTAAATAAATAAACTGTCAGGAATGGTCTAATTTGTTTCATTTGAATTGAATTTGATCGTATTAGTGACTTTCTTCACATGTTTTTTAAATGTTAGGGTTGAGTCTAAAATGACTCTGAGGTACTTGAACTCTGTGACAAGGTCAAGTTCCTCTCCACCCAGAAACACATTTGATGACTCCAACACAACTGGTCTTTTGGAGAAGGCCATGCAGACTGTCTTTTTGGCATTCAAGAGCAGACATGAATCTATAAGCCAGTCTTGAATGCTTCCGGGCTACACAATAGTCGCATCCGCGATGCGATGTGAGCTTGTCACCCGTGCGCACAGTCCCAATGTTTGTAAACAAATAATTGGTCTATAAGCCATAATACTCCAGTTTTGAGGGGCGCTAGCGCCTCCAATGCTCAGCTTTCCGGGTTTTTGTACAAACATTGAAGACAAAAGTGAGGACGGAAAAGTGAGGGTCCTTGAGGGGTTTCCAGGGGGTCCCCAGCCCATGTTTTTAGCAACAAAATCAAATTAGTGGAATTACCACTTCAACCATATTATTCATGCTGACTATTTTGAAGATAGCAGTTCTACAAGCTCACCACATGTCACAAATGTGTCAAAATAAGAGGCCTCACATGTCACATACAGTAATGTCTCTCTCTCTCTCCCTCTCTCCCCACTCTCTCGTCTATTAACCTAGGCCTAGGCTACAATCCACACTATGTGGCCCTCAGTGACAGAAAAAGTAGGCTACTCATTGTTTATTTAAGTTACAATGGGCCTACTGCAATAAAGATCAAAATAGCTGTTACAAGTAAAAGTCTGGAATTCAAAATATAGGCTAGAGTAAAAGTAAAAAAGTAGCCTATTGGTGTCAAAATGTAGGACTTAAAGTACAAAGTACTCATTATGCAGTAGGCTATGTCCCATTTCACAAGTTTTCAAATGTATTAAAAAAAATATTTTGAAAATAGCAGATCTACAAGCTCACAACGCTCATTGCGTCGCATTGCGAGATCCTATTGTCAAATGGCCTAAATGTACAGTATATAGGGCTGAAGTGGGTAATGTATGTTTTGTAATAATAATCAAAGTAACTAGTAACTAATATAATATATAGTGGAGTAAAATAACAATATATCTCAGTTGAAATATGAATCATGATTATGTTGAGTGTCACATACGTGAGAACATCTTGTCCTTGTCTAGAACATTTAAACATGGATATTCTATAGTTTGTTTGATTGATTGATTGATTGATTGATTGAAAATGAAAGAAAAACGAACATTTACTCCAATGAAGGGTTTTGAATTTATGTTTATCATTGTATTTAACCTATACAATGTAACTTTGTAACTTCATGTCTCCAAGAAAGTGTAACCAATGCTGTTGCATTGTGCCAAAGTTACATTCAGTTATACAAAACTGTTAAAAAAAAAACTAAAATAAATAAAAAACATTTTGAATGTAATTTTTTGCAGTGAGGGTCATTCACCTTTCTGTACACATACATCACTTATCAGTGATCACATGACCACTGATTAGGCTACATTACTTTTCCTTAACAGCTCCATTTACAACATAATATACGCATGCAAAATATAGGCTTGCTCTTGCTGCCCCCTTGTGGTGAAAACGGACAAATGCACCACACGTCCTGACATTAAATTCGTTTTTCCAACCATTTTCTTTTTGTTAGAATACACCTTGGAATTTATGGTACAATATTCATTAATTAGGCGTTGCTTTATTTTCTGTATTATTTCTTGATTTTACTATGTTTTTTACAATCTATGTGTCTGTTTATGATCTGTATGTTTTCTGCTAGAACTAAGCATCGTGTGTTTCAACCCGAACGAGAGAGAGAGTGACACGCGCGAGGACTGTGTGTCCTCCCCTCTCTCTCGTCCGGGTGGAAACGTCACCAACCAAAGTAAACAGAGCAGAGCAGAGAGTGAACGTGATACAGAGGAAGTCTGTAGTGAACAAAGTAACAAACCCTTCTATACAACTCTATGGAACAAAGCCATCTCTGTGTAACTCGTTGTGTCCGAGACGGTCTTTGTCTTGACAGTGACAGACTGGCTCGTTGTGAAAACGGGAGGAATTACATTTACACACGAATAGTTCAAAGACGGTTTGTTTTGTGGATGCTAACGCTAATACTAAACTATCTTCAAGGAATACCCACGGCCACTTTGGAGGTGTAGCGCCGTGTGTTTTATACCAGAAGAAGGTATGTTTTAGTTTAGTTTTTATACAATAATAATGTGAGTTGGAGTGCTGGCCTGAAATAAAACGGGGCATTTATTAGTGAACACGAAAGAAAACAATGTTTTCATTATTATTATTAGTAGTAGTAGTAGGCAGCATATAATTTGCATGTAGCCTGAGATTTAGACTCTCTAGATGTATTTATCCTTTATCGATTCTGACATATTCACTCTGAGGAGGCTAATTTGCATGAATCATTGACAAAGCAATGCTATACGGCCCGTATAATACCGTTTACTCAAAATATCACTGTTTTTTTCTCTCTTGTGCAGAGTCATCACATTTTACTTATTCATATCTTTCATCTGTCGTATTTTTTTAATTTTCTTTCTTTCCCCCCTTGTTTGTTTTCAAATCCGTTCATCGTTATCCATCTGCTTTCTTTCTACTGCCCATAGAGTTATTCTAGCCATTGCTGGGCACTGTTTTTCTGGCAAATCAAAGCTAGTAAATTTAAGACGATCTCTTCAAAATAAGAGTACCCTCTAGAGTATTGAAAAAAATATTAATTTGCACATTTAAACTATAAATGAAGCATTTAAACGATGCTATAAGACACACATTATGTAAAAATAAGTAATAAGTAATGTTTCTGTGTAAAGATAAGTAATTAAAAAGTTATCTATTCTAAATGGATAAATGCTATTCACTGGAGTGCATGGACTTTATAAAGTGGACGCTGGACAAAAATCCCTGCTATGTTTCGACTAGTGTGACATACGCATGCGTCCGGGCCTCCGGGGAGACCTCCTCTACAACACCACACTCCGCTAAGCAGCAGAGTTGTAAAAAATAAATTGGCACCAGGTCAAAAACTTCACATGTCCAGACTAAAGTGGACTGCTTTTTTTCTACTGCCTATAGAGCAGTGGTAACCAACCTTTTCAAGCCCAAGAGCCCATTTTATTCCCAATTGTAAGCCAAGATCTACCACTAAAACGTGTTAGAAAAAACACTTGTTTTTTTGCTATTTCTGACAGGCTCAATGCATGTGCACACATCCACACAAAGACTAAAGCTTAAATAAGAATAAAAACTTATAGTAAGTTATATTATCAATGTCAAATAATATTAAAGGACCTATAACATAGAATTCAACTCTTTTCTGTTTTTGGAGCTCCCATATGTGTTTTCTATCCCCACAAATAACCAATTTTGAACAATCAGGCTTTCATATCATATCAGGTGCTTTAATAGAAATTGCTCTCAGGAACAGCTCAACTGATTTTGGCCTCATCGTGATGTCATCAATGTCACCCTACTTTGTATAATTCCTCCTCTTCTTAAGTATTCAGTTCCAAATTTGCATTTCCACTTTGTTTACAATGTCCACCATTGTCGATTTTCCAAGCTGGCATGGAATGGAAACAACCTGGTTTTATCTAGCATCAGTATTATAATGACTCAAATATTAAATAATCTGCATCTGCACCCCCACCACCTCAGGACATTGTGGTACTGCAGCTAAAACTGCTTTCAAAGTCCAGAAAGAAATGACAAGGCCTGGTTATATCAGTGGTGATTGAGGCTCAAAACCATTAGAAATAACTTTGAGGGACATAGACAATATGATATTAAATATTAAAAGCCATTTTAGAAAGTATGTTATTTGCGCTTTAAGACAAATGTATTAGAAATAAAAAATATTAGGACAAAAATACAAATAAACTTCTTTGTTGAGTTTTTTTTTTAATAAAACAAAATGCAAAGGACATGAATTGCTTTTACAGCACAATATTTTGTTTCTCATTTCAATGAATATTCACATATTTGTAAAGTTTGAACGCCAACTTTTAACCAAACGTGGCAGAAACACTGTGCACGTCATGTGCGTGCGCGAGTGCACTCTTTATTTGTGCGTAATAAAGAGTGCACTCGCGCACGCACATGACGGATTATTATCGATCAAAACAATCCTTAGCGTCGCTTACAAAAGCATGTGTTACAAAATCACCGACCTGGATGGATAAATATCAGTGGTCCATCCATTGTGTGACCTGATTAACGAGCAACGGTAGGCAGCCGAGTAAGTTAACAGTTTAGTAAATTAATAGTCTACCGTAGCTGTGTGTCAGATGTTCTGTCTGAAGCAGTCAAAGCCAAGGAGAATGTTACAATTTAATTCACAATCGAGCATCTTGTCATGTTTTGACAGCGGCACTAAACATTTTGACAATTTGTCATAGTGATATTTATCCAGCCAGGTCGGTGATTACTTATCATTCATGCTGTGCAACACGCTAAGGATTGTTTTGATCGATAATAATCCGTCATGTGCGAGTGCCGAGTGCACTCTTTATTTGTGCGTGCAGCCGTGCAGTGTTAAAAGTTGGCGTTCGAACTTTACAAATAATAATATTGAATAATATTCAACGTGTCGGGGACGCTATCATGCTGCGTTCACTCTGATGCTCTCATTGCGCTGTGTGCTGCCTGCGAGGGGAACAACAGACACACAGCACATGAGCACAGAGTGCTAAAAGGGGGAGGGCCGAGGGCGGTGCGGTGGAAGCAAGGGGAACAGATCTTCAAGCTGAAATGCATCGAGCCTCTACACGTTGTTAGCTTGTAGATCTGCTCTTTTTTTGCGAACGACATTCTGCTGTGTATTGCTGCAGACACTTCGGGATCGACTTGAAAGGTTCCCGCGAGCTACTGGTAGCTCGCGAGCCCCTGGTTGGTTACCCCTGCTATAGAGCTATTCTAGGCCTTGCTGGGCACTGTTTATCTGGCAAATCTAAGCTAGCAAATTTAAGACGATCTCTTCAAAATAAGAGTACCCTCTAGAGTATTGAAAAAATATTAATTTGCACATTTAAACTATACATTAAGCATTTAAACGATGCTATAAGACACACATTATGTAAAAATGTAAACATAAGTAATAAGTAATGTTTCTGTGTAAAGATAAGTAATTAAAAAGTTATCTAAATGGATAAATGCATGGACTTTATAAAGTGGACGCTGGACAAAAATCCCTTCTATGTTTCGACTAGTGTGACATACGCACATGTCCGGGGAGACCTCCTCTACAACACCACACCCTCCGTTAAGCAGCAGAGGTGTGGCACCAGGTCAGACGTCAAAAAACGTCACATGTCCAGACTATAGTGGACTAAAGTGGAGGCTGGACAAAAAATCCCTTCTACAGTATGTTTCGACTCATTGCTGGTCTTTTTGTGTTCCTTTCCTATTGTGTCTCTCTCTCTTTCTGCCGCTGTCCTTTGTTCCCCCCCTCCACCCTTTCCCCCCCTCACTATATGTTTATTTTCCCTTTTTACCTCCTTTATGATGAATTCCTGTTCTGTTCTGTTCTTTGGCTATATAGAAGTGTCTATTTGTACGTCTCTAAATGTTTTGATGAATTGAACAAGGTGGACCCTCTTGTAAACAAGTGTAATGCTTTATTGGTCGTTCACTCACAGTTAACAGTATTTGTATTGAGTTGTGCTTGAAATGTACTGTAATTCTGCAAACTACATATTTCAATCAATCAATCAATCAATCAAAACTCTCATTACCACTGAGCGAGTCTCAGTTACCACCGTTTTGGTGCTATACAGAGCAGTGGTTTGCTCTTCACTGCAGCTCATCGACATCATGTTGTAGTTTTCTGTGATAGCGGTGGTCACCTTATCACCTAAAACTGGAGTATGAATAGGCCTTTAGAGTCTTTGTAATAATTAACCCTGAACTTTGGTATTGTAATTGTTTCTTTCTAGACTCTGTGGAGTCCAGACAGCAGCAGGTGCAGATGAACTCTCCAGACTCAGCCAGACCTGTTTCAATTAAACAGGAGGTACCTGAAGACCAGCCAGACCTCTGTAAGTCTCTCTCTTGTCCAGCTCGAAGGTGTTCATTGTCACTTGATGCAACAGTTGCTAGCTGCACTATTGGCAGACAAATGATTTGTGCTTCAACAGTGTGGAATAAGACACGATTAAATGTTATATAAAGGTAATACTAGTACAACATAAATAATAGAAACACATTAAATCTGCCAGGACAGTAGACTATTTTATTTAGAATTTGGACTTCAATAGTCTGGAAGGATGGAATGTTTCTAGTTATAATTACTAGAATTTTGCCGCCCTTCGGGCGGCTCATCCCAGAGTTACGTTGCAGCGCAATATGGGAAGAAGGAAATTGCGGGAGTTGACAGACTCCACATGTAGTAACGGATGGGTTATTAATTATTCTTATGTGTTGTTGCGTGCGCCCGCACACACACACAACATACACGTGACACAGGTTTTATGGGTAATGGAGTTGGAATATAAGCTCAGGATTTTAAACAGCGCTGGGGAGGTGATTAATCTAAACATATTAATTAAAAGCGAGCATCGCGCAGAAAGTAATTACATCACGATGTGGGTCGTGATTGCTCTTAAGGGTTAACCCATTTGAGTGAGCCTCCAAAGCAATTCAGTTTTAACAATAAATTAAATGCTTTTTTTGGGTCCAAACTAAATCGTCTCCACAAACCGTACTTAGCTCAGAGGAAGCCATGTTGAATGAATTTTGGGTTTGTTTCCAGTAGGACGACGTTACAAAGTGAACACACACATGTAAATCCCACCCACTAAATGTGATTGGGTAAAGCGTGGTTGCTTCCTAGTCTACTTGTAGGCCAGTGATGCATATTTTGAACAGACTCGTTGACGTGAGTCAATAGTCTAGGGGGACTAGCAGGGGAGCCACAGCGGCGGAGTCAGTGGTGGCGGTTTGGTTCTACAAGCTAACGTGTCTCTACATGTATTTATGGTTCTCTCATTTATGGTTCTCTCATTTATGGTTCTCTCTTCTTTCTAGACTCCCTGCACCTCTCTGTGAGTGAAGAGGAGTTTCCCCCTGAACAACATCAGGAGAGGAGCTCCAGTCTGGTCAAGGACGAAGCACAACCTCCACAACATGAGAGGAGCTCCAGTCTGGTCCAGGACGAACCAGAGCCATCTCCACAGATTAAAAAGGAACACGAGGAGCTACTAGAAACAACATGGGAGGCTGAAGCCTCAACGTGGACTAGTGAAGGAGGTGATGATGATGATGATGATGATGATGATGATGAATCTGATGATGGTGATGGTGATGATGATGAAAACAAAGACACAGAGCCTTTAGCCAGCACCTCAACTGAAGACATGAAAACACAAGCTTATATAAACTACTGGGTTGCATCACAACAATCCACTAGTGATGAGAAGCTCCTCTCTTCACACTGTTCTGAATCTGACACCGGAGATGATTGCGGGGAGACAAGTGGAGGTGTCCACACCGGAGAAAGACCTTTCCGCTGTAAACTGTGTGGCAAGAGTTTCATTCGGTCAGGTCATGTGAAGACACACATGCTTGTCCACACTGGAGAAAAACCTTTCCACTGTGAACTGTGTGGAAAGAGTTTCAGAGGGTTAACTGTCCTGAAGAGACACCAGCGTGTTCACACTGGAGAAAAACCTTTTCAATGCGAACATTGTGACAAGAGTTTCAATCAGTCACATCACCTGAAGACACACACGCTTGTCCACACTGGAGAAAAACCTTTCCACTGTAAACACTGTGACAAGAGTTTCATTCGGTCAGATCAATTGAAGACACACCACTTTGTCCACACTAGGGAAAAACATTATAATTGTAAACATTGTGACAAGAGTTTCAATTCGTCATCTACGCTGAAGACACACCAGCTTGTCCACACTAGAGAAAAACATTATAATTGTAAACATTGTGACAAGACTTTCAATTCGTCATCTATGCGGAACGCACACCTGCATACTCACACTGGGGGAAAACATTTTCAATGCGAACATTGTGGCACAAGTTTTAATAAATCATCTAAGCTGAAGGCACACCAGCGTGTCCACACTGAAGAAAAGCCTTTCCACTGTTCACACTGTGACAAGAGTTTCAAAGGGTTAAGTGACATGAATAGACACCAGCGTATCCACATTGGAGAAAAACATTTTCACTGTAAACTGTGTGACAGGAGTTTTAATCAGTCAAGTACTCTGAAGACACACCAGCTTTTACACACTGGAGAAAAACCTTTCTGCTGTAAACTGTGTGACATGAGTTTTACTCAATCAGGTACTCTGAAGAGACACCAGCTTGTCCACACTAGAGAAAAACATAATTGTAAACATTGTGACAAGACTTTTGATTCATCATCTACGCTGAAGGCACACCAGCATATCCACACCGGAGAAAAACCTTTCCGCTGTAAACTGTGTGACAAGAGTTTTACAAAGTCAAGTACTCTGAAGACACACCAGCTTTTCCACACTGGAGAAAAACCTTTCCGCTGTAAGCTGTGTGACAAGAGTTTTACTCAGTCAAGTACTCTGAAGAGACACCAGCTTGTCCACACTGGAGAAAATCATTTTCAATGCGAACATTGTGACAATACTTTCAATTTGTCATCTACGCTGAAGGCACACCAGCATATCCACACTGGAGAAAAACCTTTCCACTGTAAACTGTGTGACAGGAGTTTCATTCGGCCAGGTCAATTGAAGGAACACATGCTTGTCCACACTGGAGAAAACCCTTTCCGCTGTAAACTGTGTGACAAGAGTTTTACTCAGTCAAGTACTCTGAAGACACACCAGCTTATCCACACTGGAGAAAAACCTTTCCACTGTAAAGTGTGTGACAAGAGTTTTAATCAGTCAAGTACTCTGAAGAGACACCAGCTTGTCCACACTGGAGAAAAACCTGTGTGACAAGAGTTTTATTACGTCGGCTCAATTGAAGGAACACCAGCCTATTCACACTGAAGAAAATGCTTTTCAATGTGAATATTGTAGCAAGAGTTTCAAAGGGTTAACTCAGCTGAAATCACACAAGCTTGACCACACTGGAGAAAAACCTTTCCACTGTAAACTGTGTGAAAAGAGTTTAATTAGGCTACGTCAATTGAATGTACACCAGCGTATCCTCGATCATCTCAATTGAACGCACACCAGCTTGTCCACACTGGAGAGAAACATTTACAATGCGAACATTGTGGCAAGAGTTTCTATTATTTACATCAGCTGAAGACACACAGTCTATCACACACTGGAGAGAACCTTTCCACTGTACACAGTGTGACAAGAGGTTCAGTACGTCATCTAAGCTGTGTCGTTTGGTTCCGGCTCCATGATGGACACAGATCTAAAGTCAGTCTCCTTTCCTTCTGCATACTTGAACAAACTATCACGGATTGTATCGTCCCTTGGCGAACTCGGCGAGGGACGGTGGACCGTTATTTTTTGATGATGATGATCAACGGTCAGAAGATGGAACAATGCAAATACACACTGTTGTGTTGCTGGAGGGGCAGCACAGCAACACCACCGTCCCTCGGCGAACTCGGCTAGCCGAGTTTGAACGATAACGCGTCTTTGCATCGTTTTATCTGCCTGCCTGGCGTCTACCCGATCCGTCATCATCATCATAAAAAATAAACAAAACAGTAGTAACGTAAACAAAACAGTAACATAGCCCAGATATTTTCCCTCAGTCCCTATGCTCATTATTTAGCTTATACAAAAGCCAATTACCGACGAAGGGTAGATGGGATCAATGTGTACTTTTTTCCTCGTAAAAGGACTTTCATTCTATTCGGTGTATAGCATGTATAGGACATTTTTTGTGTTAATTTTTATAACTGCCTGTCAACGTCTGACAAACGGTCCCTAACTAGGCATTCTGTTCAAGAAGAGCACATTACTACAAAAGTGTTGCATAAAGGTACATTTCTCCAGAATGAAAGATGGTAAAATAAATAAAATAAAAATAAAATTGAGTGGTCAAATTAAGGTTTCTTTTGAGGTAGGCTATGTTGGCCTTGGAAAAGGTTGATCGCCCAATGCTATCAGCGTAGTGGCTGCGGTAATCAGGCTGCGGTAATCATTAGCACGCGTTGTGTTAATACTGCTCCTGTCAACAGAAGTTGTGTTATTGATTGTTTTTAATTGATTGTTATTTCCGGGCCATAGGGTGTGACTTTTGTGTGACCTTGTCACGTCGGTGAGGAATAGTATTAAAAATGTTCAGTAGTTATTTTCAATAGTTTAGTAATAATGAGTGTTCACTGTGTACTTTTTTTTGTTTGTTTGTTTCTTACTTTCTTTTTTATGGTTATAATAAAATAACCAGTCTAAATAAATGTACTAGACGATGTGTATACCATTAAGTTTTGTCCAAAGTGTAATTTGTATATTTTGTATCCTTGTGTGTGCTTCACTTCCTTCAGCCAGTGTTGCCATGTCTGCTAATTATAAGCTTGTTTTTCTGTAAAGCCGCTTGTAAATAAATTATTGGTAGTTGCTGGTCGTGTTTTTTTTTTGCTTTTTTCTAAAGTGTACAGTAGTTGCTTATTTGGGCTTGCTATCTAATGTTGTTTACACCAGTGGTTCCCACATTTCTTCACGTCAAGGAACCCCAGATTAATGTAATTTTCCACAACACACATCAATCTGAAAATATTTTGTGCCAATTTTGTTAAATAATAAATAAAAAGCACATCTACAGGCGACACGTGTGTAGGAGAGGTTACGGCTCTGGAGGCGACACCAGATGTGCTGGAGGTGACGCTGGAGGTGCTGCAGGCTCTGGAGGCGACGCCGGAGGTGCTGCAGGCTCTGGAGGCGATGCTGGAAGTGCGTCTTCCGCTGTGTCTTCTTGTCTAGAAATGCAGTCATGCCTCTTCATTATGCAATAGTCACACAAGTGATATTATGAGGTTTTGTTAAAAAGCAATGCATAATGTAAGGGTAGAGCACATGTTTTAGTAATGAGGCTGGTGGTGGAAGATAGCAACTCAGCAACAGGAACACCCATTGCACAATGCTTAAATCCCCAAATAGTGTGTACTGTGACTTGGGCACATAATAGGACCCTTAAGTATGTTTTTAAAGTCTCTTGCTCTTCATGATTCTGCTCATCACCATTTCTAGCTTAATAACCTGGAAAAGGTCAACTTCACCACATCTGGTGGTGATCGTGTATAATTTGATGAGAATGGTGATGCTTTACCAATCTTCGATATATTGAACTGGGCGTGGCTCCCTGATGGAAGCACAAAGATTCACAACGTAGGTGTGTTCAACAAGACAGCCTCCGGAGATGAAGAATTCATCCTCAATGAAGACAGAATCTTCTGGAACTTTCAATCCGCAAAAGTAATTTCACCTTTCTATAATTTTTAATTGAGCTCATGATGTGAATGAAATTTATATTTAAACTGATCATTGTCACGTTCCTCTGCAGCCTCCTCCTCAGTGTGCAGTGACAGCTGTTCTCCTGGAACCCGTGTGGCCAGAAGGAAAGGCGAACCTGTCTGCTGCTTTGACTGCATTGCTTGTTCTGAGGGAGAGTTCAGCAATGAGACAGGTAGGGTTACATAATGTAGCTACAGTATATGTACAGAAGGTTATAAGAAGATACGTGAGTGTCCCTTTAATCTTGTACTATTTGTTAGACTCTACAGAGTGCACCGTGTGTCCAGAGGACTTCTGGTCCAGTCCCCAGCGTGACCACTGTGTCCCTAAGATCATTGAGTTCCTGTCCTACCATGAGGCCCTGGGGATCTCCTTAACAACCATCTCATTGCTAGGAACATTTGTCTGTGCTATTGTCCTGGGGATCTTTGTTTATCATAAAGACACGCCCATGGTCCGCGCCAACAACTCAGAACTCAGCTTCCAACTCTTGCTTTCACTCAAACTATGTTTCTTGTGCTCACTCCTGTTCATTGGCCGTCCCAGACTCTTGACTTGTCAGCTAAGGCATGCGATATTTGGGATCAGGTTTGTGCAGTGTGTCTCCTGCATCCTGGTAAAGACTATGGTGGTGCTGGCTGTGTTCAAGGCCTCCAAGCCTGGTGGTGCAGACATCATGAAGTGGTTTGGTCATGCAGCAGAGAGGAACAGTTCTGATTCTTACTTCAATCCAGTAAATCCAATAATCTGCACAGTCTGGCTTGTGTCTGCCTCACCAACTCCTCATAAAAACACACAATACTATTCTGAAAAGATAGTCTATGAGTGCAATGTTGGATCAACAGTTGGTTTTGCGGTGTTACTAGGTTATATTGGCTTACTAGCACTCCTCAGTTTCCTCCTAGCATTCATGGTAAGGAATCTTCCAGACAACTTCAATGAAGCTAAGTTAATTACTTTCAGCATGTTGATCTTCTGTGCCGTGTGGATAGCCTTCATACCAGCATCAGTTCTCCAGGCAAATATGCAGATGTAGTGGAGGTCTTTGCTATTTTAGCATCTAGTTTGGGCATTTTGCTTGCACTGTTAATTGGACCAAAGAGTTATATAATCATTTTGAAACCTGAGAAAAACACAAAGAAGTCCATCATGGGTCGAGGTGCCACCAAGACATAGGAGCACAAAGTAAATGTCAAAACTGTTTATTTGTGTGTGTATTTTACATGTATATGAGGTACATAAAACCATATGACTCCCAGGCTGATCTCACTGGGGGAAAAGTTGTATACGTTTATTTGTTTAACAAGTAACAATCAATGTTAAAATACATTCTGGATGTGACACTTGCAAGCCGAAATAGCTCATTTGGGAGAGCGTTAGACTGAAGATCTAAATGTCCCTCGTTCAATCCGGTGTTTCGGCAGGTGAAATGAGGTATAGAAAACCGTATGACTCAAGGCTGATCTCACTGGGGGAAAAGCTGTACGAGTTTATTTGTTTAACAAGTAACAGTCAATGTTAAAATACATTCTGGATGTGACACTTGCAAGCCGAAATAGCTCAGTTGGGAGAGCGTTAGACTGAAGATCTAAATGTCCCTGGTTCGATCCCGGGTTTCGGCAGGTGAAATGAGGTACAGAAAACCATATGACTCCCAGGCTGATCTCACTGGGGAAAAGTTGTATATGGTTATTTGTTTAACAAGTAACAGTCAATGTTAAAATACATTCTGGATGTGACACTTGCAAGCCGAAATAGCTCAGTTGGGAGAGCGTTAGACTAAAGATCTAAATGTCCCTGGTTCGATCCTGGTTTTGGCAGGTGAAATGAGGTACAGAAAACCATATGACTCCCAGGCTGATCTCACTGGGGGAAAAGTTGTATAAGTTTATTTGTTTAACAAGTAACAGTCAATGTTAAAATACATTCTGGATGTGACACTTGCAAGCCGAAATAGCTCAGTTGGGAGAGCGTTAGACTGAAGATCTAAATGTCCCTAGTTCGATCCTGGGTTTCGGCAGGTGAAATGAGGTACAGAAAACTGTATGACTCCCAGGCTGATCTCACAGGGCGAAAAGCTGTAGAAGTTTATTTGTTTAACAAGTAACAGTCAATGTTAAAATACATTCTGGATGTGACACTTGCAAGCCGAAATAGCTCAGTTGGGAGAGCGTTAGACTGAAGATCTAAATGTCCCTCGTTCGATCCGGGGTTTCGGCAGGTGAAATGAGGTATAGAAAACCGTATGACTCAAGGCTGATCTCACTGGGGGAAAAGCTGTACGAGTTTATTTGTTTAACAAGTAACAGTCAATGTTAAAATACATTCTGGATGTGACACTTGCAAGCCGAAATAGCTCAGTTGGGAGAGCGTTAGACTGAAGATCTAAATGTCCCTGGTTCGATCCCGGGTTTCGGCAGGTGAAATGAGGTACAGAAAACCATATGACTCCCAGGCTGATCTCACTGGGGAAAAGTTGTATAAGGTTATTTGTTTAACAAGTAACAGTCAATGTTAAAATACATTCTGGATGTGACACTTGCAAGCCGAAATAGCTCAGTTGGGAGAGCGTTAGACTAAAGATCTAAATGTCCCTGGTTCGATCCTTGGTTTTGGCAGGTGAAATGAGGTACAGAAAACCATATGACTCCCAGGCTGATCTCACTGGGGGAAAAGTTGTATAAGTTTATTTGTTTAACAAGTAACAGTCAATGTTAAAATACATTCTGGATGTGACACTTGCAAGCCGAAATAGCTCAGTTGGGAGAGCGTTAGACTGAATATCTAAATGTCCCTAGTTCGATCCTGGGTTTCGGCAGGTGAAATGAGGTACAGAAAACTGTATGACTCCCAGGCTGATCTCACAGGGCGAAAAGCTGTAGAAGTTTATTTGTTTAACAAGTAACAGTCAATGTTAAAATACATTCTGGATGTGACACTTGCAAGCCGAAATAGCTCAGTTGGGAGAGCGTTAGACTGAAGATCTAAATGTCCCTTGTTCGATCCTGGGTTTTGGCAGGTGAAATGAGGTACACAAAACAGTATGACTCCCAGGCTGATCTCACTGGGGGAAAAGTTGTATACAATTATTTGTTTAACAAGTAACAGTCAATGTTAAAATACATTCTGGATGTGACACTTGCAAGCCGAAATAGCTAGGAAAAGTTGTATACATTTATTTGTTTAACAAGTAACAGTCAATGTTAAAATACATTCTGGATGTGACACTTGCAAGCCGAAATAGCTCAGTTGGGAGAGCGTTAGACTGAACATCTAAATGTCCCTGTTTCGATCCCGGGTTTCGGCAGGTTAAATGAGGTACAGAAAACCGTATGACTCCCATGCTGATCTCACTGGGCGAAAATATGTATGAGTGTATTTGTTTAACAAGTAACAGTCAATGTTAAAATACATTCTGGATGTGACACTTGCAAGCCGAAATAGCTCAGTTGGGAGATCGTTAGACTGAAGATCTAAATGTCCCTTGTTCGATCCTGGGTTTTGGCAGGTGAAATGAGGTACACAAAACAGTATGACTCCCAGGCTGATCTCACTGGGGGAAAAGTTGTATACATTTATTTGTTTAACAAGTAACAGTCAATGTTAAAATACATTCTGGATGTGACACTTGCAAGCCGAAATAGCTCAGTTGGGAGAGCGTTAGACTGAAGATCTAAATGTCCCTGGTTCGATCCCGGGTTTCGGCAGGTGAAATGAGGTACAGAAAACCATATGACTCCCAGGCTGATCTCACTGGGGGAAAAGTTGTAAAAGTTTATTTGTTTAACAAGTAACAGTCAATGTTAAAATACATTCTGGATGTGACACTTGCAAGCCGAAATAGCTCATTTGGGAGAGCGTTAGACTGAAGATCTAAATGTCCCTAGTTTGATCCCGGGTTTCGGCAGGTGAAATGAGGTACAGAAAATCGTATGACTCCCAGGCTGATCTCACAGGTCGAAAAGCTGTAGAAGTTTATTTGTTTAACAAGTAACAGTCAATGTTAAAATACATTCTGGATGTGACACTTGCAAGCCGAAATAGCTCAGTTGGGAGAGCGTTAGACTGAAGATCTAAATGTCCCTTGTTCGATCCTGGGTTTTGGAAGGTGAAATGAGGTACAGAAATCCGTATGACTCCCAGGCTGATCTCACTGGGCGAAAAGCTGTATAATTTTATTTGTTAAACAAGTAACAGTCAATGTTAAAATACATTCTGGATGTGACACTTGCAAGCCGAAATAGCTCAGTTGGGAGAGCGTTAGACTAAAGATCTAAATGTCCCTGGTTCGATCCTGGGTTTTGGCAGGTGAAATGAGGTACAGAAAACCATATGACTCCCAGGCTGATCTCACTGGGGGAAAAGTTGTATAAGTTTATTTGTTTAACAAGTAACAGTCACTGTTAAAATACATTCTGGATGTGACACTTGCAAGCCGAAATAGCTCAGTTGGGAGAGCGTTAGACTGAAGATCTAAATGTCCCTAGTTCGATCCAGGGTTTCGGCAGGTGAAATGAGGTACAGAAAACTGTATGACTCCCAGGCTGATCTCACAGGGCGAAAAGCTGTAGAAGTTTATTTGTTTAACAAGTAACAGTCAATGTTAAAATACATTCTGGATGTGACACTTGCAAGCCGAAATAGCTCAGTTGGGAGAGTGTTAGACTGAAGATCTAAATGTCCCTTGTTCGATCCTGGGTTTTGGCAGGTGAAATGAGGTACACGAAACAGTATGACTCCCAGGCTGATCTCACTGGGGGAAAAGTTGTATACAATTATTTGTTTAACAAGTAACAGTCAATGTTAAAATACATTCTGAATGTGACACTTGCAAGCCGAAATAGCTAGGAAAAGTTGTATACATTTGTTTAACAAGTAACAGTCAATGTTAAAATACATTCTGGATGTGACACTTGCAAGCCGAAATAGCTCAGTTGGGAGAGCGTTAGACTGAACATCTAAATGTCCCTGTTTCGATCCCGGGTTTCGGCAGGTTAAATGAGGTACAGAAAACCGTATGACTCCCATGCTGATCTCACTGGGCGAAAATATGTATGAGTGTATTTGTTTAACAAGTAACAGTCAATGTTAAAATACATTCTGGATGTGACACTTGCAAGCCGAAATAGCTCAGTTGGGAGATCGTTAGACTGAAGATCTAAATGTCCCTTGTTCGATCCTGGGTTTTGGCAGGTGAAATGAGGTACACAAAACAGTATGACTCCCAGGCTGATCTCACTGGGGGAAAAGTTGTATACATTTATTTGTTTAACAAGTAACAGTCAATGTTAAAATACATTCTGGATGTGACACTTGCAAGCCGAAATAGCTCAGTTGGGAGAGCGTTAGACTGAAGATCTAAATGTCCCTGGTTCGATCCCGGGTTTCGGCAGGTGAAATGAGGTACAGAAAACCATATGACTCCCAGGCTGATCTCACTGGGGGAAAAGTTGTAAAAGTTTATTTGTTTAACAAGTAACAGTCAATGTTAAAATACATTCTGGATGTGACACTTGCAAGCCGAAATAGCTCATTTGGGAGAGCGTTAGACTGAAGATCTAAATGTCCCTAGTTTGATCCCGGGTTTCGGCAGGTGAAATGAGGTACAGAAAATCGTATGACTCCCAGGCTGATCTCACAGGTCGAAAAGTTGTAAAAGTTTATTTGTTTAACAAGTAACAGTCAATGTTAAAATACATTCTGGATGTGACACTTGCAAGCCGAAATAGCTCAGTTGGGAGAGCGTTAGACTGAAGATCTAAATGTCCCTGGTTCGATCCCGGGTTTTGGAAGGTGAAATGAGGTACAGAAATCCGTATGACTCCCAGGCTGATCTCACTGGGCGAAAAGCTGTATATTTTTATTTGTTAAACAAGTAACAGTCAATGTTAAAATACATTCTGGATGTGACACTTGCAAGCCGAAATAGCTAGGAAAAGTTGTATACATTTATTTGTTTAACAAGTAACAGTCAATGTTAAAATACATTCTGGATGTGACACTTGCAAGCCGAAATAGCTCAGTTGGGAGAGCGTTAGACTGAACATCTAAATGTCCCTGTTTCGATCCCGGGTTTCGGCAGGTTAAATGAGGTACAGAAAACGTATGACTCCCATGCTGATCTCACTGGGCGAAAATATGTATCAGTGTATTTGTTTAACAAGTAACAGTCAATGTTAAAATACATTCTGGATGTGACACTTGCAAGCCGAAATAGCTAGGAAAAGTTGTATACATTTATTTGTTTAACAAGTAACAGTCAATGTTAAAATACATTCTGGATGTGACACTTGCAAGCCGAAATAGCTCAGTTGGGAGAGCGTTAGACTGAACATCTAAATGTCCCTGTTTCGATCCCGGGTTTCGGCAGGTTAAATGAGGTACAGAAAACCGTATGACTCCCATGCTGATCTCACTGGGCGAAAATATGTATCAGTGTATTTGTTTAACAAGTAACAGTCAATGTTAAAATACATTCTGGATGTGACACTTGCAAGCCGAAATAGCTCAGTTGGAAGAGCGTTAGACTGAAGATCTAAATGTCCCTGGTTCGATCCCGGGTTTCGGCAGGTGAAATGAGGTACAGAAATCCGTATGACTCCCAGGCTGATCTCACTGGGGGCAAAGCTGTATAATTATATTTGTTTAACAAGTAACAGTCAATGTTAAAATACATTCTGGATGTGACACTTGCAAGCCGAAATAGCTCAGTTGGGAGAGCGTTAGACTGAAGATCTAAATGTCCCTGGTTCGATCCCTGGTTTCGGCAGGTGGAATGAGGTACAGAAAACTGTATGACTCCCAGGCTCATCTCACTGGGGGAAAAGCTGTATAAGTTTATTTGTTTAACAAGTAACAGTCAATGTTAAAATACATTCTGGATGTGAGACCTGCAAGCTGAAATAGCTCAGTTGGGAGAGCGTTAAACTGAAGATCTAAATGTCCCTGGTTCGATCCCGGGTTTCCGCAGGTGAAATGAGGTACAGAAAACCGTATGACTCGAGGCTGATCTCACTGGGGGAAAAGCTGTACGAGTTTATTTGTTTAACAAGTAACAGTCAATGTTAAAATACATTCTGGATGTGACACTTGCAAGCCGAAATAGCTCAGTTGGGAGAGCGTTAGACTGAACATCTAAATGTCCCTGTTTCGATCCTGGGTTTCGGCAGGTTAAATGAGGTACAGAAAACCGTATGACTCCCATGCTGATCTCACTGGGCGAAAATATGTATCAGTGTATTTGTTTAACAAGTAACAGTCAATGTTAAAATACATTCTGGATGTGACACTTGCAAGCCGAAATAGCTCAGTTGGAAGAGCGTTAGACTGAAGATCTAAATGTCCCTGGTTCGATCCCGGGTTTCGGCAGGTGAAATGAGGTACAGAAATCCGTATGACTCCCAGGCTGATCTCACTGGGGGCAAAGCTGTATAATTATATTTGTTTAACAAGTAACAGTCAATGTTAAAATACATTCTGGATGTGACACTTGCAAGCCGAAATAGCTCAGTTGGGAGAGCGTTAGACTGAAGATCTAAATGTCCCTGGTTCGATCCCGGGTTTCGGCAGGTGGAATGAGGTACAGAAAACTGTATGACTCCCAGGCTCATCTCACTGGGGGAAAAGCTGTATAAGTTTATTTGTTTAACAAGTAACAGTCAATGTTAAAATACATTCTGGATGTGAGACCTGCAAGCTGAAATAGCTCAGTTGGGAGAGCGTTAAACTGAAGATCTAAATGTCCCTGGTTCGATCCCGGGTTTCCGCAGGTGAAATGAGGTACAGAAAACCGTATGACTCGAGGCTGATCTCACTGGGGGAAAAGCTGTACGAGTTTATTTGTTTAACAAGTAACAGTCAATGTTAAAATACATTCTGGATGTGACACTTGCAAGCCGAAATAGCTCAGTTTGGAGAGCGTTAGACTGAAGATCTAAATGTCCCTAGTTCGATCCCGGGTTTCGGCAGGTGAAATGAGGTACAGAAAACCGTATGACTCCCAGGCTGATCTCACTGGGGGAAAAGTTGTATACATTTATTTGTTTAACAAGTAACAGTCAATGTTAAAATACATTCTGGATGTGACACTTGCAAGCCGAAATAGCTCAGTTGGGAGAGCGTTAGACTGAATATCTAAATGTCCCTGGTTCGATCCCGGTTTTCGGCAGGTTAAATGAGGTACAGAAAACCGTATGACTCCCAGGCTGATCTCACTGGGCGAAAAGTTGTATACATTTATTTGTTTAACAAGTAACAGTCAATGTTAAAATACATTCTGGATGTGACACTTGCAAGCCGAAATAGCTCAGTTGGGAGAGCGTTAGACTGAAGATCTAAATGTCCCTGGTTCGATCCCGGGTTTCGGCAGGTGAAATGAGGTACAGAAAACCGTATGACTCAAGGCTGATCTCACTGGGGAAAAGCTGTACGAGTTTATTTGTTTAACAAGTAACAGTCAATGTTAAAATACATTCTGGATGTGACACTTGCAAGCCGAAATAGCTCAGTTGGGAGAGCGTTAGACTGAAGATCTAAATGTCCCTGGTTCGATCCCGGGTTTCGGCAGGTGAAATGAGGTACAGAAAACCGTATGAATCCCAGGCTGATCTCACTCCGGGAAAAGTTGTATACGTTTATTTGTTTAACAAGTAACAGTCAATGTTAAAATACATTCTGGATGTGACACTTGCAAGCCGAAATAGCTCAGTTGGGAGAGCGTTAGACTGAAGATCTAAATGTCCCTGGTTCGATCCCGGGTTTCGGCAGGTGAAATGAGGTACAGAAAACCGTATGACTCAAGGCTGATCTCACTGGGGGAAAAGCTGTACGAGTTTATTTGTTTAACAAGTAACAGTCAATGTTAAAATACATTCTGGATGTGACGCTTGCAAGCCGAAATAGCTCAGTTGGGAGAGCGTTAGACTGAAGATCTAAATGTCCCTGGTTCGATCCCGGGTTTCGGCAGGTTAAATGAGGTACAGAAAACCGTATGAATCCCAGGCTGATCTCACTCGGGGAAAAGTTGTATACGTCTATTTGTTTAACAAGTAACAGTCAATGTTAAAATACATTCTGGATGTGACCCTTGCAAGCCGAAATAGCTCAGTTGGGAGAGCGTTAGACTGAAGATCTAAATGTCCCTGGTTCGATCCCGGGTTTCGGCAGGTGAAATGAGGTACAGAAAACCGTATGACTCAAGGCTGATCTCACTGGGGGAAAAGCTGTACGAGTTTATTTGTTTAACAAGTAACAGTCAATGTTAAAATACATTCTGGATGTGACACTTGCAAGCCGAAATAGCTCAGTTGGGAGAGCGTTAGACTGAAGATCTAAATGTCCCTGGTTCGATCCCGGGTTTCGGCAGGTTAAATGAGGTACAGAAAACCGTATGACTCCCAGGCTGATCTCACTGGGCGAAAAGTTGTATACATTTATTTGTTTAACAAGTAACAGTCAATGTTAAAATACATTCTGGATGTGACACTTGCAAGCCGAAATAGCTCAGTTGGGAGAGCGTTAGACTGAAGATCTAAATGTCCCTGGTTCGATCCTGGGTTTCGGCAGGTGAAATGAGGTACAGAAAACCGTATGAATCCCAGGCTGATCTCACTCCGGGAAAAGTTGTATAAGTTTATTTGTTTAACAAGTAACAGTCAATGTTAAAATACATTCTGGATGTGACACTTTCAAGCCGAAATAGCTCAGTTGGGAGAGCGTTAGACTGAAGATCTAAATGTCCCTGGTTCGATCCCGGGTTTCGGCAGGTGAAATGAGGTACAGAAAACCGTATGACTCAAGGCTGATCTCACTGGGGGAAAAGCTGTATGAGTTTATTTGTTTAACAAGTAACAGTCAATGTTAAAATACATTCTGGATGTGACACTTGCAAGCCGAAATAGCTCAGTTGGGAGAGCGTTAGACTGAAGATCTAAATGTCCCTCGTTCGATCCTGGTTTTTGGCAGGTGAAATGAGGTACAGAAAACCATATGACTCCCAGGCTGATCTCACTGGGGGAAAAGTTGTAGAAGTTTATTTGTTTAACAAGTAACAGTCAATGTTAAAATACATTCTGGATGTGACACTTGCAAGCCGAAATAGCTCAGTTGGGAGAGCGTTAGACTGAAGATCTAAATGTCCCTGGTTCGATCCCGGGTTTCGGCAGGTGAAATGAGGTACAGAAAACCGTATCAGACAAGGCTGATCTCACTGGGGAAAAGCTGTACGAGTTTATTTGTTTAACAAGTAACAGTCAATGTTAAAATACATTCTGGATGTGACACTTGCAAGCCGAAATAGCTCAGTTGGGAGAGCGTTAGACTGAATATCTAAATGTCCCTGGTTAGATCCCGGGTTTCGGCAGGTTAAATGAGGTACAGAAAACCGTATGACTCCCAGGCTGATCTCATTGGGTGAAAAGTTGTATACATTTATTTGTTTAACAAGTAACAGTCAATGTTAAAATACATTCTGGATGTGACACTTGCAAGCCGAAATAGCTCAGTTGGGAGAGCGTTAGACTGAAGATCTAAATGTCCCTGGTTCGATCCCGGGTTTAGGCAGGTGAAATGAGGTACAGAAAACCGTATGACTCAAGGCTGATCTCACTGGGGAAAAAGCTCTACGAGTTTATTTGTTTAACAAGTAACAGTCAATGTTAAAATACATTCTGGATGTGACACTCGCAAGCCGAAATAGCTCAGTTGGGAGAGTGTTAGACTGAAGATCTAAATGTCCCTATTTCGATCCCGGGTTTCGGCAGGTGAAATAAGGTACAGAAAACCGTATGACTCCCAGGCTGATCTCACAGGGTGAAAAGCTGTAGAAGTTTCTTTGTTTAATAAGTAACAGTCAATGTTAAAATACATTCTGGATGTGACACTTGCAAGCCGAAATAGCTCAGTTGGGAGAGCGTTAGACTGAAGATCTAAATGTCCCTGGTTCGATCCCGGGTTTAGGCAGGTGAAATGAGGTACAGAAAACCGTATGAGTCAAGGCTGATCTCACTGGGGAAAAGCTGGACGAGTTTATTTGTTTAACAAGTAACAGTCAATGTTAAAATACATTCTGGATGTGACACTTGCAAGCCGAAATAGCTCAGTTGGGAGAGCGTTAGACTGAAGATCTAAATGTCCCTGGTTCGATCCCGGGTTTCGGCAGGTTAAATGAGGTACAGAAAACCGTATGACTCCCAGGCTGATCTCATTGGGTGAAAAGTTGTATACATTTATTTGTTTAACAAGTAACAGTCAATGTTAAAATACATTCTGGATGTGACACTTGCAAGCCGAAATAGCTCAGTTGGGAGAGCGTTAGACTGAAGATCTAAATGTCCCTGGTTCGATCCCGGGTTTAGGCAGGTGAAATGAGGTACAGAAAACCGTATGACTCAAGGCTGATCTCACTGGGGAAAAAGCTCTACGAGTTTATTTGTTTAACAAGTAACAGTCAATGTTAAAATACATTCTGGATGTGACACTTGCAAGCCGAAATAGCTCAGTTGGGAGAGCGTTAGACTGAAGATCTAAATGTCCCTGGTTCGATCCCGGGTTTCGGCAGGTTAAATGAGGTACAGAAAACCGTATGACTCCCAGGCTGATCTCATTGGGTGAAAAGTTGTATACATTTATTTGTTTAACAAGTAACAGTCAATGTTAAAATACATTCTGAATGTGACACCTGCAAGCCGAAATAGCTCAGTTGGGAGAGCGTTAGACTGAAGATCTAAATGTCCCTGGTTCGATCCCGGGTTTAGGCAGGTGAAATGAGGTACAGAAAACCGTATGACTCAAGGCTGATCTCACTGGGGAAAAAGCTCTACGAGTTTATTTGTTTAACAAGTAACAGTCAATGTTAAAATACATTCTGGATGTGACACTCGCAAGCCGAAATAGCTCAGTTGGGAGAGCGTTAGACTGAAGATCTAAATGTCCCTATTTCGATCCCGGGTTTCGGCAGGTGAAATGAGGTACAGAAAACCGTATGACTCCCAGGCTGATCTCACAGGGTGAAAAGCTGTAGAAGTTTCTTTGTTTAATAAGTAACAGTCAATGTTAAAATACATTCTGGATGTGACACTTGCAAGCCGAAATAGCTCAGTTGGGAGAGCGTTAGACTGAAGATCTAAATGTCCCTAGTTCGATCCTGGGTTTCGGCAGGTGAAATGAGGTACACAAAACCGTATGACTCCCAGGCTGATCTCACTGGGGGAAAAGTTGTATACATTTATTTGTTTAACAAGTAACAGTCAATGTTAAAATACATTCTGGATGTGACACTTGCAAGCCGAAATAGCTCAGTTGGGAGAGCGTTAGACTGAAGATCTAAATGTCCCTGGTTCGATCCCGGGTTTCGGCAGGTGAAATGAGGTACAGAAAACCGTATGAATCCCAGGCTGATCTCACTCCGGGAAAAGTTGTATAAGTTTATTTGTTTAACAAGTAACAGTCAATGTTAAAATACATTCTGGATGTGACACTTGCAAGCCGAAATAGCTCAGTTGGGTGAGCGTTAGACTGAAGATCTAAATGTCCCTGGTTCGATCCCGGGTTTCGGCACGTGAAATGAGGTACAGAAAACCGTATGACTCAAGGCTGATCTCACTGGGGGAAAAGCTGTACGAGTGTATTTGTTTAACAAGTAACAGTCAATGTTAAAATACATTCTGGATGTGACACTTGCAAGCCGAAATAGCTCAGTTGGGAGAGCGTTAGACTGAAGATCTAAATGTCCCTGGTTCGATCCCGGGTTTCGGCAGGTTAAATGAGGTACAGAAAACCGTATGACTCCCAGGCTGATCTCACTGGGCGAAAAGTTGTATACATTTATTTGTTTAACAAGTAACAGTCAATGTTAAAATACATTCTGGATGTGACACTTGCAAGCCGAAATAGCTCAGTTGGGAGAGCGTTAGACTGAAGATCTAAATGTCCCTCGTTCGATCCTGGGTTTCGGCAGGTGAAACGAGGTACAGAAATCCGTATGACTCCCAGGCTGATCTCACTGGGGGCAAAGCTGTATAATTGTATTTGTTTAACAAGTAACAGTCAATGTTAAAATACATTCTGGATGTGACACTTGCAAGCCGAAATAGCTCAGTTGGGAGAGCGTTAGACTGAAGATCTAAATGTCCCTGGTTCGATCCCGGGTTTCGGCAGGTTAAATGAGGTACAGAAAACCGTATGACTCCCAGGCTGATCTCACAGGGTGAAAAGCTGTAGAAGTTTCTTTGTTTAACAAGTAACAGTCAATGTTAAAATACATTCTGGATGTGACACTTGCAAGCCGAAATAGCTCAGTTGGGAGAGCGTTAGACTGAAGATCTAAATGTCCCTGGTTCGATCCCGGGTTTCGGCAGGTGAAATGAGGTACAGAAAACAGTATGACTCAAGGCTGATCTCACTGGGGGAAAAGCTCTACGAGTTTATTTGTTTAACAAGTAACAGTCAATGTTAAAATACATTCTGGATGTGACACTTGCAAGCCGAAATAGCTCAGTTGGGAGAGCGTTAGGCTGAAGATCTAAATGTCCCTGGTTCGATCCCGGGTTTCGGCAGGTGAAATGAGGTACAGAAAACCGTATGAATCCCAGGCTGATCTCACTCGGCGAAAAGTTGTATACTTTTATTTGTTTAACAAGTAACAGTCAATGTTAAAATACATTCTGGATGTGACACTTGCAAGCCGAAATAGCTCAGTTGGGAGAGCGTTAGACAGAAGATCTAAATGTCCCTGGTTCGATCCCTGGTGTCGGCAGGTGAAATGAGGTACAGAAAACCGTATGACTCAAGGCTGATCTCACTGGGGAAAAGCTGTACGAGTTTATTTGTTTAACAAGTAACAGTCAATGTTAAAATACATTCTGGATGTGACACTTGCAAGCCGAAATAGCTCAGTTGGGAGAGCGTTAGACTGAAGATCTAAATGTCCCTGGTTCGATCCCGGGTTTCGGCAGGTGAAATGAGGTACAGAAAACCGTATGAATCCCAGGCTGATCTCACTCCGGGAAAAGTTGTATAAGTTTATTTGTTTAACAAGTAACAGTCAATGTTAAAATACATTCTGGATGTGACACTTGCAAGCCGAAATAGCTCAGTTGGGAGAGCGTTAGACTGAAGATCTAAATGTCCCTGGTTCGATCCCGGGTTTCGGCAGGTGAAATGAGGTACAGAAAACCGTATGACTCAAGGCTGATCTCACTGGGGGAAAAGCTGTACGAGTTTATTTGTTTAACAAGTAACAGTCAATGTTAAAATACATTCTGGATGTGACACTTGCAAGCCGAAATAGCTCAGTTGGGAGAGCGTTAGACTGAAGATCTAAATGTCTCTGGTTCGATCCTGGGTTTCGGCAGGTTAAATGAGGTACAGAAAACCGTATGACTCCCAGGCTGATCTCACTGGGCGAAAAGTTGTATACATTTATTTGTTTAACAAGTAACAGTCAATGTTAAAATACATTCTGGATGTGACACTTGCAAGCCGAAATAGCTCAGTTGGGAGAGCGTTAGACTGAAGATCTAAATGTCCCTGGTTCGATCCCGGGTTTCGGCAGGTGAAATGAGGTACCGAAAACCGTATGACTCAAGGCTGATCCCACTGGTGGAAAAGCTGTACGAGTTTATTTGTTTAACAAGTAACAGTCAATGTTAAAATACATTCTGGATGTGACACTTGCAAGCCGAAATAGCTCAGTTGGGAGAGCGTTAGACTGAAGATCTAAATGTCCCTGGTTCGATCCCGGGTTTCGGCAGGTGAAATGAGGTACAGAAAACCGTATGACTCAAGGCTGATCTCACTGGGGGAAAAGCTGTACGAGTTTATTTGTTTAACAAGTAACAGTCAATGTTAAAATACATTCTGGATGTGACACTTGCAAGCCGAAATAGCTCAGTTGGGAGAGCGTTAGACTGAAGATCTAAATGTCTCTGGTTCGATCCTGGGTTTCGGCAGGTTAAATGAGGTACAGAAAACCGTATGACTCCCAGGCTGATCTCACTGGGCGAAAAGTTGTATACATTTATTTGTTTAACAAGTAACAGTCAATGTTAAAATACATTCTGGATGTGACACTTGCAAGCCGAAATAGCTCAGTTGGGAGAGCGTTAGACTGAAGATCTAAATGTCCCTGGTTCGATCCCGGGTTTCGGCAGGTGAAATGAGGTACAGAAATCCGTATGACTCCCAGGCTGATCTCACTGGGGGCAAAGCTGTATAATTGTATTTGTTTAACAAGTAACAGTCAATGTTAAAATACATGCTGGATGTGACACTTGCAAGCCGAAATAGCTCAGTTGGGAGAGCGTTAGACTGAAGATCTAAATGTCCCTGGTTCAATCCCGGGTTTCGGCAGGTGAAATGAGGTACACAAAACCGTATGACACCCAGGCTGATCTCACTGGGGGAAAAGTTGTATACATTTATTTGTTTAACAAGTAACAGTCAATGTTAAAATACATTCTGGATGTGACACTTGCAAGCCGAAATAGCTCAGTTGGGAGAGCGTTAGACTGAAGATCTAAATGTCCCTGGTTCGATCCCGGGTTTCGGCAGGTGAAATGAGGTACACAAAACAGTATGACACCCAGGCTGATCTCACTGGGGGAAAAGTTGTATACATTTATTTGTTTAACAAGTAACAGTCAATGTTAAAATACATTCTGGATGTGACACTTGCAAGCCGAAATAGCTCAGTTGGGAGAGCGTTAGACTGAAGATCTAAATGTCCCTGGTTCGATCCCGGGTTTCGGCAGGTGAAATGAGGTACCGAAAACCGTATGACTCAAGGCTGATCCCACTGGTGGAAAAGCTGTACGAGTTTATTTGTTTAACAAGTAACAGTCAATGTTAAAATACATTCTGGATGTGACACTTGCAAGCCGAAATAGCTCAGTTGGGAGAGCGTTAGACTGAAGATCTAAATGTCCCTGGTTCGATCCCGGGTTTCGGCAGGTTAAATGAGGTACAGAAAACCGTATGACTCCCAGGCTGATCTCACTGGGCGAAAAGTTGTATACATTTATTTGTTTAACAAGTAACAGTCAATGTTAAAATACATTCTGGATGTGACACTTGCAAGCCGAAATAGCTCAGTTGGGAGAGCGTTAGACTGAAGATCTAAATGTCCCTGGTTTGATCCCGGGTTTCGGCAGGTGAAATGAGGTACAGAAATCCGTATGACTCCCAGGCTGATCTCACTGGGGGCAAAGCTGTATAATTGTATTTGTTTAACAAGTAACAGTCAATGTTAAAATACATTCTGGATGTGACACTTGCAAGCCGAAATAGCTCAGTTGGGAGAGCGTTAGACTGAAGATCTAAATGTCCCTGGTTCGATCCCGGGTTTCGGCAGGTGAAATGAGGTACACAAAACCGTATGACACCCAGGCTGATCTCACTGGGGGAAAAATTGTATATATTTATTTGTTTAACAAGTAACAGTCAATGTTAAAATACATTCTGGATGTGACACTTGCAAGCCGAAATAGCTCAGTTGGGAGAGCGTTAGACTGAAGATCTAAATGTCCCTGGTTCGATCCCGGGTTTCGGCAGGTGAAATGAGGTACACAAAACCGTATGACACCCAGGCTCATCTCACTGGGGGAAAAGTTGTATACATTTATTTGTTTAACAAGTAACAGTCAATGTTAAAATACATTCTGGATGTGACACTTGCAAGCGGAAATAGCTCAGTTGGGAGAGCGTTAGGCTGAAGATCTAAATGTCCCTGGTTCGATCCCGGGTTTCGGCAGGTGAAATGAGGTACAGAAAACCGTATGAATCCCAGGCTGATCTCACTCGGGGAAAAGTTGTATACTTTTATTTGTTTAACAAGTAACAGTCAATGTTAAAATACATTCTGGATGTGACACTTGCAAGCCGAAATAGCTCAGTTGGGAGAGCGTTAGACTGAAGATCTAAATGTCCCTGGTTCGATCCCTGGTGTCGGCAGGTGAAATAAGGTACAGAAAACCGTATGACTCAAGGCTGATCTCACTGGGGAAAAGCTGTACGAGTTTATTTGTTTAACAAGTAACAGTCAATGTTAAAATACATTCTGGATGTGACACTTGCAAGCCGAAATAGCTCAGTTGGGAGAGCGTTAGACTGAAGATCTAAATGTCCCTGGTTCGATCCCGGGTTTCGGCAGGTTAAATGAGGTACAGAAAACCGTATGACTCCCAGGCTGATCTCACAGGGTGAAAAGCTGTAGAAGTTTCTTTGTTTAACAAGTAACAGTCAATGTTAAAATACATTCTGGATGTGACACTTGCAAGCCGAAATAGCTCAGTTGGGAGAGCGTTAGACTGAAGATCTAAATGTCCCTGGTTCGATCCCGGGTTTCGGCAGGTGAAATGAGGTACAGAAAACCGTATGACTCAAGGCTGATCTCACTGGGGGAAAAGCTCTATGAGTTTATTTGTTTAACAAGTAATAGTCAATGTTAAAATACATTCTGGATGTGACACTTGCAAGCCGAAATAGCTCAGTTGGGAGAGCGTTAGACTGAAGATCTAAATGTCCCTGGTTCGATCCCGGGTTTCGGCAGGTGAAATGAGGTACACAAAACCGTATGACACCCAGGCTCATCTCACTGGGGGAAAAGTTGTATACATTTATTTGTTTAACAAGTAACAGTCAATGTTAAAATACATTCTGGATGTGACACTTGCAAGCCGAAATAGCTCAGTTGGGAGAGCGTTAGGCTGAAGATCTAAATGTCCCTGGTTCGATCCCGGGTTTCGGCAGGTGAAATGAGGTACAGAAAACCGTATGAATCCCAGGCTGATCTCACTCGGGGAAAAGTTGTATAATTTTATTTGTTTAACAAGTAACAGTCAATGTTAAAATACATTCTGGATGTGACACTTGCAAGCCGAAATAGCTCAGTTGGGAGAGCGTTAGACTGAAGATCTAAATGTCCCTGGTTCGATCCCTGGTGTCGGCAGGTGAAATGAGGTACAGAAAACCGTATGACTCAAGGCTGATCTCACTGGGGAAAAGCTGTACGAGTTTATTTGTTTAACAAGTAACAGTCAATGTTAAAATACATTCTGGATGTGACACTTGCAAGCCGAAATAGCTCAGTTGGGAGAGCGTTAGACTGAAGATCTAAATGTCCCTGGTTCGATCCCGGGTTTCGGCAGGTGAAATGAGGTACAGAAAACCGTATGAATCCCAGGCTGATCTCACTCCGGGAAAAGTTGTATAAGTTTATTTGTTTAACAAGTAACAGTCAATGTTAAAATACATTCTGGATGCGACACTTGCAAGCCGAAATAGCTCAGTTGGGAGAGCGTTAGACTGAAGATCTAAATGTCCCTGGTTCGATCCCGGGTTTCGGCAGGTGAAATGAGGTACAGAAAACCGTATGACTCAAGGCTGATCTCACTGGGGGAAAAGCTGTACGAGTTTATTTGTTTAACAAGTAACAGTCAATGTTAAAATACATTCTGGATGTGACACTTGCAAGCCGAAATAGCTCAGTTGGGAGAGCGTTAGACTGAAGATCTAAATGTCTCTGGTTCGATCCTGGGTTTCGGCAGGTTAAATGAGGTACAGAAAACCGTATGACTCCCAGGCTGATCTCACTGGGCGAAAAGTTGTATACATTTATTTGTTTAACAAGTAACAGTCAATGTTAAAATACATTCTGGATGTGACACTTGCAAGCCGAAATAGCTCAGTTGGGAGAGCGTTAGACTGAAGATCTAAATGTCCCTGGTTCGATCCCGGGTTTCGGCAGGTGAAATGAGGTACAGAAATCCGTATGACTCCCAGGCTGATCTCACTGGGGGCAAAGCTGTATAATTGTATTTGTTTAACAAGTAACAGTCAATGTTAAAACACATGCTGGATGTGACAGTTGCAAGCCGAAATAGCTCAGTTGGGAGAGCGTTAGACTGAAGATCTAAAAGTCCCTGGTTCAATCCCGGGTTTCGGCAGGTGAAATGAGGTACACAAAACCGTATGACACCCAGGCTGATCTCACTGGGGGAAAAGTTGTATACATTTATTTGTTTAACAAGTAAAAGTCAATGTTAAAATACATTCTGGATGTGACACTTGCAAGCCGAAATAGCTCAGTTGGGAGAGCGTTAGACTGAAGATCTAAATGTCCCTGGTTCGATCCCGGGTTTCGGCAGGTGAAATGAGGTACACAAAACAGTATGACACCCAGGCTGATCTCACTGGGGGAAAAGTTGTATACATTTATTTGTTTAACAAGTAACAGTCAATGTTAAAATACATTCTGGATGTGACACTTGCAAGCCGAAATAGCTCAGTTGGGAGAGCGTTAGACTGAAGATCTAAATGTCCCTGGTTCGATCCCGGGTTTCGGCAGGTGAAATGAGGTACCGAAAACCGTATGACTCAAGGCTGATCCCACTGGTGGAAAAGCTGTACGAGTTTATTTGTTTAACAAGTAACAGTCAATGTTAAAATACATTCTGGATGTGACACTTGCAAGCCGAAATAGCTCAGTTGGGAGAGCGTTAGACTGAAGATCTAAATGTCCCTGGTTCGATCCCGGGTTTCGGCAGGTTAAATGAGGTACAGAAAACCGTATGACTCCCAGGCTGATCTCACTGGGTGAAAAGTTGTATACATTTATTTGTTTAACAAGTAACAGTCAATGTTAAAATACATTCTGGATGTGACACTTGCAAGCCGAAATAGCTCAGTTGGGAGAGCGTTAGACTGAAGATCTAAATGTCCCTGGTTCGATCCCGGGTTTCGGCAGGTGAAATGAGGTACAGAAATCCGTATGGCTCCCAGGCTGATCTCACTGGGGGCAAAGCTGTATAATTGTATTTGTTTAACAAGTAACAGTCAATGTTAAAATACATTCTGGATGTGACACTTGCAAGCCGAAATAGCTCAGTTGGGAGAGCGTTAGACTGAAGATCTAAATGTCCCTGGTTCGATCCCGGGTTTCGGCAGGTGAAATGAGGTACACAAAACCGTATGACACCCAGGCTGATCTCACTGGGGGAAAAATTGTATACATTTATTTGTTTAACAAGTAACAGTCAATGTTAAAATACATTCTGGATGTGACACTTGCAAGCCGAAATAGCTCAGTTGGGAGAGCGTTAGACTGAAGATCTAAATGTCCCTGGTTCGATCCCGGGTTTCGGCAGGTGAAATGAGGTACACAAAACCGTATGACACCCAGGCTCATCTCACTGGGGGAAAAGTTGTATACATTTATTTGTTTAACAAGTAACAGTCAATGTTAAAATACATTCTGGATGTGACACTTGCAAGCCGAAATAGCTCAGTTGGGAGAGCGTTAGGCTGAAGATCTAAATGTCCCTGGTTCGATCCCGGGTTTCGGCAGGTGAAATGAGGTACAGAAAACCGTATGAATCCCAGGCTGATCTCACTCGGGGAAAAGTTGTATACTTTTATTTGTTTAACAAGTAACAGTCAATGTTAAAATACATTCTGGATGTGACACTTGCAAGCCGGAATAGCTCAGTTGGGAGAGCGTTAGACTGAAGATCTAAATGTCCCTGGTTCGATCCCTGGTGTCGGCAGGTGAAATGAGGTACAGAAAACCGTATGACTCAAGGCTGATCTCACTGGGGAAAAGCTGTACGAGTTTATTTGTTTAACAAGTAACAGTCAATGTTAAAATACATTCTGGATGTGACACTTGCAAGCCGAAATAGCTCAGTTGGGAGAGCGTTAGACTGAAGATCTAAATGTCCCTGGTTCGATCCCGGGTTTCGGCAGGTTAAATGAGGTACAGAAAACCGTATGACTCCCAGGCTGATCTCACAGGGTGAAAAGCTGTAGAAGTTTCTTTGTTTAACAAGTAACAGTCAATGTTAAAATACATTCTGGATGTGACACTTGCAAGCCGAAATAGCTCAGTTGGGAGAGCGTTAGACTGAAGATCTAAATGTCCCTGGTTCGATCCCGGGTTTCGGCAGGTGAAATGAGGTACAGAAACCGTATGACTCAAGGCTGATCTCACTGGGGGAAAAGCTCTACGAGTTTATTTGTTTAACAAGTAATAGTCAATGTTAAAATACATTCTGGATGTGACACTTGCAAGCCGAAATAGCTCAGTTGGGAGAGCGTTAGACTGAAGATCTAAATGTCCCTGGTTCGATCCCGGGTTTCGGCAGGTGAAATGAGGTACACAAAACCGTATGACACCCAGGCTCATCTCACTGGGGGAAAAGTTGTATACATTTATTTGTTTAACAAGTAACAGTCATTGTTAAAATACATTCTGGATGTGACACTTGCAAGCCGAAATAGCTCAGTTGGGAGAGCGTTAGGCAGAAGATCTAAATGTCCCTGGTTCGATCCCGGGTTTCGGCAGGTGAAATGAGGTACAGAAAACCGTATGAATCCCAGGCTGATCTCACTCGGGGAAAAGTTGTATACTTTTATTTGTTTAACAAGTAACAGTCAATGTTAAAATACATTCTGGATGTGACACTTGCAAGCCGAAATAGCTCAGTTGGGAGAGCGTTAGACTGAAGATCTAAATGTCCCTGGTTCGATCCCTGGTGTCGGCAGGTGAAATGAGGTACAGAAAACCGTATGACTCAAGGCTGATCTCACTGGGGAAAAGCTGTACGAGTTTATTTGTTTAACAAGTAACAGTCAATGTTAAAATACATTCTGGATGTGACACTTGCAAGCCGAAATAGCTCAGTTGGGAGAGCGTTAGACTGAAGATCTAAATGTCCCTGGTTCGATCCCGGGTTTCGGCAGGTTAAATGAGGTACAGAAAACCGTATGACTCCCAGGCTGATCTCACAGGGTGAAAAGCTGTAGTAGTTTCTTTGTTTAACAAGTAACAGTCAATGTTAAAATACATTCTGGATGTGACACTTGCAAGCCGAAATAGCTCAGTTGGGAGAGCGTTAGACTGAAGATCTAAATGTCCCTGGTTCGATCCCGGGTTTCGGCAGGTGAAATGAGGTACAGAAAACCGTATGACTCAAGGCTGATCTCACTGGGGGAAAAGCTCTACGAGTTTATTTGTTTAACAAGTAATAGTCAATGTTAAAATACATTCTGGATGTGACACTCGCAAGCCGAAATAGCTCAGTTGGGAGAGCGTTAGACTGAAGATCTAAATGTCCCTATTTCGATCCAGGGTTTAGGCTGGTGAAATGAGGTACAGAAAACCGTATGACTCCCAGGCTGATCTCACAGGGTGAAAAGCTGTAGAAGTTTATTTGTTTAACAAGTAACAGTCAATGTTAAAATACATTCTGGATGTGAGACCTGCAAGCTGAAATAGCTCAGTTGGGAGAGCGTTAGACTGAAGATCTAAATGTCCCTGGTTCGATCCCGGGTTTCGGCAGGTGAAATGAGGTACAGAAAACCGTATGACTCGAGGCTGATCTCACTGGGGGAAAAGCTGTACGAGTTTATTTGTTTAACAAGTAACAGTCAATGTTAAAATACATTCTGGATGTGACACTTGCAAGCCGAAATAGCTCAGTTGGGAGAGCGTTAGACTGAAGATCTAAATGTCCCTGGTTCGATCCCGGGTTTCGGCAGGTGAAATGAGGTACAGAAATCCGTATGACTCCCAGGCTGATCTCACTGGGGGCAAAGCTGTATAATTGTATTTGTTTAACAAGTAACAGTCAATGTTAAAATACATTCTGGATGTGACACTTGCAAGCCGAAATAGCTCAGTTCGGAGAGCGTTAGACTGAAGATCTAAATGTCCCTGGTTCGATCCCGGGTTTCGGCAGGTGAAATGAGGTACACAAAACCGTATGACACCCAGTCTGATCTCACTGGGGGAAAAGTTGTATACATTTATTTGTTTAACAAGTAACAGTCAATGTTAAAATACATTCTGGATGTGACACTTGCAAGCCGAAATAGCTCAGTTGGGAGAGCGTTAGACTGAAGATCTAAATGTCCCTGGTTCGATCCCGGGTTTCGGCAGGTGAAATGAGGTACACAAAACCGTATGACACCAAGGCTGATCCCACTGGGGGAAAAGTTGTATACATTTATTCGTTTAACAAGTAACAGTCAATGTTAAAATACATTCTGGATGTGATACTTGCAAGCCGAAATAGCTCAGTTGGGAGAGCGTTAGACTGAAGATCTAAATGTCCCTGGTTCGATCCCGGGTTTCGGCAGGTGAAATGAGGTACAGAAAACCGTATGACTCAAGGCTGATCTCACTGGGGGAAAAGCTGTATGAGTTTATTTGTTTAACAAGTAACAGTCAATGTTAAAATACATTCTAGATGTGACACTTGCAAGCCGAAATAGCTCAGTTGGGAGAGCGTTAGACTGAAGATCTAAATGTCCCTGGTTCGATCCCGGGTTTCGGCAGGTGAAATGAGGTACAGAAAACCGTATGAATCCCAGGCTGATCTCACTCGGGGAAAAGTTGTATAAGTTTATTTGTTTAACAAGTAACAGTCAATGTTAAAATACATTCTGGATGTGACACTTGCAAGCCGAAATAGCTCAGTTGGGAGAGCGTTAGACTGAAGATCTAAATGTCCCTGGTTCGATCCCTGGTGTCGGCAGGTGAAATGAGGTACAGAAAACCGTATGACTCAAGGCTGATCTCACTGGGGAAAAGCTGTACGAGTTTATTTGTTTAACAAGTAACAGTCAATGTTAAAATACATTCTGGATGTGACACTTGCAAGCCGAAATAGCTCAGTTGGGAGAGCGTTAGACTGAAGATCTAAATGTCCCTGGTTCGATCCCGGGTTTCGGCAGGTTAAATGAGGTACAGAAAACCGTATGACTCCCAGGCTGATCTCACAGGGTGAAAAGCTGTAGTAGTTTCTTTGTTTAACAAGTAACAGTCAATGTTAAAATACATTCTGGATGTGACACTTGCAAGCCGAAATAGCTCAGTTGGGAGAGCGTTAGACTGAAGATCTAAATGTCCCTGGTTCGATCCCGGGTTTCGGCAGGTGAAATGAGGTACAGAAAACCGTATGACTCAAGGCTGATCTCACTGGGGGAAAAGCTCTACGAGTTTATTTGTTTAACAAGTAATAGTCAATGTTAAAATACATTCTGGATGTGACACTCGCAAGCCGAAATAGCTCAGTTGGGAGAGCGTTAGACTGAAGATCTAAATGTCCCTATTTCGATCCAGGGTTTAGGCTGGTGAAATGAGGTACAGAAAACCGTATGACTCCCAGGCTGATCTCACAGGGTGAAAAGCTGTAGAAGTTTATTTGTTTAACAAGTAACAGTCAATGTTAAAATACATTCTGGATGTGAGACCTGCAAGCTGAAATAGCTCAGTTGGGAGAGCGTTAGACTGAAGATCTAAATGTCCCTGGTTCGATCCCGGGTTTCGGCAGGTGAAATGAGGTACAGAAAACCGTATGACTCGAGGCTGATCTCACTGGGGGAAAAGCTGTACGAGTTTATTTGTTTAACAAGTAACAGTCAATGTTAAAATACATTCTGGATGTGACACTTGCAAGCCGAAATAGCTCAGTTGGGAGAGCGTTAGACTGAAGATCTAAATGTCCCTGGTTCGATCCCGGGTTTCGGCAGGTGAAATGAGGTACAGAAATCCGTATGACTCCCAGGCTGATCTCACTGGGGGCAAAGCTGTATAATTGTATTTGTTTAACAAGTAACAGTCAATGTTAAAATACATTCTGGATGTGACACTTGCAAGCCGAAATAGCTCAGTTCGGAGAGCGTTAGACTGAAGATCTAAATGTCCCTGGTTCGATCCCGGGTTTCGGCAGGTGAAATGAGGTACACAAAACCGTATGACACCCAGTCTGATCTCACTGGGGGAAAAGTTGTATACATTTATTTGTTTAACAAGTAACAGTCAATGTTAAAATACATTCTGGATGTGACACTTGCAAGCCGAAATAGCTCAGTTGGGAGAGCGTTAGACTGAAGATCTAAATGTCCCTGGTTCGATCCCGGGTTTCGGCAGGTGAAATGAGGTACACAAAACCGTATGACACCAAGGCTGATCCCACTGGGGGAAAAGTTGTATACATTTATTCGTTTAACAAGTAACAGTCAATGTTAAAATACATTCTGGATGTGATACTTGCAAGCCGAAATAGCTCAGTTGGGAGAGCGTTAGACTGAAGATCTAAATGTCCCTGGTTCGATCCCGGGTTTCGGCAGGTGAAATGAGGTACAGAAAACCGTATGACTCAAGGCTGATCTCACTGGGGGAAAAGCTGTATGAGTTTATTTGTTTAACAAGTAACAGTCAATGTTAAAATACATTCTAGATGTGACACTTGCAAGCCGAAATAGCTCAGTTGGGAGAGCGTTAGACTGAAGATCTAAATGTCCCTGGTTCGATCCCGGGTTTCGGCAGGTGAAATGAGGTACAGAAAACCGTATGAATCCCAGGCTGATCTCACTCGGGGAAAAGTTGTATAAGTTTATTTGTTTAACAAGTAACAGTCAATGTTAAAATACATTCTGGATGTGACACTTGCAAGCCGAAATAGCTCAGTTGGGAGAGCGTTAGACTGAAGATCTAAATGTCCCTGGTTCGATCCCTGGTGTCGGCAGGTGAAATGAGGTACAGAAAACCGTATGACTCAAGGCTGATCTCACTGGGGAAAAGCTGTACGAGTTTATTTGTTTAACAAGTAACAGTCAATGTTAAAATACATTCTGGATGTGACACTTGCAAGCCGAAATAGCTCAGTTGGGAGAGCGTTAGACTGAAGATCTAAATGTCCCTGGTTCGATCCCGGGTTTCGGCAGGTTAAATGAGGTACAGAAAACCGTATGACTCCCAGGCTGATCTCACAGGGTGAAAAGCTGTAGTAGTTTCTTTGTTTAACAAGTAACAGTCAATGTTAAAATACATTCTGGATGTGACACTTGCAAGCCGAAATAGCTCAGTTGGGAGAGCGTTAGACTGAAGATCTAAATGTCCCTGGTTCGATCCCGGGTTTCGGCAGGTGAAATGAGGTACAGAAAACCGTATGACTCAAGGCTGATCTCACTGGGGGAAAAGCTCTACGAGTTTATTTGTTTAACAAGTAATAGTCAATGTTAAAATACATTCTGGATGTGACACTCGCAAGCCGAAATAGCTCAGTTGGGAGAGCGTTAGACTGAAGATCTAAATGTCCCTATTTCGATCCAGGGTTTAGGCAGGTGAAATGAGGTACAGAAAACCGTATGACTCCCAGGCTGATCTCACAGGGTGAAAAGCTGTAGAAGTTTATTTGTTTAACAAGTAACAGTCAATGTTAAAATACATTCTGGATGTGAGACCTGCAAGCTGAAATAGCTCAGTTGGGAGAGCGTTAGACTGAAGATCTAAATGTCCCTGGTTCGATCCCGGGTTTCGGCAGGTGAAATGAGGTACAGAAAACCGTATGACTCGAGGCTGATCTCACTGGGGGAAAAGCTGTACGAGTTTATTTGTTTAACAAGTAACAGTCAATGTTAAAATACATTCTGGATGTGACACTTGCAAGCCGAAATAGCTCAGTTGGGAGAGCGTTAGACTGAAGATCTAAATGTCCCTGGTTCGATCCCGGGTTTCGGCAGGTGAAATGAGGTACAGAAATCCGTATGACTCCCAGGCTGATCTCACTGGGGGCAAAGCTGTATAATTGTATTTGTTTAACAAGTAACAGTCAATGTTAAAATACATTCTGGATGTGACACTTGCAAGCCGAAATAGCTCAGTTCGGAGAGCGTTAGACTGAAGATCTAAATGTCCCTGGTTCGATCCCGGGTTTCGGCAGGTGAAATGAGGTACACAAAACCGTATGACACCCAGTCTGATCTCACTGGGGGAAAAGTTGTATACATTTATTTGTTTAACAAGTAACAGTCAATGTTAAAATACATTCTGGATGTGACACTTGCAAGCCGAAATAGCTCAGTTGGGAGAGCGTTAGACTGAAGATCTAAATGTCCCTGGTTCGATCCCGGGTTTCGGCAGGTGAAATGAGGTACACAAAACCGTATGACACCAAGGCTGATCCCACTGGGGGAAAAGTTGTATACATTTATTCGTTTAACAAGTAACAGTCAATGTTAAAATACATTCTGGATGTGATACTTGCAAGCCGAAATAGCTCAGTTGGGAGAGCGTTAGACTGAAGATCTAAATGTCCCTGGTTCGATCCCGGGTTTCGGCAGGTGAAATGAGGTACAGAAAACCGTATGACTCAAGGCTGATCTCACTGGGGGAAAAGCTGTATGAGTTTATTTGTTTAACAAGTAACAGTCAATGTTAAAATACATTCTAGATGTGACACTTGCAAGCCGAAATAGCTCAGTTGGGAGAGCGTTAGACTGAAGATCTAAATGTCCCTGGTTCGATCCCGGGTTTCGGCAGGTGAAATGAGGTACAGAAAACCGTATGAATCCCAGGCTGATCTCACTCCGGGAAAAGTTGTATAAGTTTATTTGTTTAACAAGTAACAGTCAATGTTAAAATACATTCTGGATGTGACACTTGCAAGCCGAAATAGCTCAGTTGGGATTGCGTTAGACTGAAGATCTGAATGTCCCTGGTTCGATCCCGGGTTTCGGCAGGTTAAATGAGGTACAGAAAACCGTATGACTCCCAGGCTGATCTCACTGGGCGAAAAGTTGTATACATTTATTTGTTTAACAAGTAACAGTCAATGTTAAAATACATTCTGGATGTGACACTTGCAAGCCGAAATAGCTCAGTTGGGAGAGCGTTAGACTGAAGATCTAAATGTACCTGGTTCGATCCCGGGTTTCGGCAGGTGAAATGAGGTACAGAAATCCGTATGACTCCCAGGCTGATCTCACTGGGGGCAAAGCTGTATAATTGTATTTGTTTAACAAGTAACAGTCAATGTTAAAATACATTCTGGATGTGACACTTGCAAGCCGAAATAGCTCAGTTGGGAGAGCGTTAGACTGAAGATCTAAATGTCCCTGGTTCGATCCCGGGTTTCGGCAGGTGAAATGAGGTACACAAAACCGTATGACACCCAGGCTGATCTCACTGGGGGAAAAGTTGTATACATTTATTTGTTTAACAAGTAACAGTCAATGTTAAAATACATTCTGGATGTGACACTTGCAAGCCGAAATAGCTCAGTTGGGAGAGCGTTAGACTGAAGATCTAAATGTCCCTGGTTCGATCCCGGGTTTCGGCAGGTGAAATGAGGTACACAAAACCGTATGACACCCAGGCTGATCTCACTGGGGGAAAAGTTGTATACATTTATTTGTTTAACAAGTAACAGTCAATGTTAAAATACATTCTGGATGTGACACTTGCAAGCCGAAATAGCTCAGTTGGGAGAGCGTTAGACTGAAGATCTAAATGTCCCTGGTTCGATCCCGGGTTTCGGCAGGTGAAATGAGGTACAGAAAACCGTATGACTCAAGGCTGATCTCACTGGGGAAAAGCTGTACGAGTTTATTTGTTTAACAAGTAACAGTCAATGTTAAAATACATTCTGGATGTGACACTTGCAAGCCGAAATAGCTCAGTTGGGAGAGCGTTAGACTGAAGATCTAAATGTCGCTGGTTCGATCCCTGTTTTCGGCAGGTTAAATGAGGTACAGAAAACCGTATGACTCCCAGGCTGATCTCACTGGGCGAAAAGTTGTATACATTTATTTGTTTAACAAGTAACAGTCAATGTTAAAATACATTCTGGATGTGACACTTGCAAGCCGAAATAGCTCAGTTGGGAGAGCGTTAGACTGAAGATCTAAATGTCCCTGGTTCGATCCCGGGTTTCGGCAGGTGAAATGAGGTACAGAAAACCGTATGACTCAAGGCTGATCTCACTGGGGAAAAGCTGTACGAGTTTATTTGTTTAACAAGTAACAGTCAATGTTAAAATACATTCTGGATGTGACACTTGCAAGCCGAAATAGCTCAGTTGGGAGAGCGTTAGACTGAAGATCTAAATGTCGCTGGTTCGATCCCTGTTTTCGGCAGGTTAAATGAGGTACAGCAAACCGTATGACTCCCAGGCTGATCTCACTGGGCGAAAAGTTGTATACATTTATTTGTTTAACAAGTAACAGTCAATGTTAAAATACATTCTGGATGTGACACTTGCAAGCCGAAATAGCTCAGTTGGGAGAGCGTTAGACTGAAGATCTAAATGTCCCTGGTTTGATCCCGGGTTTCGGCAGGTGAAATGAGGTACAGAAAACCGTATGACTCAAGGCTGATCTCACTGGGGGAAAAGCTCTACGAGTTTATTTGTTTAACAAGTAACAGTCAATGTTAAAATACATTCTGGATGTGACACTCGCAAGCCGAAATAGCTCAGTTGGGAGAGCGTTAGACTGAAGATCTAAATGTCCCTATTTCGATCCCGGGTTTCGGCAGGTGAAATGAGGTACAGAAAACCGTATGACTCCCAGGCTGATCTCACAGGGTGAAAAGCTGTAGAAGTTTCTTTGTTTAACAAGTAACAGTCAATGTTAAAATACATTCTGGATGTGAGACCTGCAAGCTGAAATAGCTCAGTTGGGAGAGCGTTAGACTGAAGATCTAAATGTCCCTGGTTCGATCCCGGGTTTCGGCAGGTGAAATGAGGTACAGAAAACAGTATGACTCGAGGCTGATCTCACTGGGGGAAAAGCTGTACGAGTTTATTTGTTTAACAAGTAACAGTCAATGTTAAAATACATTCTGGATGTGACACTTGCAAGCCGAAATAGCTCAGTTGGGAGAGCGTTAGACTGAAGATCTAAATGTCCCTGGTTCGATCCCGGGTTTCGGCAGGTGAAATGAGGTACAGAAATCCGTATGACTCCCAGGCTGATCTCACTGGGGCAAAGCTGTGTAATTGTATTTGTTTAACAAGTAACAGTCAATGTTAAAATACATTCTGGATGTGACACTTGCAAGCCGAAATAGCTCAGTTGGGAGAGCGTTAGACTGAAGATCTAAATGTCCCTGGTTCGATCCCGGGTTTCGGCAGGTGAAATGAGGTACACAAAACCGTATGACACCCAGGCTGATCTCACTGGGGGAAAAGTTGTATACATTTATTTGTTTAACAAGTAACAGTCAATGTTAAAATACATTCTGGATGTGACACTTGCAAGCCGAAATAGCTCAGTTGGGAGAGCGTTAGACTGAAGATCTAAATGTCCCTGGTTCGATCCCGGGTTTCGGCAGGTGAAATGAGGTACACAAAACCGTATGACACCCAGGCTGATCTCACTGGGGGAAAAGTTGTATACATTTATTCGTTTAACAAGTAACAGTCAATGTTAAAATACATTCTGGATGTGACACTTGCAAGCCGAAATAGCTCAGTTGGGAGAGCGTTAGACTGAAGATCTAAATGTCCCTCGTTCGATCCCGGGTTTCGGCAGGTGAAATGAGGTACAGAAAACCGTATGAATCCCAGGCTGATCTCACTCGGGGAAAAGTTGTATACTTTTATTTGTTTAACAAGTAACAGTCAATGTTAAAATACATTCTGGATGTGACACTTGCAAGCCGAAATAGCTCAGTTGGGAGAGCGTTAGACTGAAGATCTAAATGTCCCTGGTTCGATCCCTGGTTTCGGCAGGTGAAATGAGGTACAGAAAACCGTATGACTCAAGGCTGATCTCACTGGGGAAAAGCTGTACGAGTTTATTTGTTTAACAAGTAACAGTCAATGTTAAAATACATTCTGGATGTGACACTTGCAAGCCGAAATAGCTCAGTTGGGAGAGCGTTAGACTGAAGATCTAAATGTCCCTGGTTCGATCCCGGGTTTCGGCAGGTTAAATTGAGGTACAGAAAACCGTATGACTCCCAGGCTGATCTCACTGGGCGAAAATTTGTATACATTTATTTGTTTAACAACTAACAGTCAATGTTAAAATACATTCTGGATGTGACACTTGCAAGCCGAAATAGCTCAGTTGGGAGAGCGTTAGACTGAAGATCTAAATGTCCCTGGTTCGATCCCGGGTTTCGGCAGGTGAAATGAGGTACAGAAAACCGTATGACTCCCAGGCTGATCTCACAGGGTGAAAAGCTGTAGAAGTTTCTTTGTTTAACAAGTAACAGTCAATGTTAAAATACATTCTGGATGTGAGACCTGCAAGCTGAAATAGCTCAGTTGGGAGAGCGTTAGACTGAAGATCTAAATGTCCCTGGTTCGATACCGGGTTTCGGCAGGTGAAATGAGGTACAGAAATCCGTATGACTCCCAGGCTGATCTCACTGGGGGCAAAGCTGTATAATTGTATTTGTTTAACAAGTAACAGTCAATGTTAAAATACATTCTGGATGTGACACTTGCAAGCCGAAATAGCTCAGTTGGGAGAGCGTTAGACTGAAGATCTAAATGTCCCTGGTTCGATCCCGGGTTTCGGCAGGTGAAATGAGGTACAGAAAACCGTATGACTCAAGGCTGATCTCACTGGGGGAAAAGCTGTATGAGTTTATTTGTTTAACAAGTAACAGTCAATGTTAAAATACATTCTGGATGTGACACTTGCAAGCCGAAATAGCTCAGTTGGGAGAGCGTTAGACTGAAGATCTAAATGTCCCTGGTTCGATCCCGGGTTTCGGCAGGTGAAATGAGGTACAGAAAACCGTATGAATCCCAGGCTGATCTCACTCCGGGAAAAGTTGTATAAGTTTATTTGTTTAACAAGTAACAGTCAATGTTAAAATACATTCTGGATGTGACACTTGCAAGCCGAAATAGCTCAGTTGGGAGAGCGTTAGACTGAAGATCTAAATGTCCCTGGTTCGATCCCGGGTTTCGGCAGGTGAAATGAGGTACAGAAAACCGTATGACTCAAGGCTGATCTCACTGGGGGAAAAGCTGTACGAGTTTATTTGTTTAACAAGTCACAGTCAATGTTAAAATACATTCTGGATGTGACACTTGCAAGCCGAAATAGCTCAGTTGGGAGAGCGTTAGACTGAAGATCTAAATGTCCCTGGTTCGATCCCGGGTTTCGGCAGGTTAAATGAGGTACAGAAAACCGTATGACTCCCAGGCTGATCTCACTGGGCGAAAAGTTGTATACATTTATTTGTTTAACAAGTAACAGTCAATGTTAAAATACATTCTGGATGTGACACTTTCAAGCCGAAATAGCTCAGTTGGGAGAGCGTTAGACTGAAGATCTAAATGTCCCTGGTTCGATCCCGGGTTTCGGCAGGTGAAATGAGGTACAGAAATCCGTATGACTCCCAGGCTGATCTCACTGGGGGCAAAGCTGTATAATTGTATTTGTTTAACAAGTAACAGTCAATGTTAAAATACATTCTGGATGTGACACTTGCAAGCCGAAATAGCTCAGTTGGGAGAGCGTTAGACTGAAGATCTAAATGTCCCTGGTTCGATCCCGGGTTTCGGCAGGTGAAATGAGGTACACAAAACCGTATGACACCCAGGCTGATCTCACTGGGGGAAAAGTTGTATACATTTATTTGTTTAACAAGTAACAGTCAATGTTAAAATACATTCTGGATGTGACACTTGCAAGCCGAAATAGCTCAGTTGGGAGAGCGTTAGACTGAAGATCTAAATGTCCCTGGTTCGATCCCGTGTTTCGGCAGGTTAAATGAGGTACAGAAAACCATATGACTCCCAGGCTGATCTCACTGGGCGAAAAGTTGTTCACATTTATCTGTTTAACAAGTAACAGTCAATGTAAAAATTCATTCTGGATGTGACACTTGCAAGCCGAAATAGCTCAGTTGGGAGAGCGTTAGACTGAAGATCTAAATGTCCCTGGTTCGATCCCGGGTTTCGGCAGGTGAAAAGAGGTACAGAAATCCGTATGACTCCCAGGCTGATCTCACTGGGGGCAAAGCTGTATAAATGTATTTGTTTAACAAGTAACAGTCAATGTTAAAATACATTCTGGATGTGACACTTGCAAGCCGAAATAGCTCAGTTGGGAGAGCGTTAGACTGAAGATCTAAATGTCCCTGGTTCGATCCCGGGTTTCGGCAGGTGAAATGAGGTACACAAAACCGTATGACACCCAGGCTGATCTCACTGGGGGAAAAGTTGTATACATTTATTTGTTTAACAAGTAACAGTCAATGTTAAAATACATTCTGGATGTGACACTTGCAAGCCGAAATAGCTCAGTTGGGAGAGCGTTAGACTGAAGATCTAAATGTCCCTGGTTCGACCCCGGGTTTCGGCAGGTGAAATGAGGTACAGAAAACCGTATGACTCCCAGGCTGATCTCACAGGGTGAAAAGCTGTAGAAGTTTCTTTGTTTAACAAGTAACAGTCAATGTTAAAATACATTCTGGATGTGACACTTGCAAGCCGAAATAGCTCAGTTGGGAGAGCGTTAGACTGAAGATCTAAATTTCCCTGGTTCGATCCCGGGTTTCGGCAGGTGAAATGAGGTACAGAAAAACGTATGTCTCAAGGCTGATCTCACTGGGGGAAAAGCTCTACGAGTTTATTTGTTTAACAAGTAACAGTCAATGTTAAAATACATTCTGGATGTGACACTCGCAAGCCGAAATAGCTCAGTTGGGAGAGCGTTAGACTGAAGATCTAAATGTCCCTATTTCGATCCCGGGTTTCGGCAGGTGAAATGAGGTACAGAAAACCGTATGACTCTCAGGCTGATCTCACAGGGTGAAAAGCTGTAGAAGTTTCTTTGTTTAACAAGTAACAGTCAATGTTAAAATACATTCTGGATGTGAGACCTGCAAGCTGAAATAGCTCAGTTGGGAGAGCGTTAGACTGAAGATCTAAATGTCCCTGGTTCGATCCCGGGTTTCGGCAGGTGAAATGAGGTACAGAAAACCGTATGACTCGAGGCTGATCTCACTGGGGGAAAAGCTGTATAATTGTATTTGTTTAACAAGTAACAGTCAATGTTAAAATACATTCTGGATGTGACACTTGCAAGCCGAAATAGCTCAGTTGGGAGAGCGTTAGACTGAAGATGAAATGAGGTACAGAAATCCGTATGACTCCCAGGCTGATCTCACTGGGGGCAAAGCTGTATAATTGTATTTGTTTAACAAGTAACAGTCAATGTTAAAATACATTCTGGATGTGACACTTGCAAGCCGAAATAGCTCAGTTGGGAGAGCGTTAGACTGAAGATCTAAATGTCCCTGGTTCGATCCCGGGTTTCGGCAGGTGAAATGAGGTACAGAAAACCGTATGACTCCCAGGCTGATCTCACTGGGGGAAAAGCTGTATGAGTTTATTTGTTTAACAAGTAACAGTCAATGTTAAAATACATTCTGGATGTGACACTTGCAAGCCGAAATAGCTCAGTTGGGAGAGCGTTAGACTGAAGATCTAAATGTCCCTGGTTCGATCCCGGTTTCGGCAGGTGAAATGAGGTACACAAAACCGTATGACACCCAGGCTGATCTCACTGGGGGAAAAGTTGTATACATTTATTTGTTTAACAAGTAACAGTCAATGTTAAAATACATTCTGGATGTGACACTTGCAAGCCGAAATAGCTCAGTTGGGAGAGCGTTAGACTGAAGATCTAAATGTCCCTGGTTCGATCCCGGGTTTCGGCAGGTGAAATGAGGTACAGAAAACCGTATGAATCCCAGGCTGATCTCACTCGGGGAAAAGTTGTATACTTTTATTTGTTTAACAAGTAACAGTCAATGTTAAAATACATTCTGGATGTGACACTTGCAAGCCGAAATAGCTCAGTTGGGAGAGCGTTAGACTGAAGATCTAAATGTCCCTGGTTCGATCCCTGGTTTCGGCAGGTGAAATGAGGTACAGAAAACCGTATGACTCAAGGCTGATCTCACTGGGGAAAAGCTGTACGAGTTTATTTGTTTAACAAGTAACAGTCAATGTTAAAATACATTCTGGATGTGACACTTGCAAGCCGAAATAGCTCAGTTGGGAGAGCGTTAGACTGAAGATCTAAATGTCGCTGGTTCGATCCCGGGTTTCGGCAGGTTAAATGAGGTACAGAAAACCGTATGACTCCCAGGCTGATCTCACTGGGCGAAAAGTTGTATACATTTATTTGTTTAACAAGTAACAGTCAATGTTAAAATACATTCTGGATGTGACACTTGCAAGCCGAAATAGCTCAGTTGGGAGAGCGTTAGACTGAAGATCTAAATGTCCCTGGTTCGACCCCGGGTTTCGGCAGGTGAAATGAGGTACACAAAACCGTATGACACCCAGGCTCATCTCACTGGGGTAAAAGTTGTATACATTTATTTGTTTAACAAGTAACAGTCAATGTTAAAATACATTCTGGATGTGACACTTGCAAGCCGAAATAGCTCAGTTGGGAGAGCGTTAGACTGAAGATCTAAATGTCCCTATTTCGATCCCGGGTTTCGGCAGGTTAAATGAGGTACAGAAAACCGTATGACTCCCAGGCTGATCTCACAGGGTGAAAAGCTGTAGAAGTTTCTTTGTTTAACAAGTAACAGTCAATGTTAAAATACATTCTGGATGTGACACTTGCAAGCCGAAATAGCTCAGTTGGGAGAGCGTTAGACTGAAGATCTAAATTTCCCTGGTTCGATCCCGGGTTTCGGCAGGTGAAATGAGGTACAGAAAAACGTATGTCTCAAGGCTGATCTCACTGGGGGAAAAGCTCTACGAGTTTATTTGTTTAACAAGTAACAGTCAATGTTAAAATACATTCTGGATGTGACACTCGCAAGCCGAAATAGCTCAGTTGGGAGAGCGTTAGACTGAAGATCTAAATGTCCCTATTTCGATCCCGGGTTTTGGCAGGTGAAATGAGGTACAGAAAACCGTATGACTCTCAGGCTGATCTCACAGGGTGAAAAGCTGTAGAAGTTTCTTTGTTTAACAAGTAACAGTCAATGTTAAAATACATTCTGGATGTGAGACCTGCAAGCTGAAATAGCTCAGTTGGGAGAGCGTTAGACTGAAGATCTAAATGTCCCTGGTTCGATCCCGGGTTTCGGCAGGTGAAATGAGGTACAGAAAACCGTATGACTCGTGGCTGAACTCACTGGGGGAAAAGCTGTATAATTGTATTTGTTTAACAAGTAACAGTCAATGTTAAAATACATTCTGGATGTGACACTTGCAAGCCGAAATAGCTCAGTTGGGAGAGCGTTAGACTGAAGATCTAAATTTCCCTGGTTCGATCCCGGGTTTCGGCAGGTGAAATGAGGTACAGAAAAACGTATGTCTCAAGGCTGATCTCACTGGGGGAAAAGCTCTACGAGTTTATTTGTTTAACAAGTAACAGTCAATGTTAAAATACATTCTGGATGTGACACTCGCAAGCCGAAATAGCTCAGTTGGGAGAGCGTTAGACTGAAGATCTAAATGTCCCTATTTCGATCCCGGGTTTTGGCAGGTGAAATGAGGTACAGAAAACCGTATGACTCTCAGGCTGATCTCACAGGGTGAAAAGCTGTAGAAGTTTCTTTGTTTAACAAGTAACAGTCAATGTTAAAATACATTCTGGATGTGAGACCTGCAAGCTGAAATAGCTCAGTTGGGAGAGCGTTAGACTGAAGATCTAAATGTCCCTGGTTCGATCCCGGGTTTCGGCAGGTGAAATGAGGTACAGAAAACCGTATGACTCGTGGCTGAACTCACTGGGGGAAAAGCTGTATAATTGTATTTTTAACAAGTAACAGTCAATGTTAAAATACATTCTGGATGTGACACTTGCAAGCCGAAATAGCTCAGTTGGGAGAGCGTTAGACTGAAGATGAAATGAGGTACAGAAATCCGTATGACTCCCAGGCTGATCTCACTGGGGGCAAAGCTGTATAATTGTATTTGTTTAACAAGTAACAGTCAATGTTAAAATACATTCTGGATGTGACACTTGCAAGCCGAAATAGCTCAGTTGGGAGAGCGTTAGACTGAAGATCTAAATGTCCCTGGTTCAATCCCGGGTTTCGGCAGGTGAAATGAGGTACAGAAAACCGTATGACTCCCAGGCTGATCTCACTGGGGGAAAAGCTGTTTGAGTTTATTTGTTTAACAAGTAACAGTCAATGTTAAAATACATTCTGGATGTGACACTTGCAAGCCGAAATAGCTCAGTTGGGAGAGCGTTAGACTGAAGATCTAAATGTCCCTGGTTCGATCCCGGGTTTCGGCAGGTGAAATGAGGTACACAAAACCGTATGACACCCAGGCTGATCTCACTGGGGGAAAAGTTGTATACATTTATTTGTTTAACAAGTAACAGTCAATGTTAAAATACATTCTGGATGTGACACTTGCAAGCCGAAATAGCTCAGTTGGGAGAGCGTTAGACTGAAGATCTAAATGTCCCTGGTTCGATCCCGGGTTTCGGCAGGTGAAATGAGGTACAGAAAACCGTATGAATCCCAGGCTGATCTCACTCGGGGAAAAGTTGTATACTTTTATTTGTTTAACAAGTAACAGTCAATGTTAAAATACATTCTGGATGTGACACTTGGAGGCCGAAATAGCTCAGTTGGGAGAGCGTTAGACTGAAGATCTAAATGTCCCTGGTTCGATCCCTGGTTTCGGCAGGTGAAATGAGGTACAGAAAACCGTATGACTCAAGGCTGATCTCACTGGGGAAAAGCTGTACGAGTTTATTTGTTTAACAAGTAACAGTCAATGTTAAAATACATTCTGGATGTGACACTTGCAAGCCGAAATAGCTCAGTTGGGAGAGCGTTAGACTGAACATCTAAATGTCGCTGGTTCGATCCCGGGTTTCGGCAGGTTAAATGAGGTACAGAAAACCGTATGACTCCCAGGCTGATCTCACTGGGCGAAAAGTTGTATACATTTATTTGTTTAACAAGTAACAGTCAATGTTAAAATACATTCTGGATGTGACACTTGCAAGCCGAAATAGCTCAGTTGGGAGAGCGTTAGACTGAAGATCTAAATGTCCCTGGTTCGATCCCGGGTTTCGGCAGGTGAAATGAGGTACAGAAAACCGTATGACTCAAGGCTGATCTCACTGGGGGAAAAGCTCTACGAGTTTATTTGTTTAACAAGTAACAGTCAATGTTAAAATACATTCTGGATGTGACACTCGCAAGCCGAAATAGCTCAGTTGGGAGAGCGTTAGACTGAAGATCTAAATGTCCCTATTTCGATCCTGGGTTTCGGCAGGTGAAATGAGGTACTTAAAACCGTATGACTCCCAGGCTGATCTCACAGGGTGAAAAGCTGTAGAACTTTCTTTGTTTAACAAGTAACAGTCAATGTTAAAATACATTCTGGATGTGAGACCTGCAAGCTGAAATAGCTCAGTTGGGAGAGCGTTAGACTGAAGATCTAAATGTCCCTGGTTCGATCCCGGGTTTCGGCAGGTGAAATGAGGTACAGAAAACCGTATGACTCGAGGCTGATCTCACTGGGGGAAAAGCTGTACGAGTTTATTTGTTTAACAAGTAACAGTCAATGTTAAAATACATTCTGGATGTGACACTTGCAAGCCGAAATAGCTCAGTTGGGAGAGCGTTAGACTGAAGATCTAAATGTCCCTGGTTCGATCCCGGGTTTCGGCAGGTGAAATGAGGTACAGAAATCCGTATGACTCCCAGGCTGATCTCACTGGGGGCAAAGCTGTATAATTGTATTTGTTTAACAAGTAACAGTCAATGTTAAAATACATTCTGGATGTGACACTTGCAAGCCGAAATAGCTCAGTTGGGAGAGCGTTAGACTGAAGATCTAAATGTCCCTAGTTCGATCCCGGGTTTCGGCAGGTGAAATGAGGTACACAAAACCGTATGACACCCAGGCTGATCTCACTGGGGGAAAAGTTGTATACATTTATTTGTTTAACAAGTAACAGTCAATGTTAAAATACATTCTGGATGTGACATTTGCAAGCCGAAATAGCTCAGTTGGGAGAGCGTTAGACTGAAGATCTAAATGTCCCTGGTTCGATCCCGGGTTTCGGCAGGTGAAATGAGGTACACAAAACAGTATGACACCCAGGCTGATCTCACTGGGGGAAAAGTTGTATACATTTATTTGTTTAACAAGTAACAGTCAATGTTAAAATACATTCTGGATGTAACACTTGCAAGCCGAAATAGCTCAGTTGGGAGAGCGTTAGACTGAAGATCTAAATGTCTCTGGTTCGATCCTGGGTTTCGGCAGGTGAAATGAGGTACAGAAAACCGTATGAATCCCAGGCTGATCTCACTTGGGGAAAAGTTGTATACTTTTATTTGTTTAACAAGTAACAGTCAATGTTAAAATACATTCTGGATGTGACACTTGCAAGCCGAAATAGCTCAGTTGGGAGAGCGTTAGACTGAAGATCTAAATGTCCCTTGTTCGATCCCTGGTTTCGGCAGGTGAAATGAGGTACAGAAAACCGTATGACTCAAGGCTGATCTCACTGGGGAAAAGCTGTACGAGTTTATTTGTTTAACAAGTAACAGTCAATGTTAAAATACATTCTGGATGTGACACTTGCAAGCCGAAATAGCTCAGTTGGGAGAGCGTTAGACTGAAGATCTAAATGTCCCTGGTTCGATCCCGGGTTTCGGCAGGTTAAATGAGGTACAGAAAACCGTATGACTCCCAGGCTGATCTCACTGGGCGAAAAGTTGTATACATTTATTTGTTTAACAAGTAACGGTCAATGTTAAAATACATTCTGGATGTGACACTTGCAAGCCGAAATAGCTCAGTTGGGAGAGCGTTAGACTGAAGATCTAAATGTCCCTGGTTCGATCCCGGGTTTTGGCAGGTGAAATGAGGTACAGAAATCCGTATGACTCCCAGGCTGATCTCACTGGGGGCAAAGCTGTTTAATTGTATTTGTTTAACAAGTAACAGTCAATGTTAAAATACATTCTGGATGTGACACTTGCAAGCCGAAATAGCTCAGTTGGGAGAGTGTTAGACTGAAGATCTAAATGTCCCTGGTTCGATCCCGGGTTTCGGCAGGTGAAATGAGGTACAGAAAACCGTGTGACTCAAGGCTGATCTCACTGGGGAAAAGCTGTACGAGTTTATTTGTTTAACAAGTAACAGTCAATGTTAAAATACATTCTGGATGTGACACTTGCAAGCCGAAATAGCTCAGTTGGGAGAGTGTTAGACTGAAGATCTAAATGTCCCTGGTTCGATCCCGGGTTTCGGCAGGTTAAATGAGGTACAGAAAACCGTATGACTCCCAGGCTGATCTCACTGGGCGAAAAGTTGTATACATTTATTTGTTTAACAAGTAACAGTCAATGTTAAAATACATTCTGGATGTGACACATGCAAGCCGAAATAGCTCAGTTGGGAGAGCGTTAGACTGAAGATCTAAATGTCCCTATTTCGATCCCGGGTTTCGGCAGGTGAAATGAGGTACAGAAAACCGTATGACTCCCAGGCTGATCTCACAGGGTGAAAAGCTGTAGAAGTTTCTTTGTTTAACAAGTAACAGTCAATGTTAAAATACATTCTGGATGTGAGACCTGCAAGCTGAAATAGCTCAGTTGGGAGAGCGTTAGACTGAAGATCTAAATGTCCCTGGTTCGATCCCGGGTTTCGGCAGGTGAAATGAGGTACAGAAAACCGTGTGATTCAAGGCTGATCTCACTGGGGAAAAGCTGTACGAGTTTATTTGTTTAACAAGTAACAGTCAATGTTAAAATACATTCTGGATGTGACACTTGCAAGCCGAAATAGCTCAGTTGGGAGAGCGTTAGACTGAAGATCTAAATGTCCCTGGTTCGATCCCGGGTTTCGGCAGGTTAAATGAGTTACAGAAAACCGTATGACTCCCAGGCTGATCTCAATGGGCGAAAAGTTGTATACATTTATTTGTTTAACAAGTAACAGTCAATGTTAAAATACATTCTGGATATGACACTTGCAAGCCGAAATAGCTCAGTTGGGAGAGCGTTAGACTGAAGATCAAAATGTCCCTGGTTCGATCCCGGGTTTCGGCAGGTGAAATGAGGTACAGAAAACCGTATGACTCCTCAAGGCTGATCTCACTGGGGGAAAAGCTCTACGAGTATATTTGTTTAACAAGTAACAGTCAATGTTAAAATACATTCTGGATGTGACACTCGCAAGCCGAAATAGCTCAGTTGGGAGAGCGTTAGACTGAAGATCTAAATGTCCCTGGTTCGATCCCGGGTTTCGGCAGGTGAAATGAGGTACCGAAAACCGTATGACTCCCAGGCTGATTTCACAGGGTGAAAAGCTGTAGAAGTTTCTTTGTTTAATAAGTAACAGTCAATGTTAAAATACATTCTGGATGTAACACTTGCAAGCCGAAATAGCTCAGTTGGGAGAGCGTTAGACTGAAGATCTAAATGTCCCTGGTTCGATCCCGGGTTTTGGCAGGTGAAATGAGGTACCGAAAACCGTATGACTCAAGGCTGATCCCACTGGTGGAAAAGCTGTACGAGTTAATTTGTTTAACAAGTAACAGTCAATGTTAAAATACATTCTGGATGTGACACATGCAAGCCGAAATAGCTCAGTTGGGAGAGCGTTAGACTGAAGATCTAAATGTCCCTATTTCGATCCCGGGTTTCGGCAGGTGAAATGAGGTACAGAAAACCGTATGACTCCCAGGCTGATCTCACAGGGTGAAAAGCTGTAGAAGTTTCTTTGTTTAACAAGTAACAGTCAATGTTAAAATACATTCTGGATGTGAGACCTGCAAGCTGAAATAGCTCAGTTGGGAGAGCGTTAGACTGAAGATCTAAATGTCCCTGGTTCGATCCCGGGTTTCGGCAGGTGAAATGAGGTACAGAAAACCGTATGACTCGAGGCTGATCTCACTGGGGGAAAAGCTGTACGAGTTTGTTTAACAAGTAACAGTCAATGTTAAAATACATTCTGGATGTGACACTTGCAAGCCGAAATAGCTCAGTTGGGAGAGCGTTAGACTGAAGATCTAAATGTCCCTAGTTCGATCCCGGGTTTCGGCAGGTGAAATGAGGTACACAAAACCGTATTACTCCCAGGCTGATCTCACTGGGGGAAAAGCTGTACGAGTTTATTTGTTTAACAAGTAACAGTCAATGTTAAAATACATTCTGGATGTGACACTTGCAAGCCGAAATAGCTCAGTTGGGAGAGCGTTAGACTGAAGATCTAAATGTCCCTGGTTCGATCCCGGGTTTCGGCAGGTTAAATGAGGTACAGAAAACCGTATGACTCCCAGGCTGATCTCACTGGGCGAAAAGTTGTATACATTTATTTGTTTAACAAGTAACAGTCAATGTTAAAATACATTCTGGATGTGACACTTGCAAGCCGAAATAGCTCAGTTGGGAGAGCGTTAGTCTGAAGATCTAAATGTCCCTGGTTCGATCCCGGGTTTCGGCAGGTGAAATGAGGTACAGAAATCTGTATGACTCCCAGGCTGATCTCACTGGGGGCAAAGCTGTTTAATTGTATTTGTTTAACAAGTAACAGTCAATGTTAAAATACATTCTGGATGTGACACTTGCAAGCCGAAATAGCTCAGTTGGGAGAGCGTTAGACTGAAGATCTAAATGTCCCTGGTTCGATCCCGGGTTTCGGCAGGTGAAATGAGGTACAGAAAACCGTATAACTCAAGGCTGATCTCACTGGGGGAAAGTTGTATACATTTATTTGTTTAACAAGTAACAGTCAATGTTAAAATACATTCTGGATGTGACACTTGCAAGCCGAAATAGCTCAGTTGGGAGAGCGTTAGACTGAAGATCTAAATGTCCCTGGTTCGATCCCGGGTTTCGGCAGGTGAAATGAGGTACAGAAAACCGTATGAATCCCAGGCTGATCTCACTCCGGGAAAAGTTGTTTAAGTTTATTTGTTTAACAAGTAACAGTCAATGTTAAAATACATTCTGGATGTGACACTTGCAAGCCGAAATAGCTCAGTTGGGAGAGCGTTAGACTGAAGATCTAAATTTCCCTGGTTCGATCCCGGGTTTCGGCAGGTGAAATGAGGTACAGAAAACCGTATGAGTCAAGGCTGATCTCACTGGGGGAAAAGCTGTACGAGTTTATTTGTTTAACAAGTAACAGTCAATGTTAAAATACATTCTGGATGTGACACTTGCGAGCCGAAATAGCTCAGTTGGTAGAGCGTTAGACTGAAGATCTAAATGTCCCTGGTTCGATCCCGGGTTTCGGCAGGTGAAATGAGGTACAGAAAACCGTATGACTCAAGGCTGATCTCACTGGGGGAAAAGCTGTATGAGTTTATTTGTTTAACAAGTAACAGTCAATGTTAAAATACATTCTGGATGTGACACTTGCAAGCCGAAATAGCTCAGTTGGGAGAGCGTTAGACTGAAGATCTAAATGTCCCTGGTTCGATCCCGGGTTTCGGCAGGTGAAATGAGGTACAGAAATCCGTATGACTCCCAGGCTGATCTCACTGGGGGCAAAGCTGTATAATTGTATTTGTTTAACAAGTAACAGTCAATGTTAAAATACATTCTGGATGTGACACTTGCAATTCGAAATAGCTCAGCTGGGAGAGCGTTAGACTGAAGATCTAAATGTCCCTGGTTCGATCCCGGGTTTCGGCAGGTGAAATGAGGTGCAGAAAACCGTATGAATCCCAGGCTGATCTCACTCGGGGAAAAGTTGTATACCTTTATTTGTTTAACAAGTAACAGTCAATGTTAAAATACATTCTGGATGTGACACTTGCAAGCCGAAATAGCTCAGTTGGGAGAGCGTTAGACTGAAGATCTAAATGTCCCTGGTTCGATCCCTGGTTTCGGCAGGTGAAATGAGGTACAGAAAACCGTATGACTCAAGGCTGATCTCACTGGGGAAAAGCTGTACGAGTTTATTTGTTTAACAAGTAACAGTCAATGTTAAAATACATTCTGGATGTGACACTTGCAAGCCGAAATAGCTCAGTTGGGAGAGCGTTAGACTGAAGATCTAAATGTCCCTGGTTCCATCCCGGGTTTCGGCAGGTGAAATGAGGTACAGAAAACCGTATGACTCAAGGCTGATCTCACTGGGGGAAAAGCTCTACGAGTTTATTTGTTTAACAAGTAACAGTCAATGTTAAAATACATTCTAGATGTGACACTCGCAAGCCGAAATAGCTCAGTTGGGATAGCGTTAGACTGAAGATCTAAATGTCCCTATTTCGATCCCGGGTTTCGGCAGGTGAAATGAGGTACAGAAAACCGTATGACTCCGAGGCTGATCTCACAGGGTGAAAAGCTGTAGAAGTTTCTTTGTTTAACAAGTAACAGTCAATGTTAAAATACATTCTGGATGTGAGACCTGCAAGCTGAAATAGCTCAGTTGGGAGAGCGTTAGACTGAAGATCTAAATGTCCCTGGTTCGATCCCGGGTTTCGGCAGGTGAAATGAGGTACAGAAAACCGTATGACTCGAGGCTGATCTCACTGGGGGAAAAGCTGTACGAGTTTATTTGTTTAACAAGTAACAGTCAATGTTAAAATACATTCTGGATGTGACACTTGCAAGCCGAAATAGCTCAGTTGGGAGAGCGTTAGACTGAAGATCTAAATATCCCTGGTTCGATCCCGGGTTTCTGCAGGTGAAATGAGGTACAGAAAACCGTATGAATCCCAGGCTGATCTCACTCCGGGAAAAGTTGTATAAGTTTATTTGTTTAACAAGTAACAGTCAATGTTAAAATACATTCTGGATGTCACACTTGCAAGCCGAAAAAGCTCAGTTGGGAGAGTGTTAGACTGAAGATCTAAATGTCCCTGGTTCGATCCCGGGTTTCGGCAGGTGAAATGAGGTACAGAAAACCGTATGACTCAAGGCTGATCTCACTGGGGGAAAAGCTGTACGAGTTTATTTGTTTAACAAGTAACAGTCAATGTTAAAATACATTCTGGATGTGACACTTGCAAGCTGAAAAAGCTCAGTTGGGAGAGCGTTAGACTGAAGATCTAAATGTCCCTGGTTCAATCCCGGGTTTCGGCACGTGAAATGAGATACAGAAAACCGTATGACTCCCAGGCTGATCTCACTGGGGGCAAAGCTGTATAATTTTATTTGTTTAACAAGTAACAGTCAATGTTAAAATACATTCTGGATGTGACACTTGCAAGCCGAAAGAGCTCCGTTGGAAGAGCGTTGGACTGAAGATCTAAATGTCCCTGGTTCGATCCCGGGTTTCGGCAGGTGAAATGAGATACAGAAAACCGTATGACTCCCAGGCTGATCTCACTGGGGGAAAAGCTGTATGAGTTTATTTGTTTAACAAGTAACAGTCAATGTTAAAATACATTCTGGATGTGACTCTTACAAGCTGAAATAGCTCAGTTGGGAGAGCGTTAGACTGAAGATCTAAATGTCCCTGGTTCGATCCCGGGTTTCGGCAGGTGAAATGAGGTACAGAAAACCGTATGACTCCCAGGCTGATCTCACTGGGCGTGAAGCTGTGTGAGTTTATTTGTTTAACAAGTAACAGTCAATGTTAAAATACATTCTGGATGTGACACTTGCAAGCCGAAATAGCTCAGTTGGGAGAGCGTTAGACTGAAGATCTAAATGTCCCTGGTTCGATCCCGGGTTTCGGCAGGTTAAATGAGGTACAGAAAACCGTATGACTCCCAGGCTGATCTCACTGGGCGTAAAGCTGTATGAGTTTATTTGTTTAACAAGTAACAGTCAATGTTAAAATACATTCTGGATGTGGCACTTGCAAGCCCAAATAGCTCAGTTGGGAGAGCGTTAGACTGAAGATCTAAATGTCCCTGGTTCGATCCCGGGTTTCGGCAGGTGAAATGAGGTACCGAAAACCGTATGACTCAAGGCTGATCCCACTGGTGGAAAAGCTGTACGAGTTTATTTGTTTAACAAGTAACAGTCAATGTTAAAATACATTCTGGATGTGACACTTGCAAGCCGAAATAGCTCAGTTGGGAGAGCGTTAGACTGAAGATCTAAATGTCCCTGCATCGATCCCGGGTTTAGGCAGGTGAAATGAGATACAGAAAACTGTATTACTCCCAGGCTGATCTCACTGGGGGCAAAGCTGTATAATTTTATTTGTTTAACAAGTAACAGTCAATGTTAAAATACATTCTGGATGTGACACTTGCAAGCCGAAATAGCTCAGTTGGGAGAGCGTTAGACTGAAGATCTAAATGTCCCTTGTTCGATCCCGGGTTTCGGCAGGTGAAATGAGGTACAGAAAACCGTATGACTCCCAGGCTGATCTCACTGGGGGAAAAGCTGTAAAAGATTATTTGTTTACCAAGTAACAGTTAATGTTAAAATACATTCTGGATGTGACACTTGCAAGCCGAAATAGCTCAGTTGGGAGAGCGTTAGACTGAAGATCTAAATGTCCCTGGTTCGATCCCGGGTTTTGGCAGGTGAAATGAGGTACACAAAACCGTATGACTCCCAGGCTGATCTCACTGGGGGAAAAGTTGTATACATTTATTTGTTTAACAAGTAACAGTCAATGTTAAAATACATTCTGGATGTGACACTTGCATGCCGAAATAGCTCAGTTGGGAGATCGTTAGACTGAAGATCTAAATGTCCCTGGTTCGATCCCGGGTTTCGACAGGTGAAATTTGGTACAGAAAATCGTATGACTCCCAGGCTGATCTCACTGGGGGCAAAGCTGTATAAGTTTATTTGTTTAACAAGTAACAGTCAATGTTAAAATACATTCTGGATGTGACACTTACAAGCCGAAATAGCTCAGTTGGGAGAGCGTTAGACTGAAGATCTAAATGTCCCTGGTTCGATCCAGGGTTTCGACAGGTGGCATGAGGTACAGAAAACCGTATGACTCCCAGGCTGATCTCACTGTGTGGCAAAGCTGTATAAGTTTATTTGTTTAACAAGTAACAGTCAATGTTAAAATACATTCTGGATGTGACACTTGCAAGCCGAAATAGCTCAGTTGGGAGAGCGTTAGACTGAAGATCTAAATGTCCCTGGTTCGATCCCGCGTTTTGGCAGGTGAAATGAGGTACAGAAAACCGTATGACTCAAGGCTGATCTCACTGGGGGAAAAGCTGTACGAGTTTATTTGTTTAACAAGTAACAGTCAATGTTAAAATACATTCTGGATGTGACTCTTGCAAGCCGAAATAGCTCATTTGGGATAGCGTTAGACTGAAGATCTAAATGTCCCTGGTTCGATCCCGGGTTTCGGCAGGTGAAATGAGGTACAGAAAACCGTATGACTCCCAGGCTGATCTCACTGGGGGCAAAGCTGTATAAGTTTATTTGTTTAACAAGTAACAGTCAATGTTAAAATACATTCTGGATGTGACACTTGCAAGCCGAAATAGCTCAGTTGGGAGAGCGTTAGACTGAAGATCTAAATGTCCCTGGTCCGATCCCGGGTTTCGGCAGGTGAAATGAGATACAGAAAACCGTATGACTCCCAGGCTGATCTCACTGGGGGAAAAGCTGTATGAGTTTATTTGTATAACAAGTAACAGTCAATGTTAAAATACATTCTGGATGTGACTCTTGCAAGCCGAAATAGCTCAGTTGGGAGAGCGTTAGACTGAAGATCTAAATGTCCCTGGTTCGATCCCGGGTTTCGGCAGGTGAAATGAGGTACAGAAAACCGTATGACTCCCAGGCTGATCTCACTGGGTGCAAAGCTGTATAAGTTTGTTTAACAAGTAACAGTCAATGTTAAAATACATTCAGGATGTGACACTTGCAAGCCGAAATAGCTCAGTTGGGAGAGCGTTAGACTGAAGATCTAAATGTCCCTGGTTCGATCCTGGCTTTTGGCAGGTGAAATGAGGTACACAAAACCGTATGACTCCCAGGCTGATCTCACTGGAGGAAAAGTTGTATACATTTATTTGTTTAACAAGTAACAGTCAATGTTAAAATACATTCTGGATGTGACACTTGCAAGCCGAAATAGCTCAGTTGGGAGAGCGTTAGACTGAAGATCTAAATGTCCCTGGTTCGATCCCGGGTTTCGGCAGGTGAAATGAGGTACCGAAAACCGTATGACTCAAGGCTGATCCCACTGGTGGAAAAGCTGTACGAGTTTATTTGTTTAACAAGTAACAGTCAATGTTAAAATACATTCTGGATGTGACACTTGCAAGCCGAAATAGCTCAGTTGGGAGAGCGTTAGACTGAAGATCTAAATGTCCCTGCATCGATCCCGGGTTTAGGCAGGTGAAATGAGATACAGAAAACCGTATTACTCCCAGGCTGATCTCACTGGGGGCAAAGCTGTATAATTTTATTTGTTTAACAAGTAACAGTCAATGTTAAAATACATTCTGGATGTGACATTTGCAAGCCGAAATAGCTCAGTTTAGAGAGCGTTAGACTGAAGATCTAAATGTCCCTGGTTCGATCCCGGGTTTCGGCAGGTGAAATGAGGTACAGAAAACCGTATGACTCCCAGGCTGATCTCACTGGTGGAAAAGCTGTAAAAGATTATTTGTTTACCAAGTAACACTTAATGTTAAAATACATTCTGGATGTGACACTTGCAAGCCGAAATAGCTCAGTTGGGAGAGCGTTAGACTGAAGATCTAAATGTCCCTGGTTCGATCCCGGGTTTTGGCAGGTGAAATGAGGTACACAAAACCGTATGACTCCCAGGCTGATCTCACTGGGGGAAAAGTTGTATACATTTATTTGTTTAACAAGTAACAGTCAATGTTAAAATACATTCTGGATGTGACACTTGCATGCCGAAATAGCTCAGTTGGGAGAGCGTTAGACTGAAGATCTAAATGTCCCTGGTTCGATCCCGGGTTTCGACAGGTGAAATTTGGTACAGAAAATCGTATGACTCCCAGGCTGATCTCACTGGGGGCAAAGCTGTATAAGTTTATTTGTTTAACAAGTAACAGTCAATGTTAAAATACATTCTGGATGTGACACTTACAAGCCGAAATAGCTCAGTTGGGAGAGCGTTAGACTGACGATCTAAATGTCCCTGGTTCGATCCAGGGTTTCGACAGGTGACATGAGGTACAGAAAACCGTATGACTCCCAGGCTGATCTCACTGTGTGGCAAAGCTGTATAAGTTTATTTGTTTAACAAGTAACAGTCAATGTTAAAATACATTCTGGATGTGACACTTGCAAGCCGAAATAGCTCAGTTGGGAGAGCGTTAGACTGAAGATCTAAATGTCCCTGGTTCGATCCAGCGTTTTGGCAGGTGAAATGAGGTACAGAAAACCGTATGACTCAAGGCTGATCTCACTGGGGGAAAAGCTGTACGAGTTTATTTGTTTAACAAGTAACAGTCAATGTTAAAATACATTCTGGATGTGACTCTTGCAAGCCGAAATAGCTCATTTGGGATAGCGTTAGACTGAAGATCTAAATGTCCCTGGTTCGATCCCGGGTTTCGGCAGGTGAAATGAGGTACAGAAAACCGTATGACTCCCAGGCTGATCTCACTGGGGGCAAAGCTGTATAAGTTTATTTGTTTAACAAGTAACAGTCAATGTTAAAATACATTCTGGATGTGACACTTGCAAGCCGAAATAGCTCAGTTGGGAGAGCGTTAGACTGAAGATCTAAATGTCCCTGGTTCGATCCCGGGTTTCGGCAGGTGAAATGAGGTACAGAAAACCGTATGACTCAAGGCTGATCTCACTGGGGAAAAGCTGTACGAGTTTATTTGTTTAACAAGTAACAGTCAATGTTAAAATACATTCTGGATGTGACACTTACAAGCCGAAATAGCTCAGTTGGGAGAGCGTTAGACTGAAGATCTAAATGTCCCTGGTTCAATCCCGGGTTTCGGCAGGTTAAATGAGGTACAGAAAACCGTATGACTCCCAGGCTGATCTCACTGGGCGAAAAGTTGTATACATTTATTTGTTTAACAAGTAACAGTCAATGTTAAAATACATTCTGGATGTGACACTTGCAAGCCGAAATAGCTCAGTTGGGAGAGCGTTAGACTGAAGATCTAAATGTCCCTGGTTCGATCCCGGGTTTCGGCAGGTGAAATGAGGTACCGAAAACCGTATGACTCAAGGCTGATCCCACTGGTGGAAAAGCTGTACGAGTTAATTTGTTTAACAAGTAACAGTCAATGTTAAAATACATTCTGGATGTGACACTTGCAAGCCGAAATAGCTCAGTTGGGAGAGCGTTAGACTGAAGATCTAAATGTCCCTGGTTCAATCCCGGGTTTCGGCACGTGAAATGAGATACAGAAAACCGTATGACTCCCAGGCTGATCTCACTGGGGGCAAAGCTGTATAATTTTATTTGTTTAACAAGTAACAGTCAATGTTAAAATACATTCTGGATGTGACACTTGCAAGCCGAAATAGCTCAGTTGGGAGAGAGTTAGACTGAAGATCTAAATGTCCCTGGTTCGATCCCGGGTTTCGGCAGGTGAAATGAGATACAGAAAACCGTATGACTCCCAGGCTCATCTCACTGGGGGCAAAGTTGTATAATTTTATTTGTTTAACAAGTAACAGTCAATGTTAAAATACATTCTGGATGTGTCACTTGCAAGCCGAAATAGCTCAGTTGGGAGAGCGTTAGACTGAAGATCTAAATGTCCCTGGTTCGATCCCGGGTTTCGGCAGGTGAAATGAGATACAGAAAACCGTATGACTCCCAGGCTGATCTCACTGGGGGCAAAGCTGTATAATTTTATTTGTTTAACAAGTAACAGTCAATGTTAAAATACATTCTGGATGTGACATTTGCAAGCCGAAATAGCTCAGTTGGGAGAGCGTTAGACTGAAGATCTAAATGTCCCTGGTTCGATCCCGGGTTTCGGCAGGTGAAATGAGGTACCGAAAACCGTATGACTCAAGGCTGATCCCACTGGTGGAAAAGCTGTACGAGTTTATTTGTTTAACAAGTAACAGTCAATGTTAAAATACATTCTGGATGTGACTCTTGCAAGCCGAAATAGCTCAGTTGGGAGAGCGTTAGACTGAAGATCTAAATGTCCCTGGTTCGATCCCGGGTTTCGGCAGGTGAAATGAGATACAGAAAACCGTATGACTCCCAGGCTGATCTCACTGGGGGCAAAGCTGTATAATTTTATTTGTTTAACAAGTAACAGTCAATGTTAAAATACATTCTGGATGTGACATTTGCAAGCCGAAATAGCTCAGTTGGGAGAGCGTTAGACTGAAGATCTAAATGTCCCTGGTTCGATCCCGGGTTTCGGCAGGTGAAATGAGGTACCGAAAACCGTATGACTCAAGGCTGATCCCACTGGTGGAAAAGCTGTACGAGTTTATTTGTTTAACAAGTAACAGTCAATGTTAAAATACATTCTGGATGTGACTCTTGCAAGCCGAAATAGCTCAGTTGGGAGAGCGTTAGACTGAAGATCTAAATGTCCCTGGTTCGATCCCGGGTTTCGGCAGGTGAAATGAGATACAGAAAACAGTATGACTCCCAGGCTGATCTCACTGGGGGCAAAGCTGTATAATTTTATTTGTTTAACAAGTAACAGTCAATGTTAAAATACATTCTGGATGTGACATTTGCAAGCCGAAATAGCTCAGTTGGGAGAGCGTTAGACTGAAGATCTAAATGTCCCTGGTTCGATCCCGGGTTTCGGCAGGTGAAATGAGGTACAGAAAACCGTATGACTCAAGGCTGATCCCACTGGTGGAAAAGCTGTACGAGTTTATTTGTTTAACAAGTAACAGTCAATGTTAAAATACATTCTGGATGTGACACTTACTAGCCGAAATAGCTCAGTTGGGAGAGCGTTAGACTGAAGATCTAAATGTCCCTGGTTCGATCCCGGGTTTCGGCAGGTGAAATGAGATACAGAAAACCGTATGACTCCCAGGCTCATCTCACCGGGTGCAAAGTTGTATAATTTTATTTGTTTAACAAGTAACAGTCAATGTTAAAATACATTCTGGATGTGTCACTTGCAAGCCGAAATAGCTCAGTTGGGAGAGCGTTAGACTGAAGATCTAAATGTCCCTGGTTCGATCCCGGGTTTCGGCAGGTGAAATGAGATACAGAAAACCGTATGACTCCCAGGCTGATCTCACTGGGGGCAAAGCTGTATAATTGTATTTGTTTAACAAGTAACAGTCAATGTTAAAATACATTCTGGATGTGACATTTGCAAGCCGAAATAGCTCAGTTGGGAGAGCGTTAGACTGAAGATCTAAATGTCCCTGGTTCGATCCCGGGTTTCGGCAGGTGAAATGAGGTACCGAAAACAGTATGACTCAAGGCTGATCCCACTAGTGGAAAAGCTGTACGAGTTTATTTGTTTAACAAGTAACAGTCAATGTTAAAATACATTCTGGATGTGACACTTACAAGCCGAAATAGCTCAGTTGGGAGAGCGTTAGACTGAAGATCTAAATGTCCCTGGTTCGATCCCGGGTTTCGGCAGGTGAAATGAGATACAGAAAACCGTATGACTCCCAGGCTCATCTCACTGGGGGCAAAGTTGTATAATTTTATTTGTTTAACAAGTAACAGTCAATGTTAAAATACATTCTGGATGTGTCACTTGCAAGCCGAAATAGCTCAGTTGGGAGAGCGTTAGACTGAAGATCTAAATGTCCCTGGTTCGATCCCGGGTTTCGGCAGGTGAAATGAGATACAGAAAACCGTATGACTCCCAGGCTGATCTCACTTGGGGCAAAGCTGTATAATTTTATTTGTTTAACAAGTAACAGTCAATGTTAAAATACATTCTGGATGTGACATTTGCAGGCCGAAATAGCTCAGTTGGGAGAGCGTTAGACTGAAGATCTAAATGTCCCTGGTTCGATCCCGGGCTTCGGCAGGTGAAATGAGGTACAGAAAACCGTATGTCTCAAGGCTGATCTCACTGGGGGAAAAGCTGTACGAGTTTATTTGTTTAACAAGTAACAGTCAATGTTAAAATACATTCTGGATGTGACACTTACAAGCCGTAATAGCTCAGTTGGGAGAGCGTCAGACTGAAGACCTAAATGTCCCTGGTTCGATCCCGGGTTTTGGCAGGTGAAATGAGGTACCGAAAACCGTATGACTCAAGGCTGATCCCACTGGTGGAAAAGCTGTACGAGTTTATTTGTTTAACAAGTAACAGTCAATGTTAAAATTCATTCTGGATGTGACACTTACAAGCCGAAATAGCTCAGTTGGGAGAGCGTTAGACTGAAGATCTAAATGTCCCTGGTTCGATCCCGGGTTTCGGCAGGTGAAATGAGATACAGAAAACCGTATGACTCCCAGGCTGATCTCACTGGGGGCAAAGCTGTATAATTTTATTTGTTTAACAAGTAACAGTCAATGTTAAAATACATTCTGGATGTGACATTTGCAAGCCGAAATAGCTCAGTTGGGAGAGCGTTAGACTGGAGATCTAAATGTCCCTGGTTCGATCCCGGGTTTCAGCAGGTGAAATGAGGTACAGAAAACCGTATGACTCAAGGCTGATCTCACTGGGGGAAAAGCTGTATGAGTTTATTTGTTTAACAAGTAACAGTCAATGTTAAAATACATTCTGGATGTGACACTTACAAGCCGTAATAGCTCAGTTGGGAGAGCGTTAGACTGAAGACCTAAATGTCCCTGGTTCGATCCCGGGTTTTGGCAGGTGAAATGAGGTACAGAAAACCATATGACTCCCAGGCTGATCTCACTGGGGGAAAAGTTGTATAAGTTTATTTGTTTAACAAGTAACAGTCAATGTTAAAATACATTCTGGATGTAACACTTGCAAGCCGAAATCGCTCAGTTGGGAGAGCGTTAGACTGAAGATCTAAATGTCCCTGGTTCAATCCCGGGTTTCGGCAGGTGAAATGAGGTACAGAAAACCGTATGACTCCTGCAGGCTGATCTCACTGGGGGAAAAGCTGTGTAAGTTTATTTGTTTAACAAGTGTAGTGCCCCTGAATAATTATATTCATTGATTAAAGCCTTTAGTCTTTGACTTTTGTTATTTTCTATAACTTTGTCAACTGTATTTCTTTGAAACTGGGAGGTTATTATTATTTGTGAAGATGTGTGTACTGTGCCTTTAAGGAGAGGGAAACGGAAGTGAAGGAAAAGAGAGGGGAGACACAGAACCTCCAGACGGTGTGCGCACACACATGATTGTCGGGCTGCCGGCAAATATTAAATGTATAACAAGAAGGACGTTTTAAAACAGTGTTGTCGTTAAGCAGCCACCACTGAAACACAGCAGGACACCACACACAGCGCACGGGGACACGCACGCACGTGCATCGCGGCTGTACTGTGGATTAGGAGGACGTTTGAATCGCGGCTGTACTGTGGATTAGGAGGACGTTTGAATCGCGGCTGTACTGTGGACTAGGAGGACGTTTGAATCGCGGCTGTATCGCGGCCGTGTACTACGGAGGACAAGTTGGACCGCGGCTGTGCGGTGGTTCTATCTGGATTCGGGGTTCATTTGGTTTGAATTTCGTGACAGACAAACTGTGAGTAGGAACGTAACTGATCACTGATCACCATAATAAGAGCTCCAACAATGCGCGCCAACGATGGTACCATAGACTTTGAGAACTAAAACCCTGGGGTATTTTTTATTTCTTTTGTTTCACACACATTTTGGAATGTACATGGTTGACTGTTGAATTTATTTGTTTCCATTTGATTTGGTGGGTGAATAAAAACACCAATTATAGTTAAAGTACTGTGGTCTGTGAATCTATAATTTGTCTATTCTCTGATTGTGTTCAGGGTGGGGGCTCCAGAGCTAATAGTAACCTTGTGGTGTTAGGGTTTGTTCAAGTTACAGTATAGCTACAATTTATGTCTCTGTGGCTACCTGAGGTCTCTTTTTGGTCACCCTTGTGAGAACCTAGATAACGAGAATTTTGGTATTGCTCCTCCCATGCTTTTCATTAACCTGATAATTAATGTGAGTAAGGCTGATGGGAGGGCTACACAAGTAACAGTCAATTTTAAAATACATTCTGGATGTGACACTTGCAAGCCGAAATAGCTCAGTTGGGAGAGCGTTAGACTGAAGATCTAAATGTCCCTGGTTCGATCCCGGGTTTCGGCAGGTGAAATGAGGTACCGAAAACCGTGTGACTCAAGGCTGATCTCACTGGGGGAAAAGCTGTACGAGTTTATTTGTTTAACAAGTAACAGTCAATGTTAAAATACATTCTGGATGTCACACTTGAAAGGCCTGAGCTATCAGACCACTATCTGCTGTGTTTTAATATGACTGTCTCTGATCTAGAGAAAAACATCACTGAATATACCATAAAAAAGCGTTTTTTTAGCTCTTCTGCAGCCGACGAGTTCTCTCGTCACCTGGGCCACCCCCCCCCCCCCCCTGCCCGATACTCCCCCAGTGAATGATATGGTTCAAATTTTTAATCTTAAACTGGAGTCAGCTCTTGATATAGTGGCTCCTTTGAAAACAAAAAAGAAACATAACACCAGAGTAACACCCTGGATAAATGAGCATTCACGCTCACTGAAGCAAGAATGTCGTAGAGCTGAGCGAGCCTGGAGAAAAAACAAACTCACCATCCACCTAGAGATTCTTAAAAAGTCAACAGTCGCCTATTACAAAGCCTTGCGTCTAGCAAGGCAGGCATATTTCTCTGGCATTATTAATGAGAACAAGAAAAATGCCAGAGTCCTATTCTCTACCATTGATCGACTTTTAACCCCCCCCCCCCCCAGTCCTACAAGTGTAATGAGTTTGCATGCTTTTTTGACATTTTTTTTTTTAACATTAGAGCTGATATTATGAATGGTGCTGCTGCTAGCGCAAACCTTCTAACAGCAGCTAATGGTCCCAGGGTAGATCTCTCCAGGGGGAGCCTATTATCGTTCTGCGCAATTGATGAAGACGAACTCCGCAAAACTATATCACAGATGACATCATCCTCCTGTTCATTGGATACAATTCCCACCACCTTTCTCAAAGAGGTCTTAGACAGTGTGATTGGAGATATCCTAAAAATTGTAAACAGCTCTCTACAATCAGGCGTCTTCCCAGACTCACTGAAGACTGCTGTAGTTAAGCCCCTTCTCAAGAAACACAATCTTGATCCCTCTGTTTTGGGTAACTATCGACCCATTTCAAATCTACCCTTTCTGGGCAAGGTTTTAGAAAAATGCATCTTTCATCAATTGGATGTGTTTCTACAGAACAATAATGTGCACAACAAATTCCAATCTGGCTTTAGGAAAGGTCACAGCACAGAAACAGCACTTGTAAAAGTAATGAATGATCTTAGGGTGTCTGCTGACAAGAAACATGTATCCGTTCTCTTACTTCTAGATCTAATGGCTGCATTTGACACGATTGATCAGATCACTCAATTATAATACAGCGTCTGGAGCACTGGATAGGCCTGTCTGGTACGGCCCTGTCCTGGTTTTCTTCCTACCTATCAAACAGAAGTTACTTTGTCAATCTAGCCGAGTTTGACTCAGACAAACACGACATCAGTTCTGGTATTCCACAGGGCTCGATTCTTGGCCCTCTGCTTTTCTCCTTATACATACTGCCATTGGGCGAACTCATTGCCAATCACGGAGTCAATTTTCATTTCTATACTGATGATACCAAATTATATCTTTCTGTGGCTCCAGATGATCCCTGTGCTTTAGACCCGCTGTTTACCTGTCTGTCTAGCATCAAATGTTGGATGAGTGAGAACTTTCTCAAGCTAAATGAGGATAAGACAGAAGTTCTCATAATCGGTTCTAGTAAGCAGAAATAATCAATATTAAGCAGACTTGGCAACCTGACTGTAGAAAGTAACAGTACAGTAAAGAACCTGGGGGTTATTGATTCTGAATTGAATTTTAATTCACACATTAATCATGTTACCAAGATTGCCTTTTTTCACCTTAGAAATATTGCACGAATCAGAGCCTATGTGTCCTTGGACGATGCAAAAACGCTAATCCACGCCTTTGTTTTTTCTCGGCTTGATTACTGCACTTTTTTCAGGACTGCCTAAGAAAACAACTGACAGATTACAACTTCAAACTCCAAAATGCAGCAGCCAGAGTTTTAACTAGAACTAAGATGAGAGAACATATTACTCCAGTTTTGGCATCACTGCACTGGCTTCCGGTTGTTTTTAGGATTGATTTTAAAATTATTTTACTTGTCTATAAAGCTCTCAATGGTCTCGCACCTTCCTACCTACATGACTGCCTGCCTAAATATGTCCCAAACCGCCCGCTAAGGTCTTCCACTGCTGGCCTGCTCGCTTTGCCTAAAAAAATGGCAACTAAAAAATACGGGGAAGCAGCTTTTTGCTTCTACGGGCCGTCGGCATGGAACAAGCTCCCACTGTACCTTCGTCAGGCAGCCTCTGTAGACATTTGTAAAGCTCAGCTCAAGACCCACTTCTACAACATTGCTTTTAATTGATCTTTTATTTTTTGTTATTCATGTCCTCACTGTATTGCATTACTGCTTGTTTTTTTAATGTCGTTGCCTTGCTTTTATTTTATTCTCCATTGTTCTGTAAAGCACTTTGAGCTGCATTTCATGTCATGAAAGGTGCTATACAAATAAAGTTTTATTATTATTATTATTATTATAGATCACTGCTGAAATCTTTGAAGGGGGAATGCTCTAATTTGGGATTTCTGGTTCAACAAGTTTCAAATGGTCATTTGATGAGATGAGCAATACATCATATGAAAGGTTACAGTGTGCAGTTTCATAATATGTAAAGAACTGAAATATGACCATGGCCCCCTTGTATATTAAACCACTGGCACTGGTCACATATGGTCGTGATTCACCAGGATCTAAAATGGTTGGATTCTATAGGCTTAAAGTCATTTATATCAATATTCTTTTTGTAAATCTCTATGGGAAAAAATGGTAGATTTTCCAGTTTGTCCAGAAAACCAAGCCCACTGTCCATTCATAGGGTTGAAGCAGTTCATTTTGAAGTGCTTCTGGACAAGACTTGTTTCAGCATTATTTGGCATGACCCTCTATACCATATACTGCAACGTTTCATAAACACTTGACTCTGCATGGATGTATTAGGGGCAGAAGAAGATTTTTTATAAAACTGCAATTTGCATTGACTCAATTAACCTTCATTTTTTCACAAAAATAAATGTACTCCCAATGTTTTACTTTTACTTTATTTGTTTATTTGGACAGGACAATGCATATTAATGGACGTCACATGGACGTAAATACACCGGATATAGCACAGTTGCTAATGTTCATCCGCAGTCCTCACAGGAAACACAAAACCGAAAACAGACAGGCAAACAGTGGAATACATTTACATAAGATTACAGAGGGAACACAGCATAATAAAATAAATACACCTAAAATAATCATGAATGGTTGCAGCTTTGGTTTTCAAGCAACCATTTTTTCAGATTGAATTTAAAAGATGGAAATGTAGCACAATCCCTTATATGCAGAGGAAGGCCATTCCATGCTACACAACCCTGTACTGAGAGGACATTTTGTCACTAGCCCCTCCTATAGGGACACAACGGTTTAATGTTTGTCTTTAGTTCAATGTTTGTACCTAATCAACATGAGTTAGACTTTAATATATTAGAGCCCCTCATTTCACATGGGTGTGATATTTTTGTCTATATAAGCTCATGTGTAGAATCTTGTGTGCATTTCGTACATTTCGGCAGCAAATAGCTCACAATACGTCGCGATGCAACTCATTGCGAGCTTGTAGATCGGCTATTTTGTACACATTCCATACATGGGCCATTCTGCAAGAGTACTTTTACTTTTAGTACTTTAGTACTACGGTTGTACTTTACGGGACTTCTACCTGTAACGGAGTATGTCTACATTGCAGTATTCATACTTTTACTTAACCCATTGAGACCTGACTGACACTAGATTCTACAAATGCCTTCTAAATTCTTAAAGGTTTCAGAAACCTATGTTTCTATGTCTCAAGTGCCGCGCTATGAGCTTTTAGATCTGCTATTTGCCAATGGCTAAAGTATAATATAATGCTTAAAAGACCAAACGGGGTTCCCTCCCCAAGATGGGTTAATGTCTGAAACATCCGACGGTATAATTAAACAGAGTTACAATAGAGAAATAATCTACCAAAGAGAACAACTTTTTGTGCCATGTGTATATAGGTTTTACATACAAAAGATACTTAAGAAACTAAATTGTGGTGGTCATGTTGATAGTGTCAGATTATGTGATTCCACGACTTTAGTATCTACCACTTGTCATTGTCATCCTGGAATAGAATGAATGATCATTCGATTGTATGTTATATCATGTGTCAACTCAAATGGGGAAAATGTGCATTTATTACTATTACAACTACCCCCCCCCCCCCCCCCCCCCCCCCCCCCCCCCCCCTGTATGAGTCCTCATTCATCTATGGGCTTTTCCCCTGTATGAGTCCTCATGTGTGATTTTAGTTTACCACTCTGAGCAAAGCCTTTACCACACACGTTACAAGTAAAGGGCTTTTCCCCTGTATGAGTCCTCATGTGTATTTTTAGATTACTACTTTGTGTAAAGCCTTTACCACACACGTTACAAGTAAAGGGCTTTTCCCCTGTATGAGTCCTCATGTGTGTTTTTAGAGTAACAATCCGAGCAAAACCATTACCACAGACGTTACAAGTAAAGGGCTTTTCACCTGTATGAGTCCTCATGTGTGTTTTTAGAGTAACAATCCGAGCAAAACCATTACCACAGACGTTACAAGTAAAGGGCTTTTCCCCTGTATGAGTCTTCATGTGTGATTTTAGATGATCACTCTGAGCAAAGCCTTTACCACAGACGTTACAAGTAAAGGGCTTTTCCCCTGTATGAGTCCTCATGTGTGATTTTAGATTAGCACTCTTAGCAAAGCCTTTACCACACACGTTACAAGTAAAGGGCTTTTCCCCTGTATGAGTACTCATGTGTGATTTTAGAGTAACACTCTGAGCAAAGCCTTTACCACAGACGTTACAAGTAAAGGGCTTTTCCCCTGTATGAGTCCTCATGTGTGTTTTTAGATCACCATTCTGAATAAAACCTTTACCACAGACGTTACAAGTAAAGGGCTTTTCCCCTGTATGAGTCCTCATGTGTGTTTTTAGACCACCACTATGAGCAAAGCCTTTACCACACACGTTACAAGTAAAGGGCTTTTCCCCTGTATGAGTCCTCATGTGTGTTTTTAGATCACCATTCTGAATAAAACCTTTACCACAGACGTTACAAGTAAAGGGCTTTTCCCCTGTATGAGTCATCATGTGTGATTTTAGAACACCACGCCGAATATAGCCTTTACCACAAACTGTACAAGTGAAGGGCTTTTCCCCTGTATGAGTCATCATGTGTGTTTTTAGTTCATCACTCCGAATATAGCCTTTACCACAAACTGTACAAGTGAAGGGCTTTTCTCCTGTATGAATCCTTGTGTGCGTCGTCATATTTGCCGTACGATTAAAACATTTGCCACACTCTGTACAACTAAAGTGTTTCTTCCCTGTGTGGCTCCTCATGGAGTGAGTTTGTTTTGATGATTTCACGTCCTTGGACAGCTTACTGCTCAAAGACAATCTTTGTCCTTCCACATTTGTCTTGTGTGATTTCAGTGTGTTTAAAGTTGACTGACCTTCACTGGGCTCCTGCCACTCATCACTGTCTTCAGTGTCAGATTCTGAACAGTGTGAAGAGAGGAGCTGGTCATCACTAGTTGGTTGTGATGTTCCACAGTCCTCTACAACAGCTTTTGTTTCCATGTGTTGAGTTGAGGTGCCGGCTACAGGCTCCTTCTCTCCGTTTTCATCATCATGAACATCTTCACTTTTTACTGCTTGTAATGTCAATGTTGACCCATCAGCCTCAGTTGGTATTTGAAGTAGCTCCTCTTGTTCCTCTTTAATCTGTGGTGGTGGTTGTGGTTCCTCCTGGACGAGACTGGAGCTCCTCTCCTGTTGTTCAGTAAAAACCTCCTCTTTACACACAGGGAGGTGCGGGACGGCTAGAAAAAAGACACAAAGAGAGAAAAACATTTCATGTTTGAACTTTGCATTTTTCCAACGTAGTGTTTCCTGTTTCATAGCTTTGGTAGTGTTGGAGGAATCCATTTCGAAATCCTCGAATCCTCGAATCCTCTTGTCCTTTGGACATGAACTTTGTCCAAGTAAAAATTCATGTACTGGTCTTGCATATTTTGTTTGTATTGTATTGAATATAATGTTGCATTTGAATAGTTACTAAAGCGGACGTAGAGGCATTTGAATAGTTAAAAATAAGTATTAAGTGTTCAACAGAAGGTTATGACCAGGCCCGAACGCAATACGCGGCCGCAGTGTTCTGATGAAAACTCAGCAGAATTACCGCGGAATTTGAACACGTTCATCTTGTAGTTTACTTTACTGGCCAGCGTGATTTATTTGGGTTAAGCTGCAGTGGACGCACCCTGCCCCTCCCCTCATTGCTGACTAATATGTTGTGAGCTGGTCTGGACCGACTGGATTATACTATTATATAACTTTATCAAAAGAAGATGTCGGAAGTCCTGTCCGATTTATTTGCAGAGGAGCTGACTGGCACTGCCGAGTCATCGTCATTCAATTACTTTTAATTGGACGGGGGGTGTTGTTTGCCAACACTCATGGATTACCTCCGTTGTCGAGCCTCTGAACTTGGAGCATAAAAACAGGAAGGCGAGTGGTTTGGGTAAGTAGCATTTAGGCTACTATTGTATTTACTAGCTGGTTTAGGTTAAAATCATGAAGTAAAAAATAAATAAAAATGTGCCAGCTGCGCCATCAATCGCTCAAAGAGCTGAGCACAGCGACTGTGCGAGAGAAAGCAAAAGAGAGAAAGTGTGTCTGTTTGGAGAGAGCGTGCGTGCGAGCGAGATGAAAATGTGTGTGTGTGTGTGTGTGTGTGTGTGTGTGTGTCTGTGTGTGTGTGTGTGTGTGCGTGTAAAGTGTGTGTGAGAGAGAATTGAATGTTTTCTCATGTCAATAATTTGAATTGAATTGAGAGAGACATAGAGAGAGAGAGAAGCCCGTTAGCTGAGAGAGATGAGGCAGGAGCCAGGGACCCCATATAAAATTGAGGTTTCACTTATATATCTTACTTTGTCGTGGTACTTTAAGGTTTATTTTAGAGATGTCCCGATATCATTTTTTTCAGACTAAGTACGAGTACGAGTACTTTCTTTTAAGTACTCGCCGATACAGAGTACCGATACGAGTACTTTTTTATTTTTGTTGAGTAACCACTTATTTTACCCCCTTTTTTCTCCTATTTAATTTAATTTCCATGCCTTGTACTTCTAATGATACTGTAATGTTGAATTACCACAATAATAATAGCCTGAAATGATTTAGAAAAAAATCCAAAATGTTATTTTTTTTCTTCTTATTAGCAATGAAACATTTTGTTCTATTCAAACACACTATTATTATCATCGTTTTGAAAGAAAAATGTTGATCTTGTATAGGTGCCTTTCTTTCATTATGCTCGAGGCAAAAAAAATCACCTATGGTCCCTGACTCCCTGCACATGTGCGGGGGAAGGGTGGGGGTGCTGTCAAAGAAAAACAACACATGCCAGTTTTCTTTACGGCAAAATAAAAGCTGGAGCTTTTTATATCTTTATAAGAATTTTAAGGACGTTGTGCTTATAACTACAAGAAGATTCCCCTATCTGTAGCCTATACAGTCATGGATTACTTTGTTGGAACTAACTTTTAATGACCTGCGGCTGCATCGAGACGAGTGGAGAGTCACAACGTAGGTTAATTAATGCTAATTTATTAATCTAATAATGCTGCCCGCTGAATATACACAGACACACATCTACACTTCATGGAGTATTTTTTTGACCTGGTGGTCTGATATAAATGAAAGAAATACTTTTAATGTGCTCCTGCTACAAGTAGAAAGGACAACTATAACTATCAGAATGATAACATATTCATCTGATAGTGTCGCCCGCCGAATATAAACATAGATGCCGATGGATCTCTTCTACACTTGTCAGTTGTCATTTATGCTTGTAGATCAGCCGTTTTGGGCGCTTTGCTCATTTTGCTGCCGTGTTGGGTCAGACTTGCTCCCGTTGCATTGAGCGTTCAGCCAGTGTCAATTTAATGTTGTAGTACTCGTCTCAAAGTATCGGGGCCCGGTTCCGATACCGAGTACGAGTACTTTAGGCTAGTATCGACCGAGTACCCGATACCAGTATCGGTATCGGAACATCTCTAGTTTATTTAGCTTATTTAGAGTTATTTTTGCTCCAAACACATGGATAACTGTCTAAAACCTAAAAAATAAAAAAACACCCGCAGAATGCCGCAGATTTCCCTCCGGAATCACAGCAGAAAAACAGAAACAAGCCCTGCAGATTCCGTTTGGCCTTAGTTATGACAAAAGAACACTACAAAAATGAAGAAAACTGAAAACAATAATTGACACAAACACTCAAACAGGTTGTTGGAAGTTTCAACAAAGATGATCCAATACTCCAGGTCTTAAAATTACACTATGTTTAGTTGATGATTTGCATAAATGCAATAATGTCAAACACTGGTTTAAGATTACAATTTCTCAAAAAATACAATTTGTATTAGGACTCCCACCCGTGGGTTCTGGGACCCACTGCAGACCTAACAACATCACAGGGGTACCTTCTGTTTCCTAGACGGGCTCTCTACCAATTCAGCTGTCCCTTTCTAAAGGCCACTAGAACAACTAGAATAATAAACATGAGAGTGAATAGCGAGCGTGACAACAGCCCCCTTCATTGTATTTTTCCCACAAAACATATTACAAATAAATAAACACGTATTCAGAAGGACAATATCAGTCACCAGAACCAAGGATGGGTGTTTTCTGTGTATCTGCGATGGTTAAAATGGAGTTTGAAGTTACAATGGGGCTGTGTATAATAGGAAGGGAAATTAATATATTAGTAGACGATAACATTACCCACAATTATTTTGAAAGTGAAATATCCCTTTATGTAAGTAGGTAAATAAAACAGCACATACCTATGCGGTACAACTTTACTACAGGTTGCATCTTCGCATCAAACAGTCCACGTCTCTGGTCCACCTCTGGCTGTTCCTCTGACAACGTTGAATGTCTTTTGGAGGCAATCTCTCTAGATACGGTAGACCTCTCCCTGTGGTGCTCTGTGGAAATCACCAGTAGAAACAACTTGTACTTATCATTCAATAAGGGTTTACTGAAAAACTGAACAACCAGGAATAGTCTGGTGACCACCGGAGAGACGCGTGACAGCCGGAATGTAGACGGCACCCGGGAGCAGTATGGGTTGGCGCCCCAGCCTGTGTCTTCCGTGAGGAGAAAGCCGAACAACCCCACGGTGAGGAATTTAGGAGGGCCATTCAGGCTGCAAGCAGAGTCTGCAGCACCACCGTTGCCCAGGTGGAGTCTGCAGTACCACCGTTGTTCAGGTGGAGCCTGCAGCACCACCGTTGCTCAGGTGGAGCCTGCAGCACCACCGTTGCCCAGGTGGAGCCTGCAGTACCACTGTTGCCCAGGTGGAGCCTGCAGCACCACCTGCAGCACCACCGCCAAAAGTCTTAATCGCTATACATGATTATGGGTTCAAACCTGTTAGGCTATACTTTCGTAGCGGCACGAGCACCAACATGCTGTGTGTCTGTCTGTCTTTTGGGGGAACATGAGTTACCAAACTATATATTTATCGTTAGTTGCTGAATGACCCTTTAGTCTTGTTAGAATGAAAGAACGAAAATACATAACATAGATGCACCTGGTATCCTCAGTGATGTATCCCAAGGTCATTGGGGTTCAGGGTCTCGCGAACATCATACCCCTCACTCGGGTGACCCAGCCGAGTGATCAAGTCCCGACTTACGTCCCAGTAGCTATAAATGTTATTATTTTTGTTTTCGTATACACATTATTCACGCGCACGACACAGCCCTGCATGTGTCCCACATTGTCCAACACAAACACACTCTTTGTCCCACATCTGGCTAGTTGGGATCTGGTCACCCTAACAGTGAGTGAGTTGATTAGTTAGTTGTTTTGTTTTCATTTTCCTGATCATTTTCATTTTCGTGATATTAGACATGTCATAATCTTTAATTTATTCAGACAATGTTTAATTTCCTTTTTTGAGCTGTGCTCCTGGAAGGAGTATATAGCTCCAAGCGTCATGGGACGTTTAGCATGTATGTATGCCAATCAAGATCAAGGATAGCAATTTCATCACTATGACATCACAACAGAGACAATATATAGTATTCATAAATAGCACAGCTCACTTCACACTAGGTGTGATATTTCAACTAACATAAAGAATGTGCACATCTGTGCACATCTGTTTATTTTATAATTAAAAAAAATACTTGTGTTGTGTTGTTTTTAATTTGTTGTGTTACACTATTTTGTAGGGGTACAGGCGTTTTCAAGGAAAAAAAAGGCAAAAAACAGGTGCATTTTTGGTACCAAAAATGTCTATAAATCATTTGGAAAGGCTTTGTGAGTGCATTTTTGGACTTGGTGTTGTTCACATATGTGTTCTGTGTATCTGGGAATAATTTATTGACAGCCTACACAACCTTTTGATGACTTTAAGAAAATAAACCTAATTCACATCACACAGTCAAAAAATAAAGGCTTCATTATACAAAAATGGCCACAACTTTTTTTCGCGATGTTTCCGGCAGAGCAGGCCTCTCATTCTGTGGTATAGCAATGACATCACAGGTCCTCACAAATTTTCGGTGACTGGATCCCCGACTAACTCTATGCTCATAACGTTAGAGGGTGCTGTGTCATGTCAACTGCCCTGCCCTCTGCCCAGCGACTATCGCACTGTAGCATGGCAGCACAGTGTTTTCACCTCTCATATGGCAGAAAACAGGAGAATTGGATCATTTACTGACATCATTTTTTACAGTATGTCTTTTTTACAGATTGTGAAAGAACAGAATGCAAGTTTTCAAATGTGTCATATAATGAAAATCTGAAAATATTGAACGTGATGAAGAAAACCGGCGCAATATAACAATGCAATTATTCATTTGAACATGCTTTCATGATGACACTTTGTACAAAAGGATAGCAAAAGAAAAAACAAAACCCCCTCTCCAAAACAATCAATATTCAAGAAGGTAAAACCAAAGTTGCAGAGGAGTACATTCAGAGGTTATGAAAACCAACTAGGTTCCATAATGCCATTTCAAATGGACGTCTAACTTATCTGCATGGTCCGTTTCTGCAAATCAAAATGAAGAACAGTGATGGAAGTGAACAAATTAAATCAAATAAAACGGGGTCACACATCACTGGAAGGGCAAAAAATGGGCACTGGAATGGAAGCCATCAGTTCTGGTCAAAAAAGCAAGGTTTTGAATACCCTGAATCTCATTCAATCCGATTTCCTCTCTTGCCCTGCGCTGAGGTACTCTATACTGAGCCAGAGACTTCTTCTAGCCCATTCTGACCTGAGATCAGATTCTAAAAGTGTTCTGAAAAAGCTATGTTTCTATATCAGTCATATCATAGCACGCCACCGAGTGGCGCGCTATGATATGAGCTTGTAGCTATTTTTCAATAGCTGAAGCATAACATAATGCTAACACCAAAAGGGGTTCCTGCCCAAAATGGGTTAATATGTGCGTGTGTGTGCATTAGGTTGTGCAGGGGAGCCACCCACCCACACGCATTGCACCACTCAAAACTCCCACCAGTGTGAAATGAGGGGCGCTCTTATCATCACATTAAGTCTCACCACCTTTCCTCATCATCCCCAGCCACTCCTGCACAGACATTCCCTCCGCCTGGGAACAAAAGTGCACCTTCCTGCCATTTATGGTGACCTGGCTGTGGCCAAATGCCTTGGTCTTGGGCTTTTTGCACCTGGAGCAGGAGTAGAAGGCTACACTATTTTCCTGTACAGGAGTCCCTTGTGCTGCTGCATCCTCCTCCTTCCTCTTCCTGCGCCACAAAGTGGTCCTGGATATTTGTGGGAGTGTGGGTGTGGGAGGGACAAGCACCGCATGGAGCTGGGGGGCGATGGGCTGGAGTCCAGGGGCGATGAGCTGGAGTCCAGGCTGGATAGGGGGAGGAAGAGGAGGAGACAGCACAAGGGTAGGCTGGCGGATGACGAGTGGATGGAGACTGATGGCAGCCATGGGATGGTGCTGGTGTTGCGGCAGCTGGACTGGCCTGCACAGAGCAGCCGGGAGAGGCTTGGAGGCAATGTCAGAGACACTGGGCTGGTCCACAGTCAGGTGAAGGACGTCCTGCTCCTGTCTCTTCTCCCTGACTTTGTACCTGCAGGCGAAATGCAGACAGGAATTACTTCTGATATCAGATTCAGAACAGTGTGAAGAGATGAGCTGATCATCACTAGTTGGTTGTGATGTTCCACAGTCCTCTACATCAGCTTGTGTTTCCATGTGTTTAGATGAGGTGCTGGCTACAAGTTCTGTTTGTATGTTTTCATCATATTCATGTTTCACTGATAGTAATGTCTCTGTTGATCCACCATCCTCCTCTGGTCTTTGAAGTAGCTCATCCTGTTCCTCCATCTGTGGAGATGATGGTTCCTCTTTGATCAGACTGGAGGTTCTCTCCTCCTGTTTGTCTTTAATCTGTGGAGACTCTGGTTCCTCTTTGACCAGACTGGACGTTCTCTCCTGCTGCTCAGGGAATACCTCCTCTTTACACACAAGGAGGTGTATGGAGTCTAGACGGAAGATACAGAATAGAAACACATTATTACACAAAACTTCTGCTGTTAGTGCCATATCTGTCCCAATGTTTTTGATTCCAGTGTGTCACACACATTATTGTTTCTTACCTCAACAATGCTTAATTTCTAAAACAAGCCTCTCCTTGTTTCTCACTAATTTATCATTAGCTACAACCTATTGCTATCAGATATTTCCACAGAGAATGTTTTTGAATGCAAGTTGGGAGAGTTACCATGTTCAAGCTGTGGTGTATTTTCCCTTCTGAAGAACAAATTACAGCGTGCAGCAATACAGGAAAAACCGAGGCAGGTCCAGATGAAATTAGTTTAAAGCAGACGTCTTTATTTGCAGCCAAAGATAGTCCACGGTCGAGGCAAATACAGGAACAAAGGAAACAACCCTTGGGATCTCTGGATGAGAACACACAGCACTTCGTTTAGCTAAAAGTGAGCACCGGATCCAGAAGAAGCCCTTTCTTCTTGGCAACCCTGTCCTTATATATCATAACTAGGTCCATAAACTTTATGCGGAAAAGGCGGAGATTGCGCATATTTTGCGCGGAAATGTGTAGCGAGTAACGAAAGGTGTCCAATTTTAATGTAGCGGATTAAAAGTATGTTTTTTTACTTGTAAATGTAACGAAGTAAAAGTAAAAGTACAGAAAAAGAAAAATAGTAAATAAAAGTACAAATTCTCAAAATGTGTACTTAAGTACAGTAACGAAGTAATTGTACTTATTTTCCACCACTGCGCACGCACCTCAAGGCTACATGACACATCGCATCGCCATGAATGGAATACTTTTGTAGGCTAGGCCTATATTAATTTTACCCATTCGTGAGCAGTGCACGGCGAAGGCGATCAGTGAGACTGCGCACTGCTGTGATAAGTGTTGTGGGTGAGTGATGCCTGCATGAGAGATAGGCTAAAACAATGTCGCCAAGGCAGTCATAATCAACGTTTATGGAGTGATTTGATCATCGATGAACGAATCATAAACATATGGATGAAGGCTTGCATGTGTGCTGGTATGTGCTGGCGATGCACGCCGCGGTCCCAACCTCCCGACTCCCGCTTTTATCTGAACTGTCAAAGCACTTATTTAAATGGTGAATGATTAAGCCCTTTACACTTATAGCCTACAATTGCAAATAGGCAAGGTGTATGCTTGTCATTGTCACTTGGAAATAAAGGCGTGCAGTCCATTTATGCCGAATTTTCTTTTTTTATATCAGTGATTATATAGGCATCTGATGTCACGCTCATGCGCTCGCATAACAAGGCCAGTAAAGCACTGTTTGATTAACCCATGTTGACCTGAGATCAGATTCTAAAAATGTCTTCTACATCCTGACAGTTTTCTGAGAAAGCTATGTTTCTATGTCAGTCGTTCCTCGATTTTTCAAAAATAGCAGATCTACAAGCTCAGTAGCAGATAGCAGATCTACAGAGCTTGTAGATCTGCTATTTTTCAATAGCTAAAGCATAACATAATGCCAACACCAAAAGGGGTTCCCGCCCAAAATACATTGTAAACATATTATATTGTTTTAAATTATTGCGTGATTTTATTTGCTTGTAAAGTTGGAAATATATATATATATTCTTTTTTACATGCATATACATACAGTTCTATATTAACATTTTAGGAGTGAATACATATTATGCTTAGATGCCTGTGACAGCATGTCAGCAGTTCAGACAATGCTGCTCCGCTTGTGTACGACAGAAAAACAGGTGAGGACAAACCGTACGACAGCTCCCGACCCAACATGATTTTTGTCCTGGCACACGTTCAAGTTAAAGGTTTTGCGGAAATGGTAAATGCCTGAGAGAGTATTGCACCACATCTTCCTACGTAGTAATGTCAAAGTTGACTCACCAGTCTCCTCTTCCTGTTCCTCTTTACTCTGTGGAGGGTGTGGTTCCTCCAGGACCAGACTGGATCTCCTCTCCTGATGTTGTGGAGGTTGTGGTTCCTCCTGGACCAGACTGGATCTCCTCTCCTGATGTTGTGGAGGTTGTGTTTCCTCCTGGACCAGACTGGATCTCCTCTCCTCATATTCAGATGAAACCTCTTTACACACAGACAGGAGGAGGGGAGAGAAGGTAGCATCAGCAGAGCAACTAAAGTGCTTTTGTCAACTCAAAGATGACATTTATTCTCCTATTCGTTTTGTCAGCATAACCATCGTTTAAAAGATGTCTCGAGTCTCTTCACAACGCCTCACAGAACAAGGTGTTGCGAGTAGAGCCCGACATCGGTCTCACCGATGTATCCGTCATTTTTGGCACCGATGCAGACATTATTTCACCGATGCGTTTATCATTCATGTAACCTACACATGTCTTTTAGAATGTAATACGCCCTTGTGAAAAGCGCTCTTTCGTTTTAATATTAATTTCTTACAGCTGCGGGGAATGGATTTAAAAAGGCTCTGCATGCTGTGCCTCTGGAGCCTAGGCTGCAGCAGAAAACCCTGCCCTGCGAGTGACTGTCATAAATGGAAGTCCAGCTGTCATTCCGGAACCCTCGCCCTGAGAACTTTTACATGTATGTGAAACTAGAGGACAATATCTCACTCCACGTCTTTGGAAATATTTATTGGGTGAGTACAAACTGAGCACGGAGCACATTTATGCCGCCCATGTCTCCTTGCTCACTGGAAGCGGAGGCATCCGATCTGTGGCTGTGTATACAGGAATATATGTAATTTATGTATGATCACAGACATTCTAGGGGTAGTACAACCTACTGGGAGATGTAGTTCCGTTCGGCTAGCTTAATGATACTTGTAGCTAAGCTGGTGTTGTTCAGAGTCTAGCCTCGGTACCAGGCTTTCATTTTTGTTGGTGCAAAAATTGAAAGCCTGGAGGAATGCATTGGCCGCTCTGGTCTAAAAGTGGGAGTCAACCCTTCCGGGTGGGCGTCGCTCCAAATGATGTGACGTAGAGCTGCACTAGGGGGGAGAGGAGGGGCCGGGGGTGACAGACAGATCGATGAGATCCAATCAGGGCGTGCGCAAATCTCAGCCGCGACCCGCCCCTCTAGACCAGAAGCCTAACACGTTAGCCCAGGCTATTCAGAGTCTAACCTGCAGTGTGTAGATCGATGTCCATATCAAAATCAATGTCCAGCAGTTTGTTTTGTGTCTCCAGCAGAGTTTGTAGTGTCTCCATCTCTCTCTGGAAGAGGTTGACCATGAACTCTTCGACCGCGCTGAGGCGCTCCAACACAAACACTCTGACACTAAGCTCCACACTACAAACATCAGCAGCGCCACGCTGATGTTTGTCCACAACAAACAATATCTCCTCTCCCACCGACGCTAGCTGTTCATTTATCTTCAGCCGTACAGACTCCATTTGACGCTTTTCACCTCCTTTAGGAGACATTTCCACCAAGCTTTCTGTTCCTACTGTACTATAGAATGTGTAATAAAGGCACAAACATCAACGATTCCCGAAAGACACGACAACATGTTTGACTTGTTCAACAAGCAACGCCATCGCCGTAATGGAAAACTAGACGCAGCCACGTTACGTTGTGCAAACAAGCACTTCCGGGTCAAATGTTTCCACGCATGCGCACCAAAATAATCCAGGCACTGTTGCCTTAATGCCTTTCGCCTCCTGTTGGTGGATGTGTGTAACTGTGATTGATTGATAGATAGATAGATAGATATATAGATAGATAGATAGATAGATAGATAGATCGATAGATAGATAGACGATCTACAACCTCGTGTTGCGGTGTGACACGCTTTGAGCTTGTATATCAGCTTTTTTGCACTTTTGACAATTTGAATCCATGATGCATTGATATTTAAAGGAAAAAGTACTTTGTAATTTGTCATTTTGAATACTTGAGTATGCGTACTTTGTCCACCACTGATGACTGGACACCAACATCAGGGAGTCTAAATTAGAGTGCTATAGCGCCACCCTTTGGCCAATGGCCGTAGGCTTTGTGTTCTCACCCTTTGGCACCCCTCTACCATATTGCCAAGTTTCACGATAACCGACTGCACGGTTAAGCCAGAAATGCAATTCATATATTTTTTTATCCCACGATTTTGGTAACCCATTTTTCACCCCTGTGTCAATGATCTAATGTGATCCTGGGCTCTACACACCCTCCGCCAACCTGGGGAGAGCAACGGACTTGAACTCATGCTTCCTTCATGCCTGAGTGTCCAAGTTCAATCAATCAATCAATCTTTATCAATCAATCTTTATTTGTCACATACATATTAAAAAAGTAGTATCTTTAAAATGCAGTGAAATGTATGTAGGTCAACCCTAAAAAAGCAGAAAATAATTAAGTTAGATCTACTACAATAATAAATTATGTCCATAGAGGTATTAAATGTCATGTCCATGTGAAGGGAGAGGGGGGGGGGGTGGTTGTATGTGCACACGTGCACTCAACTGCCCCTCTCCACGCTCAAGTGCGTGGGGGGTGACCTGTATGGAGGGCTAAAACTGCCATAACTAAACATAAATACATAAATAAATAAATAAATAAATAAATAAATAAATAAATAAATAAATAAATAAATAAATAAATAAATAAATAAATAAATGCAAAAATAAATAAATATATGCAAAGAAATGTATAAATCAATGATTAAATGCACAAATAAATAGGCAAAGAAATATAGAAATGCATAATTAAATGTATTTGTGTTTTAATTATGTACACATTTAAATACACATATAAATATGCATTTAAATGTGCATTTAAATACACATTTAAATGCACATTTAAATACACATTTAAATACACATTTAAATGCACATTTAAATGCACATACAAATATGCATTTAAATACGCATTTAAATGCACATTTAAATGTGTATTTGAAGCTGCTTTCCCCAAGGGTGTATTTCATGAACTGTATGTTAATGAGGGGGCGTGTCTTTCCTATTCAGCCATTAGCAATCTAACCCAGAGCAATCAAACACCAAAGAATCCCATCCAGCCACTAGCATATAGTTTGGGATTGTTCCTTTAATTTTAGTTTAGTTTTAGTTTGTTTTGAATATATATATATATATATATATATATATATATATATATAAATATATATATATAAATATATATATATATATATATATATATATACATATATATATATATATATATATATATATATATATATTACGATTCTCGATTCAAAAAAGATTTTTTTTCGATTCTAAAGCAGTTTTATTTTATTTTATTAAAAACAATTAAATAGAATTTTAGCATGATCTACTCCAGTCTTCTGGCATGAAAGCAGAGTACATTTAGTAAAAAGCTTGTATAATTGTAAAGGTTTTATCAACTGAATGATTTAAACAAACAAAGGTTAAATCCAAGATTAAGAACATGTCTCATTTATTTACCTTGCACAAATTTGAACCAGTATAAAACAGTCCCTGTAGTACTCATAAAATGCATGCAGACAAACTGTAGCCTAGCTCCTACCCTAAAGAATGGCTCTCTGTCACTTATCAGTCAAACAGGAAGGCCTAAAGATCAAAAGATCACTCCCAAGAATTATCTTGAAGTTAAAGGGTGAAGCCTACAGGCTTCCTGCCTGTAGGACAATTGATATGCAAATAGTTACAACACTGTGATGGGATGAAGGGAGAAATATGATATATGCTATATGATTCAAATTACACCACACTGCCAGACAGACAATCAGATTAAATGAAGGCAGGTGAAGAGTAGAGTGTAGACTAGTGAACTGAACATGTTCTCTTTATATCAAGTACTTCATACCAGCCCCTTATGAAACTACTTCTCCCCAAATCCAAATGGATTTCATTTTCCATCCTGAATGGCAGTAACTAGCATACAATGAGAACTGAGAAAATCTCCACAAAGGTTTACTCATCAAAACTGATTATAAAACTGTAACCATCAAAGCATGCACTCAACATATAATGGTTATGTGAACATGGCATGTGCATAATATAAAATCTTATAAGTTTTATCTGATATTGATTAATATGGGGGGTGGGTTCAATGAATCGATTATTAATCGGCAGAGCTGTCGACTATTGTCAACATATTCCCCAATTTCCACTGAGATTATGGGGTGAGTGAATGTGGCCAGACCCATCTTCTCTTTCTGTCATAGTGACATTGTCCTGCATCAGATCATGTCCAAATCAGGTTCTCCAATCTCCAGTAGCCTCTTCAGTTTTTTGAAGATATTTTGAGTGGTGCTCCTTACGGAGCTATGTGTGTGGCTGGCTGGCTGGGTATGAGCACTATGTGTGTGGCTTGCTGGCTGGCTGGGTCTGAGCACTATGTGTGTGGCTTGCTGGCTGGCTGGGTCTGAGCACTATGTGTGTGGCTGGCTGGCTGGGTCTGAGCACTATGTGTGTGGCTTGCTGGCTGGCTGGCTGGCTGGCTGGGTCTGAGCATACATAGATAGATAGATAGATAGATAGATAGATAGATAGATAGATAGATAGATAGATAGATAGATAGATAGATAGATAGATAGATAGATAGATATTCTGACCTGAGATCAGATTATAAAAATGTCTTCTACATCCTGACAGTTTTCTGAAAAAGCTATGTTTCTATATGTCAGTCGTTCTTCTATAAATAAATAAAATAGCAGACCTACAAGCTCGTAGCGCGCCACTGCTATGAGCTTGTAGATCTGCTATTTTTCAAAATGGGGCTGGGGCCCACGGGTTGAGAAGCACTGCAGTAGATAGACCTAACATGGAGAACATTATTAATCTGCTAATGTAATACAAATAACATAACATAGTTTAACAGGTTAAATCATACTCATTTCTGATGTTGCATTGAACTGTGGCTTACAAAGTGTGTATTGATTATAGTTTAGAGTTGCTGAGTCACTGACCCCCTACACACACACACACACACACACACACACACACACACACACACACACACACACACACGCACACTGCATTGTCAATCTCTTAGCACCAACCATGGTTACTGTGGTTAAACTTGTCAACACTGTGGGGGGAGAGAGAGGGACAAAGACAGATTTTGTGATTAGTCACTGATTAAAGTCTGGTGTGTAGGCCTAACTAATATTCATTACACACTGAGTGAGAGAGAAGGTCGAACAAGAAAGACACAGAAAGAGGGAGAGCCTATAAAGACTGCATTTGGTCCGGTAAGTCTATTCTATTTAATTACACTCTATTCATAATAAGAATGATTTATAAGAATAATCAGGCCTATTTGATCCTGTGGGGAAAATTGAGTTTCCGGCTTCACCTAGCTTATTGCTGTCCAAGTGGTCGGAGGAATAGCGTTGGGACGCACCCACAGCAATAATGCAATTTAACTTTAAATTTCTACGTCACAAATAAATGGAGGACGTTTCCGCACTGATGAAGGCTGGATAGCCGAAACTTCGTCTACCATTTATTTGTGTGTGGAAAAAATAAAAAAATAAGTTAAATGTCACTCTTGCTGTGAGCGACCCAATGCCTCTCTTCCTATATATGACCACTTGGGCAGCAATCAGCTGGGTGAAGCTGGAAACTGAATGTTGATTTTAGCGGGGAATGCACATGCAATGAAATCCATAAGTCGTCCTTTCTTGGTTACAAGAAAAGGTATTCCATGCCAAAGTAGTCAGACTTGAGCAAAGTGGGGGAATAACCTCCGTATAGCCTGCCACCCGTATTCTGGTCAATTGTAAATCTTTGCAGACATTTTCAGATCTACAAGCTTGCGTTGCGATGCGTTGTGAGCGTGTGTAGATCAGCTATTTTCAACTAAAACATTTAGTGTAGAGCATAAACCGAGCCCTGAGGGACTCCAGTCAACCATTTACAGGGTTTAAGTGATTCTAAGTGACGCCTCCACATAAGTATGTGCATTGCGTGCGTGTGCAAATTAACTGCCAGATATTTAGTGGAGGAAACGAGTTGGAGCAGTGGTTGTTTGCCCGCAGTTTAAAACCTATACATCCTGTATGAGCTGTACAAAACAGGTTCTATGTTCCCCACATAACTAAGAAAAGGTTCTATGTTCCCCACATAACTAAGAAAAGGTTCTATGTTCCCCACTCAACCATGGACCATGGAAGCGGTCATTGTCATTCCTCAGTCCGTCCCCCCAAAAGTCTCTAATGCACCCCTGAATATAGCTCTGGTCCATAGCCTTCTACTGCTTCTACGATTCTGCCCTGCGCAGTAAAGGCTATGGAACTTTCCGTTTTAAATCTCAAATCGAAATCAGACCAGCCTCTCCTCTTTAGTGTAAATAAAAAGAACGTTTTAGCTACTCACCAAAACAAAGGCGGGTTGTGTCATTAGCTAAAGAGGAGAGGCTGGTCTGCGGCGGAAGTTGATAGTAACATAGCTCTAATGCAAAATTAGAGCTATGGATCAGAGCTACCCTGAATAGTAAATTACTCTTCCCCCCTCACCCCTCTCTCGCTAGATTACTGCTATGGAGTCACAGCCTCCAGATGAGGTTGCCGAGGTGGAGGATGTGTCCAGCTTCCCCCCAGCAGAGAGCTCTGATCCTGGGTTGAAAGGCCGACCTGCAGGCACGGACCTCCAGCCCGGGGTGATGCTGGGGACCACACATGTCCCAGAACAGCCAGGGGAGCTGGGGACCACACGTGTCCCAGAACAGCCAGGGGAGCTGGGGACCACACGTGTCCCAGAACAGAGGCTTGTTGGCGCTGGGCAGGAGAGACGGGAGGACGAGACTCCTGGAGGGGTGCAGGTGGAGAAGGACGGAGGACTCGGTGACACCTCCGCTAAACACGCACCTTTGAGTAACCTCGCCACAGGTAGGCCTACTACTAATATAATGCTGTTATATTATGTCAATCGTATATATTACAAGTTGTTTTTCCAAAGAGTTCAATATTTGCCCCCCCCCTCATGAGATGTTATGGGTGTAGAATAGAGATGTCCCGATACTGTATCGGTATCGGGAAAAGTATCGGATCGGCCCTTATTTGTCATATCGGTATCGGTGAATATGCCAGTCTAACCACAGATCCGACACAGGGGCAAGGGGTTGACACTATGGCAGGTAAATACAATGTTGGGGCATGTGGGGTTTGCTTTGGAGTTGCCCAAACTGCAAGTGCATATGTGAGTGAGGAGTCTGCTATAAACACAACACAAAATATATAGCTAGATAGCTATAAACACAACATGAAATCACGACACTGGTATCGGTATTCTGTATCGGTATCGGCTAACACAGAAATTGAGGTATCTGGATCGGATCGGAAGTGAAAAAAGTGTATCGGGACATCCCTAGTGTAGAAGTATACATTATTCTTACCTGGTTAAATAAAGCTGAAAGGAATTCTGTGACGCGTCCGCTCCAATCAACAGAGAGAACAGGCAGGGGCCATCGACGAATTGGAGGCCAGAACCCAAGAACGACCAATCAAGTTGCGTCTCCGGTTGCTGGTCCATCCCCCAGCGCCAGCACCACTGTGAGTAACGATTCCCAAACGAGCCAATTAAAAACCTGCTGTGACTAAATACTGCATTAGAAGGATCCCTGGCTAATAAGACAAATATAATGAGTCAAATATGCCTTAAAACATTATAGGCCTATACTTGCCCTCTATAACTAAAATGATTACAAAATAAAAACGTCAATATTTTATTTCTTTCATAAATAGAGAATCTTTCACTCAATAGGGACTGCTCCCTTTTCCAAATATTTGTCATATTAGCCAGGGATCCTTTTTCACAATTTGCACGGCAGTATACAGTTAAAAAGGCAACTCCAAAATGCCTCAGGGGGCTTGTTGCCATTGTGGTCCTTTGTGTGCAATTCATTAATAATTGCTTATATGATTTTGCAATCTTAACCTCACAAAAATAATGCCTTAACCCAGGGGTCAGCAACCTTTTGGTGATGTGGAGTGCCATGTGTTTTTTTTTTGTCAGTTACTATAGTTACTTTGTGGATTTATAATAATATTACAAAATACTATACTAACCATTCCACCCCTGTTTAAACTAAAGGGATTTGAAAATAGCAGAGCTACAAGTTGACAATCTGTCGCATCGCAATGCATTGTGAGCTTGTAGATCTGCTATTTTCAAAAGCTTTGTATTATGATGAAAAATGGGACATTATGCATAATGAGTAGCCTACTTTATACTTTCGTTACTATAAGTGCATTTGATACTCCGGACAGAGTACTGTATTGATACTTTTACTTGAGTAAAAGTATCAATGCATTGTACATGAGTGCCATGATTTTTGTATATTTTCCAGTTTTCCATGTGTTTATGAGGTGACATTACTTCTTTAGACCCCTTGGTGTGGTTGTTATGTGCGATGATGTCTTCCCTTTGTATTTAGGGTTTCTTCCTGGAGGCTGAAACCTTCACAGTTAAACGTGTCATATCAAACTAAGTATGCAGCTAAGTATGCACCCCATAAAGAAATCACGGCACTCCATCTTTGAGTAAAAAAACAAAAAAAATGCCGGCGCACCGCAGGTGTCGGGCCAGAGGAGTGTGCAGCTGCTGTCTAACGAGGCGAGGGTGGCGATGGCGAGGCAGGGCAGAGTGCGGAAGGAGGAGCGACGCGCCTCCCTGGACGCGAGGCACGCGTACCTGCTGGGAAAGCTGGCACAGGGCAGCGCTCTGACCCCGGGGGAGGGAAAGCTGGCGCAGGGCAGCGCTCTGACCCCGGGGGAGGGAAAGCTGGCGCAGGGCAGTGCTCTGACCCTGGGGGAGGCGGAGGCCCGCGACGCCCTGCTCTCCGACGACAAGGTATACCTGTGTATATACGCACGCATTGTTCATCCACGGAAACAGTGGTTCTTAATCCATTTATAGGCCTGAAACGTCGAAATTAAAAAAAATGTCTTCGAAATCCTGAGAGTTTTCTGAAAAACCTTATGTTTCTGTATCGGTGGTGCTCAATATTTCATGGCAAGGACCCCAAAAATTATATGTAAAAAATTAGATCTCCATATATGGAGCTGACCTGTCCTGACATTCCATATATTGATCTGACCTCATCACACCCTGTACCCTCAAGACACGCTCCATATATGGCCAGTATACAGAATTCATTCCATATGTTGATCTGAACCCCCCCCTGCATGCCAAAGCGCCATGCAGCGCTCGCCCAGCAGTCTGCCGTCAGCCAGGCGGATGCGTGCACGCTTCTCGCCCTCAGGGCGTCTTATACTGGTTATTATTCTCTTATCCAGAGCAACCTTATATAATTAGCACGGTAAGCGCATACATCGAATGCAGAGAGACGGTGTATATTTCATATACCAGTATATGCACGATGCGTATAGTGCCTTCAGTAAATTAGGATCGCAGGTAAACCTTACAGTATAGCCTCAGTCCTTAGTTTAAACCATATACTATACTGTGTCAATATACTATCAAAAATGAAGCTCATACAATGCTGGATGAAGGCCCGGACTCCTGACCTATCCACACTTTTCCTGGGCTGTGTGTGCTCCAGTTCCTGTTGATTTCATTGGATATCATTGGTCATCTGACCAGTTTCATTGGCTTTCATTGGATCAAATCGACAGGAACTGGAGCACACACAGCCCAGGAAAAGTGTGGATAGGTCATGAAATTACTGTGATTGTGTTTTCCAGTTCAGTCTCATTGATGACTTCTTTGCTGCCAACGGATCTAGGAAGCTCATGTTTTTCTACCAGGGGACCTCTCAGGTACTATTGCGTTATTTCCGAGTCCAGAGTATACCGGTAAATGCATTCATGCAAGCCATTATGTGAAGTCCATGCAAATATACAAAACAGGTCTCCATATTATCAAAGATTGTATAAGAACATTCTTGTTATTAACAGATGCCTGTTTTATAATTATTAATGTTGCATGCATTTGCATGAATGGGTGTTTATGTCACATGCACTGTACACACATCAATCACACCACACGACAGATTCTGCATTATGTGTTTGACTGACATTAAAATTTACTTTTATGTGCGTATATAGGGTCTGGACGTTGGCTCCACCACCTCTCCACACAGGAGACTATTCCTGACGACTGGATCTTCAGAGGTGAGAGAACGACCTCTCATAACAGCTGGTTCTCCAAATGGGGTCCGACGACAACCCACGCCAAGCCAATGATTGTATAGTTAGGAAACAATTAGACCAGGGGTGCCCACAAGGTAGATTGTGATCTACCAGTAATCACAAAGGCTGTGCAGGTAGTAGGGTATTAAGCAACTAGTCGACTAGTAAATACACTAGTCGACCTTGTTGGTACTAGTTGACTAGTTTTTTTTTTTTAGGCCTCAAGATCAGGTAGTAACCAATGTACACAGTTTTTAAATGTACAAATATTTATTTCGAAAAAAGCAAAAACATAATAGGTAGTTAAACAACTAGTCGACTAGTAAACTAGGCAACTGGTAAAAATGACTAGAGGTTAATGCCCTAGCAGCAGGTAGAACACATGACAGGCCCCTAAACATTGTTTAAATTTGCCACTTGAATTAAGGTGACTTGATTGCAGGGCCTGTCAGCTCAAAGTTTGTTTTCAACAGTGTTGCTGTGCATTTATAAACATCAGTAGCATGATATTTCCCCATTCCACGTGTTTGTCTTAAAACGCTATAGCGCTGCTCTTTTCAGCAATCAATATTTTGTGTTGGCGGGTAGATCTTTTGAGCTGGGTCATTTTGAAAGTAGTTCTTAAGTTAAAATAGTGTGGGCAACCTTGAATTTAGACCCCAAATTGAATTTAGACCTTGAATTTAGACCCCCCCCCTATACTATTGTATGCAACCTATGCATCCTAATAGTGAATATGAGCATTCATTGTTTAAACCAGACCATAGCCTATATGTGGTGGTAATTTAACACGCCTGCAGAGCGTTAGTGCTAATGCTGTGAACCTCTTCTGTTACCATTCACTGTTGTCTCTCCACCTGGAGTCTGATCCCTTTAACTCTATGGTCTAATAATGATTACACCTTAGAGACCATTAGACTAATCGCTGTTTGTTCACTGCTGTGTTCTGTTGGTATGGGAGACAGAGACAGAGAATGGGCGTGTGCGTGCGTGCGTGCGTGCGTGCGTGCGTGTGTGTACGTGTGTGTGTGCGTGCGCGTGCGCGCATGTGAGAGAGAGAGAGGGTCAGAGTGTGTGTGTGGGGCTGCTTTTTTTTTTTTTTTTACAGGTATCCAATGGGCACATACCTACCGTTAAGCTGAACTAATGAAACTAAACTCATACATTGTGGTTGTGTGTGTCAGACTGTCACTAAACTATAATCTCCCTCCATATTTATCAGCCGTTGCTGGGGAGGTGTCTGTTCTTTCTGAGGACAACTGACAAGGCCATAACTACAGCTAACATACACCAGGTCAGTGAAACGGCTTCGACGTTATCAGTCGTGTTCACATGTTTAGCGATGCTTTGCCAATACGCTGGGCTTCTCCAGCTACATGGACCAAATGTACAGGGTACACGTACAGGGTCTGTAACTCAGAGAGTGGCCTAATGGAAATTAAATTAAATTGAAAAGTTTGAGAATGACAATGAACTAAACAGGACAGATCACCAGTATGTTTTTTTTTATATAAACCTTACACTTACAGCACCCAGTTCTCTCTGACCAGTGTTGGGCATCGTTACTTTCTAAAGTAACGTCGTTAGGTTACTGGATTACTGCCCATAAAAAGAATCCCTTACCGTTACAGATTACCATTTTAGAAAAGTAACAAGTTAGGTTATTTTCCGTTATTTTCCGTTACCCGACAATTAAAACCCATTTTTTAATGCTTGCGCAAGTTGGTTACATTGTATTAGGCTAGTGCCTACCGTCATTGCGCCGCATTATCACGGCCCGGTTAAAAACGAGAATGATACACACCATGAACTGACCATAGACAATATATCCCCTTTACAGCTCTCTCTTTATTAACGAATATAAGTCGCCACAATCGCCAGCCTATACACGTAGGACTGGACAGAAAGAGCTAGTGCAGAGAGTACAGACAATACCATAAGGCTGTTGCGCTGCGCTCTGACGCCCTCTCCACGCCGCACCGTGGCGCATGAACAACAATAACAACAACTCCACGTGTACCCACGACGACCCACGTATGAATTAGATAGTTTATAAGAAATGGCACGGCGGCCATCCTTGCAGGCAGTGACAGTAACATAATGAGAATCCTGTAGGCTGTGTAACCTGTTCATTTTCAACAGCCTGTTGATGATGAATGATACTATGAAACTTAACAATTCATTTACTAGTACTACTACTCACCTAATGACGCCGCCACGGAGGATATTCCATGTTTAACGTAATTCCAAAGTGTTTAGCCTACATTGTTTAAGTCATAGACGCATGCGGTTTTTATGAACGTTGGCTAAAAGCATGTTGTTTTTATTATTCCACTACCACCCGGCACCACTACCACTGTCATGTGGTAGCTGGAAACAACCGAAACAACTTCCTCTTCCTCTTCAAAATAAAAGCTGCATGTAACAATACTTTTATTTCTTAAGTGAACTACAGGATGTAGTAGACGCAGGCTGTGTAGTACATGGTATAGTGGGCTTGGAAGGATAAATCACACAGAAGGCAGGAGAAATAAACTTGCGGGGCTTTATTATTTTTAAATCTTGCCAACAGAATGAACAGGGACACATTATAATAACGGGATTACTTTTTTGGAAAAGTAACTAAGTAACTAACTACTATATTGCAAAACTAACTAGTAAGTTTATTCCGTTACCAATAAAAGTAGTCCGTTACATAACGTCGTTATTAATAGCGCCGTTACACCCAACACTGTCTCTGACACACACACGTGCGCACGCACGCACACACACACACACACACACATAATTATGAGGTTTCCACCCGACAGAGACAACGTATTAGTCTCTAAGCTGTGTGACCTCCCCCCCGTGCATACAGGAGGTGACCTTTGGGATGCTGGACTGTTGCGATGGGAGCGTGCTGCACAGTGTGGAGACTCTGCTGTCTGAGGTCATGCTACCTGCTCTGAGAGGTCAACAGGTGAGGTCATGCTACCTGCTCTGAGAGCTCAACAGGTGAGGTTGTGTGACCTGCTCTAAAGCTCAACAGGTGAGGTCATGTTACCTGCTCTAAAGCTCAACAGGTGAGGTCATGTGACCTGCTCTGAGAGCTCAACAGGTGAGGTCATGTGACCTGCTCTGAGAGCTCAACAGGTGAGGTCATGTGACCTGCTCTAAAGCTCAACAGGTGAGGTCATGTTACCTGCTCTAAAGCTCAACAGGTGAGGTCATGTGACCTGCTCTGAGAGCTCAACAGGTGAGGTCATGTTACCTGCTCTAAAGCTCAACAGGTGAGGTCATGTGACCTGCTCTGAGAGCTCAACAGGTGAGGTCATGTGACCTGCTCTGAGAGCTCAACAGGTGAGGTCATGTGACCTGCTCTAAAGCTCAACAGGTGAGGTCGTGTTACCTGCTCTAAAGCTCAACAGGTGAGGTCATGTTACCTGCTCTAAAGCTCAACAGGTGAGGTCATGTGACCTGCTCTGAGAGCTCAACAGGTGAGGTCATGTGACCTGCTCTAAAGCTCTACAGGTGAGGTCGTGTTACCTGCTCTAAAGCTCAACAGGTGAGGTCATGTGACCTGCTCTAAAGCTCAACAGGTGAGGTCATGCTACCTGCTCTAAAGCTCAACAGGTGAGGTCGTGTTACCTGCCCTAAAGCTCAACAGGTGAGGTCGTGTTACCTGCTCTAAAGCTCAACAGGTGAGGTCGTGTTACCTGCTCTAAAGCTCAACAGGTGAGGTCGTGTTACCTGCTCTAAAGCTCAACAGGTGAGGTTGTGTTACCTGCTCTAAAGCTCAACAGGTGAGGTTGTGTTACTTGCTCTAAAGCTCAACAGGTGAGGTCATGTTACCTGCTCTCAGAGCTCAACAGGTGAGGTCATGTTACCTGCTCTAAAGTTCAACAGGTGAGGTCATGTTACCTGCTCTAAAGCTCTACAGATGAGGTCATGTTACCTGCTCTGAGAGCTCAACAGGTGAGGTCATGTTACCTGCTCTGAGAGGTCAACAGGTGAGGTCATGTTACCTGCTCTAAAGCTCAACAGGTGAGGTCATGTGACTCATCTCCCTTTCCACTTCTTCTTGACAAGGTTCCGATTTGAAATCGGCTCCTGTTATCAACAAAGTTTTCTTTCTTAACTCTTCTAAACAATAAGCAACATAAGCTGAGTTATTAACTTGTTAATAATCAATTCTCTCTCTCTCTCTCTCTCTCTCTCTCTCTCTCTGCCTGTAGAACTGGGGTGTGCTGAAGGACGGCGTGTGCAGTGCAGACGTCCAGGTGTTGCTGTCCTCCATGGACAGCCTCGTCAGCAGCCTGTCTTCAGTCCGAGCGAGCGTGGAGTCCAAGCTCCGCCTACAGCTGCCCCCGGGGGAGGAGGAGCTTGTTGCAACCGTCACGCACCTGCGCAGCCCCGCCCACTACAGATCTGCAGGTATGGACGAATCCACGGGGCAGTGCCCTGTAAGCTAATCAGTAAGTCCCTCCCCCAACCCAATAGGCAGTCCAATAGGCACGTTAGCAACGATTACTAAGAGAGAAGACATATTCTCACCCATTGAGATGCATGTTAAATGCATTAAATGCATCACCGGGGGGGGGGGTTGCAACTGAATGGCTGAAAAATTAAGAGTTTACATAGTACACAGCACATGCATAAACTTACCTTAATGATTATATTTGGTATCAGTAATTTATTTATGATGTATTTTCTCTATAATTATGGTTATTGTATAGCGTTGAGAACCCCGGATCTACAGTATACTTTGACTCAAGTAAAGGGGTTGAGTACATCAGTGGATAAGTGGACCCCAGGGGTCCCCATGGCTAAATGATAATTAGGAACCAAATGAACCCTTATGGGTTTGTATAACAAATGGAACCTGACGGGTCTATTTGGTTCCATTTGTATACACTCAGAGTTAAACTATAACCTTGATTTTACAAGATAAATGTGGGTCCCAGAGATGGAAATGCCATCAAATAGTTAATAGACTAATGCATGTCAAACCGGGGGTGCTTGAAATTAAACTGTTTGAGAATCACTGCTAGAGCCGTACAAATCCTCTCTTGTACCTGGCATATGGTTTCTAACCCATTCTGACCTGAGATCAGATTCATACGAGGTTTCCGCCGGACACACACTGGTCTGATGAACCCATTCTGACCTGAGATCAGATTCTAAAAAATGTCAGTCGCTCTTTGATTTAAAAAAAATAGCAGACCTACAAGCTCGTATCGCGCCACCGAGTGGCGCGATACGAGCTTGTAGATCTGCTATTTTTAAATAGCTAAAGCATAACATGATGCCGACACCAAAATGGGTGCCCGGTCAGAATGGGCTAATGGGGGTCCGCAGCCCGCAGGTTAATGAGTTGTCAATTTGGGGGACCCCCAAATTGACATGAAAAAGTTTGGGAACCACTGGAGTACATTGCCCACCGCTGGCGTGCGCTGGGCCGCTGGCCACGGGTGGCGTCATCGTGACAGCCCTATATACCACCTACCTGTTGACAACCCGTCTCTGTCCTCTCAGCCAATAACAGTGCACTGGTCGAGTCTCTGGAGGGCGTGGTCTCGGCGTGGGCCAATCAGATCAGACAGGTGCTGACGGAGAGTCAGCAGATGAGGAAGGAGCCCGACGACGCGGGTCCTTCAGCTGAGCTGGAGCACTGGAAGCAGCGCATGGTCATGTTCAACAGGTATAGAGCCTGGCTATAGCACCGGTACATAGACACTGCAGTCCTGGGACGAGCCTGTAGGAGTCGCTATTGTGCAGTGGCAAAGTCAAGATCACCCGCTTCCCTGCCCCTCCCTCAAACTGGGACGGTCGTGTTGGTATAGATCTGACCCGTTGTTCCCATAGTTGGGCCGCGAGGGTCCTATACCTTGAGGGGGTTCCATGTGGGTGCCCGACAGAATGAGTTGACAAAACATCGACAACAGTTTAACCACAACGATCTGCAAGCTCACGATGTGGAGATACAAACTCCACCTCTGTTACACACTGTTACTCAACTATGTGACATTCTGCCAACTATTGTCACTTAACGTGTGTGTGTGTGTGTGTGTGTGTGTGTGTGTGTGTGTGTGTGTGTGTGTGTGTGTGTGTGTGTGTGTGTGTGTGTGTGTGTGTGTGTGTGTGTGTGTGTGTGCGCGCGCGCGCATGTGCGCGGCCTCAGTCTGTTGGAGGAGATCAAGGGTCCTCATGTGAAGAAGGTTCTGGGAGTTCTACAGGTGGCCAAGTCCAGAGTTCTGCATACCTGGAGACATCTGGTCCGTCTGTCTGTCTGTCTGTCTGTCTGTCTGATTGATGCATTCATCCATCCATCCATCCATCCATACATACATCCATCCATCGATGCATGCATTCATTCATTCATTTATGCATTCATTTATGCATTCATTCATTCATTCATTCATTCATTCATTCATTCATGCATTAATTCATTCATCCATCCATTTATCCATTCATTCATTCATTCATTCATTCATCCATTCATTCATTCATCCATCCATCCATTCATCCATCCATCCATCCATCCATCCATTCATTCATCCATTCATTCGTTGGTAGGACGGGGACATCACGGTGGTTGCTAACGAGGCTAAAGACAACGTCAGATATCTCTACACCCTGGACAAGTTCTTTGGGAAGATGGCGAACTGCACTCCGGTACGTCTGCTCCTCTCTGTCTGTTACCATGGCAACACGTGACCAGGTGACCACCCAAAGTCTGCTCTCTCTCTGTCTGTTACCATGGCAACACGTGACCAGGTGACCACCCAAAGTCTGCTCTCTCTGTCTGTTACCATGGCAACACGTGACCAGGTGACCACCCAAAGTCTGCTCTCTCTCTGTCTGTTACCATGGCAACACGTGACCAGGTGACCACCCAAAGTCTGCTCTCTCTGTCTGTTACCATGGCAACACGTGACCAGGTGACCACCCAAAGTCTGCTCTCTCTGTCTGTTACCATGGCAACACGTGACCAGGTGACCACCCAAAGTCTGCTCACTCTGTCTGTTACCATGGCAACACGTGACCAGGTGACCACCCAAAGTCTGCTCTCTCTGTCTGTTACCATGGCAACACGTGACCAGGTGACCACCCAGAGTGACGTAATTTTGTAGTTATCACTACTCAGTCACACTAGACTGGGACTGACCTATGCTTTCTATGGCATATAGGCAGCTATATGCGCAGCTAGGCGCAGCTGCAGGACATGAGACTAATTAATTAGAGCGAGAGAGGAGTGTGTGCGCCCGTACGTGTCTGCGTCAATTTAACAAGGGTGCAGACGATCAGAAATCAGCAGAAAGTGAGTGACGTTTGCTCTATATACTGTATGCCGAATTGAAGTGGACTTTTCTATTCTCTCCCTGGAAATAAAACGTCTGGGTTTTCCGAGGCTATACAGTCACACTAACATGTGTTTGTTTGTTTGTTTCCCTCTTCACCCCCCCCCCCCCCCCCCCCCTGTCACGGTGGCAAAAATGTACTGAACCCATGTGCAGAGGTACGACCAGCAAAGCAGAGTGTAATCCAAGCATTTATTGAATAATCCAGAGAAAAGGCAAACTTATACAAATAGCAAATACTGGCAGAAACTAAGTAGTCCAAAAATGCAAAAACAAAGAGGTACAATTAAATTTCCAGAAGCTTGGAAGCATATAGTCCAGGAACGAGGAACAAGGCAAGAGCTCCCACATACAACAACGTGACGTGAATGTATACGATCCGACAAGGTGTGTGTGTGTGTGTGTGTGTGTGTGTGCAATGAGTCCAGTCTTATAGGTGGTGGGTTGATTGCAGTAGTGTTCACAGGTTTTTTTTTTTTTTGTTTGTCATGTTTATTTCGAATATGCCAATAAACAGAACAATTCCTTGCAATTCACAATGAAAAATAATTTAAATAACAAAGTTAACAGAAAAAATAGCAAGAAGAAATAAAAGGAAAATACAATAAATAAATCTAAGCATATCCGAAAAGGAGTGAGAAGAAGTAAAAACTTATAAACTCCCACCCCTCTTTAACTGAAATTACTTTTCAGTTACACATACATCTGTATTATACGTAATCCAAAGATTGTCTATTTTAATATATAGACAATTTAATACCCATATAACAAAACATTCTACATAAATATAATATAATATATAATAAACATAAATATAATATATTTTGAGTACTCAGTAGTACTTACTTTGTAATGGGCTGGGCTGATGACGAGAGTGGAACCAGGTGTGTAACTGGGACTGAAGTGTGGAATGGTATGAGGGAGTGGCCGAAGTGGAAATACAGACAGGGGGAGACTCAATTAAACCATGACACCCCCCCCCCCCTCTCTCTCTCTCCCTCTGTGTCTCTCTCTCTCAGTGGTCCGTGTTGCAGCACGTGTGCGGCGTGCTGGACAGCGTCGGTCTCGTCCACAGCGTGTCTCGGTACTACCGCAGCTCCGAGAGGATGACCTCGCTCTTCCTGAAGGTGACCAATCAGATGGTCGCCATCTGCAAGGGCTACCTGAGAGAGGGCGTGGCCAAGGTGTGGGACCGTAGCAGGTATAGAGGCACGCGTGCACTCGCACATGCGCGCGCACACACACACACACACACACATACTAAAACGCAAGCGCACAAGCATGCACATTGTTTGTTCAGTTACAGGGGTCTCTCCAGCAGCGCCTCTCTATAGTAAACAGAAAATACATGTTCAGGTCGGGATACAAATTACGTCCAATCACACCTCACTTCCCATTTCACTCGGTTATCCTGTATATCCTATTATGTAAGTTCTCTCCGATACAGGATGAAATTGGTTCCTCACCCAATAAGAAAAAAAAAAAAAGAATATAAAAGTGTGTGTATATGGTATACAGATTGATTGATAGATAGATAGATATCAGTTACTGTACACCTCGTGTGTGTGTGTGTGTGTGTGTGTGTGTGTGTGTGTGTGTGTGTGTGTGTGTGTGTGTGTGTGTGTGTGTGTGTGTGTGTGCGTGCGTGTGTGCGTGTGTGTGTGCGTGTGCGTGTGTGTGCATGTGCGTGTGTGTGTGTGCGCATGCGTTATAAGGCCGGTGTTGATCCAGCGCATCTCAGAGTGTGTTCAGCTGAACGTGGAGTATCAGCAGAGTTTCCAGAACATCAAACAGAAACTCAGGCAGAATCCCAACGAGCCACAGCTTGACTTCAGGTAACGAGGCTCAGCTTGACTTCAGGTATACACGTCTTAATGACACACCATATATGGGCAGTGGTATACCACCCAGTGGTCCGTGAGGGGGTTCCAGGTGGTCCCCAGCTATTAATGATGGCGAGGTGGTAACCAAATGGACCCTTATATAGATCTTTAAACCCATTTAGACCCGAGATAAAAACATTCACTTTGAAAGAATATATATTCAAAGATTTGCGCCACATTTTTAAGATTTTTCTAAAATAGCAGACCTGTACAAGCTCATAGCGCGCCACTCGGTGGCGAGCTTGTAGATCTGCTATTTTTCAATAGCTAAATTATAACAATGTTTAAAACACCAAAAGGGGTTCCCAACCAAAATGGGTTAACACTTGAGCGCGTAAAATGAACCCTACTGGGTCCATTTGCTTTCATTTCACGCTCTCAAGAGTAAACATTATTGTTTAATATATGCATACTTAACTTTACAAGAAGTCTACACATTTAGAGAGCATGTGGAAGAAGTTGTGTTTTGACCAACCGTTTGCCTGTTGTATCTCCTATGGTACCAGCATCAATACTCCATGGAATTGTGGACAAAATGTTGGGTCTCTGCGATTGCTAAATGTCATCACATGGTGGTCCGTGCGGGTGCAGTAGCCTAATTAGTTTAGACAGTTTTTGGTTTAGACTAGTCATTGGTTAGACCAGTCATTAGTCCTACAACTACAACCTATCTCAAACCCTCACCCTAAACCTAACCTCCCACTAGCACACCTAAACCAAACTAACTATGCACCCCGTCCGTGGGTGGCTTAAATGCAGAATGAATAACGGGCCTTGATATGAAAAGGGTTGAAAACCACTGATACAAGGCGTTACAGTGCGTGGCAGCCATTTTCTGGTGCCACAATTCAAAAGCCCGTTTGAGTTTCCCATAGAGACTTCCGAAAATATTTATGATTATTTTAAGCCTGGGGAACCAATTCATCCAGGCTGATGGTGAATCTTGACCCTAAAACATTTTATTCTGTGTAAAAAAACAATATTGATAACCGCAAAACAAGGTTATTTATTAAGTGTGTGTGTGTGTGTGTGTGTGTGTGTGTGTGTGTGTGTGTGTGTGTGTGTGTGTGTGTGTGTGTGTGTGTGTGTGTGTGTGTGTGTGTGTGTGTGTGTGTGTGTGTGTGTGTGTGCGCGCGACAGTGAGAACTACATCTTCGGGAAGTTTGACTCCTTCTGCAGAAGACTGGAGAAGATATCCAGCATGGCTTCTGTTCTGGAGAACCTGGCATCCCTGCAGCGCATGAAGGTCAGCCCCCCCCCCCCCCCCCCCAGTGCTCTGAAACAAAGATTATTAATTTATAAAGATGGTCCAACTTCATTGGAGCCACTAGAGGCGCAATGGGCTACAAATCTACAAACTACAAATACAAATGACTACAAATGCTCTCCAGTTTTAGTAGAAGTCAACAAATCTTCACCATTGGCGACATTCAATGCATCTCGATTTCACACTGAGTCCGTTTGATTCAAGCTGTTCCCGAATACGATTGCCTGGTCCCCGCTGCATGGCCATGATTCACATGGCATTGATTCTTCTGCACCCGAGTACACTTCATTCAGCTGCATTCAATGCTTTCACATTGCATCGATCCGTACCCGAGTACACTTCATTCAGCTGCATTCAATGCTTTCACATTGCATCGATCCGTACCCGAGTACACTTCATTCAGCTGCATTCAATGCTTTCACATTGCATCGATCCGTACCCGACTACACTTCATTCAGCTGTATTCAATGCTTTCACATTGCATCGATCTGTATCCGAGTACACCTCATTCAACTGTATTCAATGCTTTCACATTGCATCGATCTGTATCCGAGTACACCTCATTCAACTGTATTCAATGCTTTCACATTGCATCGATCCGTATCCGACTACACTTCATTCAGCTGTATTCGATGCTTTCACATTGCATCGATCCGTACCCGAGTACACCTCATTCAACTGTATTCAATGCTTTCACATTGCATCGATCCGTACCCGACTACACTTCATTCAGCTGTATTCAATGCTTTCACATTGCATCGATCTGTATCCGAGTACACTTCATTCAACTGTATTCAATGCTTTCACATTGCATCGATCTGTATCCGAGTACACTTCATTCAGCTGTATTCAATGCTTTCACATTGCATCGATCTGTATCCGAGTACACTTCATTCAACTGTATTCAATGCTTTCACATTGCATCGATCCGTATCCGACTACACTTCATTCAGCTGTATTCGATGCTTTCACATTGCATCGATCCGTATCCGACTACACTTCATTCAGCTGTATTCGATGCTTTCACATTGCATCGATCCGTACCCGAGTACACTTCATTCAGCTGTATTCAATGCTTTCACATTGCATCGATCCGTATCCGACTACACTTCATTCAGCTGCATTCAATGCTTTCACATTGCATCGATCCGTATCCGACTACACTTCATTCAACTGTATTCAATGCTTTCACATTGCATCGATCCGTACCCGACTACACTTCATTCAACTGTATTCAATGCTTTCACATTGCATCGATCCGTACCCGAGTACACTTCATTCAACTGTACTCAATGCTTTCACATTCCATCGATCCGTACCCGAGTACACTTCATTCAGCTGTATTCGATGCTTTCACATTGCATCGATCCGTATCCGAGTACACTTAAAATCGGTCCCCAGACTATACCTCCCAATGCACTCCCGGGAACGGGTTGGTTGATCCGCTACGGGGAGCGGCGCGCAGCATTCACACTAACCACAACATCTGACATGTTTAGATTCACACTATCGTCCCGACTCCCGCGTGCAGCACACCGGACCATAGTGTGAATCTGCCCTTTAGTACCTGTTACAAAGGAACGAAGTGTCGCTCCGACGTCACAACCGTGGTGTCAGAGGTGATGTCACCTCTGACACCACGACATTATAAATATAAGGCCTAGCAGGTTTACCTGCAGTAGAATTAAGCTTGGAACTTTAGTTTGACTTTGACTATTGAAGCCACCTGCCTTAAGAGCTCCCATTTCTATCCCTTGCTACTAAACTAAGGTGGGACTCCCAGACCACATCTCGGGCTCTTGATTTAGAGCCTCGGTTACAGTACCCATTCTGGGCGGGAACCCCTGTTGGTGTTAGCATTATGTAATGCTTTAGCTATTGAAGAATAGCAGATCTACAAGCTCGTAGTGCGGCACCGAGTGCCGCGCTACGAGCTTGAATCGTGAAAATTGACTTGAAAGTGTTTGAGAACGACTGACAGAGAAAAACATAGCTTTTTCAAGAAAACAGTCAGGATTTAGAAGACATTTGCAGAATCGTTCCCAGGTCAAAATTAAATCAAGCTAGCTCCATTAGAATACGTGAAAGGATGGAAGATTCAATGGAAACATGTTGTTGCATTCAACTGGATCATAATTTGCTTGTGATGTGAATGTGAGGTGGAGGGTGTGGAGAAGATCTACGCTCGCTACCAGAACATCGTCTCCGCCACACAGTCCAAGACCTATGACATCCTGGACCACCGCAAGCTGGAGGTCAGTCAGTGGTGGAAAGTACATTTACTTAACTACTGTACATACTGTACATTTTTGAGGTATTTGTACTTTACTTGAGTATTTTCAACTGCTTTTACTTTTACTTCCTACATTTCAGATCAAAATATTGTACTCCACTACACTGATTTGAAAACTTTTGTTATAGTTACTTTGTATATTTTGATTATTATTACAAAACATAAACTAAACCTATATACATTTTGTCCATTTGAAAATAGACGATCTACAAGCTCACAATGTGTTGCGATGCGACGCATTGCAAGCTTGTAGATCTGCTATATATATATTTTTTATCTTACGATTTTGCAACCCATTTCTTCACCCAGTGTCAATTATCTAATCATGTAATCCTGGGCGCTGCACTTCCTCTGCCAACCTGGAGAGGGCAGCGGACTGACCTCATACTTCCTTCTATGCATGAGGAGTCCAAGCTGCTTCTTTTCACCTGACAGGGGGGGAGTTTCCCCGGCCGGACGTAGCGCGTGGAAGGAACACGTTATTCTGACGAGTTCCTTTCCCCTCCATCAGGCGTCCCGGCTGGCCAGGGGGAGGTAGTTTAGAGACCAGGATTACTGCACGTTACTCCACACAGAAAGGCCCTTTTCACGAGTTCATCCTCAAGAAGGCGCAGCAGCGACTGTACTTTCTGAGGCGCCTTAAAAATTTGGCTTAAGTACAAAAGGACTAGTGAACTTTTATCGCTGTATAATTGAAAGTGTCTTAACTGGCTGTATCACAGTGTGGTATGGTAACACGACCGCTCAGGACTGCAACAGGTTGCAGAGGACCGTTAAAACAGCAGCTAAAATCATCGGCAGCACAGAATTACCCAGTCTCCATAACATCTACACCACTCGTTCTATGAAAAAAGCCCACAGCATCATGGAAGACACCAGCCATCCCGCAAATACCCTGTTCAAACTACTCCCTTCCAAAAAGTAACAGTTTCTACCACCAGGCAGTCAGGCTGCTGAACAGCTGACCTTGAACTGTATTGCACTGTTTTGTCACTTCACTCGCACTTTTTTTCTGTTTTTTTTTGTCTTTTTCTTGCACTATAGATGTTTGTTTATGTCCTGTATATGTAAGACTGAGAATGCTCTGAGCAAAATAAAATTCATTGTATTTATACTCTGTATCTATACACATGACAAATAAACCTGAACCTGAACCTTTCGCCAACCCCGCCTCGGGTATGGGCACTGATGACGTGGAGGAGAGAGCATGCCCCCAGCGCCCCCAGGGGGAATCGAACCCAGGACCTTCTAGCTGTGAGGCGACAGCACTAGTACCGACTGTGCCCCCTTAGATCTGCTATTTTTGGACACTATGCTATATTAGCTGGGATTAACTGGACTGGACCATCTGTGGGGGTCCGCGGACCCCACTATGATATACAGTACATTTATCATTTACCATTTATCTACGGTTGGATGTTATCTAATGTGTTTATCTCTCTCTCTCTCTCTCTCTGTGTGTGTGTGTGTGTGTGTGTGTGTGTGTGTGTGTGTGTGTGTGTGTGTGTGTGTGTGTGTGTGTGTGTGTGTGTGTTGCAGTTTGACAGTGACTATGCAGACTTCCAGGTTCAGATCCAGAGCGTTCTTCAGTCAGTTCAGAGCCTGCTGGACTTCAACCTCCAACATCTCTGTTTCTCTGTTAGTTAATATTACTGTTGTTCTTCAACCTCCAACATCTCCAACATCTCTGTTTCTCTGTTAGTTCATATCACTAGTGTTGTTCTACAACCTCCAACATCTCTGTTTCTCTGTTAGTTCATATCACTAGTGTTGTTCTTCAACCTCCAACATCTCTGTTTCTCTGTTAGTTCACATCACTGTTTTTATACAACCTCCAACATCTCTGTTTCTCTGTTAGTTCACATCACTGTTTTTATACAACCTCCAACATCTCTGTTTCTCTGTTAGTTCACATCACTGTTGTTCTACAACCTCCAACATCTCTGTTTCTCTGTTGGTTCACATCACTGTTGTTCTACAACCTCCAACATCTCTGTTTCTCTGTTAGTTCACATCACTGTTGTTCTACAACCTCCAACATCTCTGTTTCTCTGTTGGTTCACATCACTGTTGTTCTACAACCTCCAACATCTCTGTTTCTCTGTTAGTTCACATCACTTCTATTCTACAACCTCCAACATCTCTGTTTCTCTGTTAGTTCACATCACTGTTGTTCTACAACCTCTGTAGCAATTATGCCTGATTAATTATGATATTTATAACCACTAAGAATGAATTGATAATGGTTACAAATACACAACGTCTTCTGGTGTGGCCAGGCAAGATTAATACTTAGTTCTTTGATCATTTGCAGTGTCGCTTGCTTATATCAAACATTAGTACAGTAACACAATCATATAACCATTGATTTCCAATCAATTCTGTTTATTATATCGAGACTGATACAAATGAATTTACTTTAAAACAACAGGTCGTGTATAACTTGGTATTGAAAGAGGAGAGAGAGATATACAGAATCACAGATGTCATGGACTCGTTCTCTTTGGCCAAAACCACATTAAATCAAAGCACACAGACCTTTAGACGTGGTGTGGTAATGAGTTTAGCAATATGGTGCGTCTCTGGTTCTCCTCTGCTTGGCTCAAATCTTCTGGCGGCCAGGGCCTAACTTCAGCGGCAGAGCTATTACTTCACCGGACGTGGGCAACTTCGCTGGCAAAAGCCTTTTGATGTTTACTTCGCCGGGCGTGGGCAACTTCGCTGGCACAGCAATGTCACTTTTTCTCCTTTCCTTCTCCGGCAAGGCAAATGTCACTTTTCCTAGTTTAGAACAGATGTCACGGTTCTGATCCAGGCTAGCAAATGCCTTAGACTGATTGAAGTGTCGGCGCGCGTCTCCCCCGATGGCTCTCCTTGAGCTCCAAATTTGATGTTATCAAAGTCAGTTCGATTGGATTGAAACGATTTTGGTGATTGTCCTGGTCCTTGCCTTTTAGAAAATATCTCGTCAGACTTTCCAAAGTTTGGACTAAACAATCTCCCTTTCTTTTTGAATACAATATTGTCACCGCAAAGTTGTTTTGATATGAACGTATGTATCTAGTAATACGTGTTGAAACAGAAAACAGAGTACACTACCCGTGTTAGGTAGGCAAAGACTTGAAAATAAAACAAATCAACTTCACAGCACAAAAACGAAATAACACTCAATAAAATCACTGCTTGGGACTAAGGAGCCCAAATAAAAACTGAACTGTCCTGATCGGGACCGGTTAGTTAAGCTCTTCTGGTCAGTGTAAGCTCCGCCCCCCTCTCCCCTTACATGTCTCGAAACGAGAGACTGATACATGAAAGAAAAAGGGAGGTAGAGAGAGATGGAGAGAGAGGGAGTAGGGAGTAAAATAGTAGATTAAAAATTCTACACTTTAATAGGTTGAGAATTCCTGTATTCTAGATATGATATGTTCCCAGGGTGAGTCAACAAGGCACCCCTTCTCTTTTATATCTTAAAACCTTCCAGATGGATATTTTCCCCAGAGAGTTTCTCGGTTGCTGTGCAAAGATCAAACAGCTGTGTGGTCATCCATCAGTTCTTGAAGTGTCACTTTTTCTGCCTCAGACTCCACGGCGTCTCTCAGCCGATCCGTCAGAAAATGTTGATGGGTCAGCTATTTCCAGATAACATTGGTGTGTGTGTACACCAAACACGAGGTGAAACTTTCTCAATTTAGAAGTGGTGCCCTGCTCAGTGAAACATTGGTCCCTGGACGATGTCCTTATACGCATATGGACAGAGGTCCAGTCCCCTCAGATGAGTGGAGATATTTGAGGGCATGTCTACTACAAATCCCCCATCGGCAAACTCATGAAAGTTTCCTTTCCTGATTTTGGCGAAACCAAGGACGGCCGAAAAGGTCTACAGCACTTAATTCAATGTCATGCACTTTGATCATATGGTTTATGGCAAAGAGAACATTCTAAACCTTCATGTCTAGCTTCAATAGAGTGAAAGAAAGAGAGAGAATGTGAGGTAGATTATACTGTAAACACGTGACTTTGAGGTAGTGTAAATACTAAGTGCACGAGGACTAATGGTAAACTTTACTCAATTGGAGACGCAACCATTAAGCTTGATTACATGAAAAGCTGCGCGTTTTTTTTTTTTTTTTTTTTTTTTAAATGGAAAGTTATACAGAGGATTTTTTTTTTTTTTTTTTTATATATGTAGACACAAGGCCTTTAGTTGTTATGGATCGGTGATGTTTAGGTCTCAGTGACATTGGCATTGGTGGCCTTTAGACGGTTGTCACGGGAGAGGAGGGTCTGGTTTTCGACCAACCTTTTTGTGGCTATTCGGAACGTACCGAAACGTCTCACGGCCCAGCAAGTGACAGCAATTACCACTATGTAGCTGAGAATTAGAAGCGCAAACAGCATGGAGTCTGGGGTGGACCATGAGGAGCCCACGAGAGTTAGCACGCTGGTGCTTACGTACGGTGTAGTTTTAAGGGCTTGGTCTAAAGCAGTGAGATCAACCTTTTGGATTCCTGTCTGGACCAATTTGTCAGTGGCTGGATCAATCACTACCTTGTGGTTTTGAAAGAAATCCGACATTTCTATGTCGGAGTCGTAGATATCCTCTGGTAGGTGGTACAGTACCAGATCATCTACTTGAACCAGAGTGTTTTCAGGAATATAGAGCAGAAACGTTTGGTTCGGGAGATCTACTTTTGTGGAGGTGTCGTGCAGTTCATATCGCACTGTGGCCACTAGAGAGGAGGTGTGGATTAACCACTGGTCCCCCAAGATCTCTGCTTGAGTTTCGGAGACTTGGCTCCTTGGTGTGAGTTCTGCTCGGCATTTTGACTGGTCGGGCATAGACTGAAGGCCACAGATCCCGTTAGTTGAGTCGGATATGAATGGTTTTGAGGGACAGAGGTAGTGGGCTTCTTTTGTCAAAGTGCACAGATTCAGATTGGGTGCCAGGTATAGGCCTGGACTTGTGTCATGATATGCCACCACTGGTGGCGTCATGATCCTGACGTGGGTGTCCCCTTCCCAGGAACCAACGTTGACTACATCCTTCATGCGATAGATGTTTTTTTCGTCGATTACGGGGAGTGTGAGGAGAAACACAAGCTCTCCTCTCTGGGGGTCTACTGACAAGGTGATTGCACCACCCAAAGAGTAGGCAAGGTGGCCTTGGAGATCACTTGGTTTTTCTCCGGTGCTTTTCTCGATAATTCTTTTCACCAAGGATAGAGGGGTGAGGTAAGGAGGAATTCTTCCTATAGCTAGGGAGTCTATGGACGAGCTAACCTCTCTAAGGAAATCAGTCATAAGCATGCTGGTTATGCTGGAGTGCGCCATGTCGACTCCCAATAGTTTTTGGTTTGCTAGCATGCCACGGGCGGTCTTATTCAGGAGGTCAGACTGAGAGTTTAGTAAGATTATGGTGTCTCTAAGCGTTGCCCCGACAGTGTGAATTTGATCGCTCTGAAAGTTTACTGCCTGTCTGAGGGCAGGGAGGTCACGTTGAATTTCACCGACTTGTTTTCTCAGGGTCTTGATACTTATTGCATTCATGCTTGTGGCTCCGAGATTGAAAAGAGTACCGAAAATATTTGCTACCGTAAGTAGCGCCCCTACAAAGCGCTTTTTCCGGACGGGAAGTCCCTTTTTCTGTTCTTCGCGAGTGCCAGAGTGTACGGAGTGTCCCGTGAGGTCCTCGCGTGTTACTGTGACCTTTTCCAATTGGGTTAGCATGTGAGTGATGTCTTCGCTAGCGTGTTGTAAGATGTCTTCAATCCAGATTTGTCCTTCCGGTTCCAACTTCTTTTTGAGGGCAACGGTGCTAAGATGTTTTTGGTACAGCATTGTGGCGTTGAGTTGTGTGTAGACTTTCTGGGTGATGGTCTTGCAGTTGGTTATCAGGAGCCCCTGCTGCTCTCGTAAGGCTATTCCCGCGTCGGGGCCTGATTTGAACAGTGGTTGTGCCGTTGTTGTGGTTATGATCATGCACAATATTGCACATAACAGGTAATCCATCCTGGAACAGACCACAAACGGTTTTGATTAGTGGGTTGTTATATTGTTAAACATAAACACAGAAAAAGATAATAATAATAGACCATTGTTTAATCTACACAATGCTATTATTCACACGTGATTAATGGCTTTCTTAGTGGTTCATGCAATTAAATTGGGTACTTGTGCTGCCCATTAAGAGGTTAATTTCTTTTAATCAGACGGTGATTCTTGCACGTCTGGTTTCTCAAATCTCTTGGGCGGCTTGTGGGGTCGGATTTGGTTTCTATGGACCCATTTGAGTATTTGGTTTTGTCCTCTTTTTATTAGGATCCTATAGGCAACAGGAGAAAGCTTTTCGACTATCTCGTAAGGCCCGGACCAGTGTGGTAGGAATTTCTTTGAAAGTTCCCCCGTTTGGGTTCGCGGGACGAAGATGTAGTACCATACTTTATCTCCTTTCTGCAGTTCGTCGGTCGATGCCTGTTTATCATAGTACGCTTTTCGTCCTATTGCGGTGGCTTGCAGATGTTTTTGCGCAAATGAGAATGCATATTTCAAATGTGCGTTTAGATCCGTTAGGTACTGGTGCGTGGTATATGCCGTAGCTAGATTGAGGTCTCCCGGTTGGTACAGTAGGTGTAGTGGGAGAGTCATTTGTCGCCCAGTCATTAACTCGAAAGGCGATACTCCTGTCGAAGTATGGGGCGTCGCTCTCATTGCCATTAGTACTAATGGGAGTTTGACGTCCCAGTCTTTTTGGTTTTCTGCTACGAACTTTTTTAGGATGGTGATTACACTTTTATTAGCTCGTTCCACTAATCCCGAGCTCTCAGGGTGATAGCTGATATGGAACTTGCATTTAATTCCCAGCAGCTTCCATATCTCTTTCATTATGTCTGCGGTGAAATGGGTTCCTCTATCGCAGTCAATAGAGACTGGGAGGCCAAATCTTGTAAAGAGATGGTTGAGTAAGAGGTGAGCAGTTGTCTGTGCCGTGTTATTTCTTGCTGGAAAGCATTCTATCCATTTGGTGAAGTTGCAAACTACATTAAGAATGTATTTCGAGCCCCTAGACGAGGGAATAAACGCGCCCATCCAGTCAATCTGAATGTGTGACCATGGGAACGTGACTCCCCTACTTTGAAGTGGTGCTCTGAAGTTTGGGTTAACGGGTTGGAACTGACAGCAAGTTAAACACCCTTTCACATAGTCGGAAACATCTTTGTGCATTTCAGGCCAGAATACCACTTGTCGTAAATGATCCAGAGTTGATTTCACCCCCCTGTGGCCTGCTGTTGGTAGATCATGGGCTATTGACATCATTATCCCCCTCTGTGCCCGTGAAACCACGAGACGAGGAGAATGGGAATCATCGGGCACATACACCAGGAGACCATCGACCAGATGCAGGTGGTGTTTAACTGCCACCAACTGGCGCAGGTCGGAGGAAGCCTCCATTTCGTCCGCGGAGACAGGTGGTGCACAGGGATCAGACAGAATGTGACACATTCTGGAAATATCCTTGTCCGCGGCCTGTGCTGAGGTTAAATCCTCGGACAGGACTGATGCGGACGTTGATCGCCGGGCTTGCGGGGGAGGTATTGGAAGATCTGAATCTGTTGCAGTCTTGCGAGCCGTAGCGGCTTGGTGACGCGTTAAAACCGAGATCGTAGGGATCGGAATATCGCCTTGTTGGTCTTCCTGGAATTCCCAGAGACGACCCGTTAGAGCCGCTTCCTTTGCTAGAGAGTCAGCGAGATCGTTATAGGTTTTGTCAGCGCCCGGGAGGCGTGAGTGACCTCTGACCTTTTTCCAGTAAACCTGCATGTCCATGGACATGACCAAACGGTCGCATGCCATAATAAGGTCTTTATGCTTGACTGGTTTGCGTGCTGCTGTTATAAAGTCGTTCTGCTTCCAGACGGGTAGATGGCACGTGAAACTCAAACGTGCATAGTTGGAATCTGTGCACAAAACGAATTCACGCACGTCATGGTTAGCAGCACATTGAAGAGCAATCAAAACCGCAGCTACTTCTGCGTATTGTGAAGTCATGGGGCCCAATTTGTAACCTTGGGGTCCAATTGGGTCGTTCTTAACCCACAACACGCCAGCACCTGCCAGTCGTTGTTCTGGGTGGGAGTAGGAACATCCGTCGACATACGCCATGCGCATGTCTTGACACACATTTTCATCATAATAATGATGGTTCGTGGGGAGGAGGGCTACGGGTACATAGGGAGTGTTGATAACCTCCGTTGGGTCCTGGGTGCATCTTGTGCACGTTGCAAGTCCCGCGCCCAAAAGTGCCCTATTGTTCTGGGCATATTGAACCTCGATGTTGTGGGACTGAAACGCCATGAGCCATGTTGCAATACGTGCGTTTGTAACCACCCCTTCTCGTATACGTTGACTGTTCAAGAAGGAGACAGGTTGATGACATGTTTCTATAATTATTTTCTGTCCACTGACACAGTCGGAAAAATGCGTTACAGCCCAGACCGCCGCGAAAAGCGCTTTCTCGCAGTCCGAGAACTTTTGCTCCGCAGGGCTGAGCATTTTGCTGGCGTAAGCCACCACACGCTTATCCTGATCATAGACCTGGTAGAGACCAGCGCTCAGACAATGGGCTGAGTAGCCTATTTCAAGATAGAAAGTCTTGTCTATGTTAGGATACGCGAGGCAAGGTGCCGAACATAATTGTTCCTTCAAGATTTTTACTGCTTCAGTGTGGACGTCCGTCCATACAAAGGGGGCGTCTTTCTTCAGGAGTTCTGTAAGGGTCAATTCTGTTTATTATATCGAGACTGATACAAATGAATTTACTTTAAAACAACAGGTCGTGTATAACTTGGTATTGAAAGAGGAGAGAGAGATATACAGAATCACAGATGTCATGGACTCGTTCTCTTTGGCCAAAACCACATTAAATCAAAGCACACAGACCTTTAGACGTGGTGTGGTAATGAGTTTAGCAATATGGTGCGTCTCTGGTTCTCCTCTGCTTGGCTCAAATCTTCTGGCGGCCAGGGCCTAACTTCAGCGGCAGAGCTATTACTTCACCGGACGTGGGCAACTTCGCTGGCAAAAGCCTTTTGATGTTTACTTCGCCGGGCGTGGGCAACTTCGCTGGCACAGCAATGTCACTTTTTCTCCTTTCCTTCTCCGGCAAGGCAAATGTCACTTTTCCTAGTTTAGAACAGATGTCACGGTTCTGATCCAGGCTAGCAAATGCCTTAGACTGATTGAAGTGTCGGCGCGCGTCTCCCCCGATGGCTCTCCTTGAGCTCCAAATTTGATGTTATCAAAGTCAGTTCGATTGGATTGAAACGATTTTGGTGATTGTCCTGGTCCTTGCCTTTTAGAAAATATCTCGTCAGACTTTCCAAAGTTTGGACTAAACAATCTCCCTTTCTTTTTGAATACAATATTGTCACCGCAAAGTTGTTTTGATATGAACGTATGTATCTAGTAATACGTGTTGAAACAGAAAACAGAGTACACTACCCGTGTTAGGTAGGCAAAGACTTGAAAATAAAACAAATCAACTTCACAGCACAAAAACGAAATAACACTCTCAATAAAATCACTGCTTGGGACTAAGGAGCCCAAATAAAAACTGAACTGTCCTGATCGGGACCGGTTAGTTAAGCTCTTCTGGTCAGTGTAAGCTCCGCCCCCCTCTCCCCTTACATGTCTCGAAACGAGAGACTGATACATGAAAGAAAAAGGGAGGTAGAGAGAGATGGAGAGAGAGGGAGTAGGGAGTAAAATAGTAGATTAAAAATTCTACACTTTAATAGGTTGAGAATTCCTGTATTCTAGATATGATATGTTCCCAGGGTGAGTCAACAAGGCACCCCTTCTCTTTTATATCTTAAAACCTTCCAGATGGATATTTTCCCCAGAGAGTTTCTCGGTTGCTGTGCAAAGATCAAACAGCTGTGTGGTCATCCATCAGTTCTTGAAGTGTCACTTTTTCTGCCTCAGACTCCACGGCGTCTCTCAGCCGATCCGTCAGAAAATGTTGATGGGTCAGCTATTTCCAGATAACATTGGTGTGTGTGTACACCAAACACGAGGTGAAACTTTCTCAATTTAGAAGTGGTGCCCTGCTCAGTGAAACATTGGTCCCTGGACGATGTCCTTATACGCATATGGACAGAGGTCCAGTCCCCTCAGATGAGTGGAGATATTTGAGGGCATGTCTACTACACCTCCAACATCTCTGTTTCTCTGTTAGTTCACGTCACTGTTGTTCTACAACCTCCAACATCTCTGTTTCTCTGTTAGTTCAGTCACTGTTGTTCTAATCTACAACCTCCAACATCTCTGTTTCTCTGTTAGTTCACATCACTGTTGTTCTACAACCTCCAACATCTCTGTTTCTCTGTTAGTTCAGTCACTGTTGTTCTACAACCTACAACATCTCTGTTTCTCTGTTAGTTCACATCACTGTTTTTCTACAACCTCCAACATCTCTGTTTCTCTGTTAGTTCACATCACTGTTGTTCTACAACCTCCAACATCTCTGTTTCTCTGTTAGTTCAGTCACTGTTGTTCTACAACCTCCAACATCTCTGTTTCTCTGTTAGTTCAGTCACTTTTGTTCTACAACCTCCAACATATGTTTCTCTGTTAGTTCACATCACTGTTGTTCTACAACCTCCAACATCTGTTTCTCTGTTAGTTCACATCACTGTTGTTCTACAACCTCCAACATCTCTGTTTCTCTGTTAGTTCAGTCACTGCTGTTCTACAACCTCCAACATCTCTGTTTCTCTGTTAGTTCAGTCACTGTTGTTCTACAACCTACAACATCTGTTTCTCTGTTAGTTCACATCACTGTTATTCTACAACGTCCAACATCTCTGTTTCTCTGTTAGTTCAGACCAGTGGTTTTCAACCCTTTTCCATTTGATGAGATTGTTACGTTTTGGGTCTAAGAGTAGAATATGTTGTCGTCGTTGGATAAGATTTAGTCCACAATGTCATGCTGTATTGATGTTGTTGGTACCATTAGGTAATAACAGGCAAACGTTGATCAACACTTATTCTACATTCTCTAATTGTGTAGACTTGTGAATTAAGTAATGCAGATATTTCACAGTAATTTAAAGGACAACTTGAGTTTTTTTCAACCAAGGTTCATGTTTTAGGTTGTTATTAGAGAAAGTAAAAGATGAGTGTTCATTTTCTTTCATTTGCTGCTTTCTTTCGTTTTAAGGATTTTAGCAGTCTTTGACAGGTGGGCGGGGACATTCGAGCATGGGGCAAAATATATATTTATTTACAAAATGTTATGGCGATTTATTATTTTATTATTTACTATAGTCCTACTAGACCCCAAGAAATTACGTCTGGCCACAAAAGATCACAGGATCTACTGAATGTGACAAACTGACATATTGAGCCTATACACACAGTATAAGCCTTCCCCCAGTAGGCTACCTTCACATTCAGTAGATCCTGTGATCTTCTGTGGTCAGATGTAATTTCCTGGCGTTTATTGGGACTATAGCAAACAATAATGTGTAAATAAATACATATTTAGCCCCATGCTCGAATGCCCCCGCCCACCTGTCAAAAACAGCTAAAATCCCTAAAACGAAAGAAAGCAGCAAATGAAAAAAAGATTAACACCCATCTTTTACTTTATCTAATAACAAACAAAAACATGAACCTTGGTTGAAAAAAACTAAAGTTGTCCTTTAAGTCTTGAGAGCGTCAAATGAAACCAGATGTATAGGTCCATATGGTTTCATTTTACACACTCAAGAGTTATAGGTCCATTTGGTTACCAACTCTCTATATATTTATAGCTGGGGACCACCTGGGACCCCCTCAAGGACCACTGGTGGTCCCCGGTCCACTGGTTGAAAACCACTGGTTTAGTCTGTTATTTTACAACCTCCAAACATCACTGTGTTCCTGTTACTTTAGAATAGTGTTGTTCAAGCCTTTTCATATCGACGTCCATTATCAATTCTGCATTTGAGCCACGGAACTTATAGAGTAATGTCTTGCAGAGAACCGGCTCGAAATGTTCATTTCTGTGGTCTCTAACAATACACCTAGCTACATGTTTGGTCTCTAACAATACACTATAGCTACATGTTTGGGCATTTATTTCATATTTACATGACTTCTGTGGTCTCTAACAATACACTATAGCTACATGTTTGGGCATTTATTTCATATTTACATGTCTTCTGTGGTCTCTAACAATACACTATAGCTACATGTTTGGGCATTTATTTCATATTTACATGACTATTTCAGCTCTGACACTTATTTCAGACATGCTTTAGTATATATATATATATATATATATATATATATATTATAGTATAATTAAAAATAAATAAAATAGTTTTCCTTAGAGATATAAAACGGCGTTGATCAAAATAACAATTCTTCTACATTTTCTCATTTTCTATATGACTTCTTGCATATAGTCCGCTTGCATGGTCTTCGTGCATGTCAGGTTGACTGCCACCTGGTGGACGCAAGAGCCACCTGGATCTACGTGGTTTTAGTGTGGGCGGCCATCTTAAATGCTAGCGAGCTAAAGTGACTAAATGAGTCCATCCTTGCTCTAGAAAGGTTTCGATATCGATAATAAAGCTTAATTGACGGAACGTTCCGCCAAAAGAGGTTGCCGGTTGGATTCTAATTGGCGGAACGTTCCGTCACGAGCAAGGACCGCTCGCTGGTTGATTACCGTGCGTGTGTGTGCGTGTGCGTATGCGTGTGTGTGCGTGTGTGTGCGCGTGCGTGTGCGTTCGTGTGCGTCAGACTTTGAGCATGCTGGCGGTGTTGGCCGTGTTTGAGGACGGACTGGGGAGACAGCTGGAGCTGAGAGGCAGGTACCTGTCTGTCCTCCTGCACTATGGCAGAGAGATGGACGCCGTCAGGAAGACCTACATGAGACACCGACACAACCCCCCCATCCCCCGCAACACACCCCCCGTAAGCCAGCCTTTCTGTCTGTCTGTCTGTCTGTCTGTCTGTCTGTCCATTACTGTTAATAATACATTTAAAAATAATTCATGCCATGTTTGTATAGTTGCATAATTTCCGTCTCTCTCTCTCTCCCTCTAACCTGTATGTGTGTGTGTGTGTGTGTGTGTGTGTGTGTGTGTGTGTGTGTGTGTGTGTGTGTGTGTGTGTGTGTGTGTGCGTGCGTGCGTGCGTGCGTGCGTGCGTGCGTGCGTGCGTGCGTGCGTGCGTGCGTGCGTGCGTGCGTGCGCCACAGGTGTCGGGTAGGATCTTGTGGTCTCGTCAGCTGTACAAGAAGATAGAAGCTCCCATGTTGATCCTGAAGAGCAAACTGGACATGTTGAAGGTACTGTATGTATATGGTATACATGATGATGTGGTCCTAATCAATTTTTGGGGCGGGAACCCCATTTTGGTGTTAGCGTTATGTTATGCTTTAGCTATTGAAAAATAGCAGATCTACAAGCTCATAGCGCGCCACCGAGTGGCGCACTACGAGCTTGTAGGTCTGCTATTTTTGAGAAATCGAAGAACGACTGACATAGAAACATGAGTTTTTCCAGAACACTGTCAGGATGTAGAAGACGTTTTTAGAATCTGATCTCGGGTCAGAATGGGCTAATCGAGCTCACAGAGCGGCTGGTGAAGCCGCCAAACTCTACTGCTCTTTTGCTCAAAAGGATGACTTTTGTATTGTCTGTCTGTCTGTCTGTCTGTCTGTCTGTCTGTCTGTCTGTCTGTCTGTCTGTCTGTCTGTCTGTCTGTCTGTCTGTCTGTCTGTCTGTCTGTCTGTCTGTCTGTCTGTCAGGGGGCGGAGCTGTCCAAGGTGGTCAGGTGTTACAACGGGCTGGGCTGTGTGTTGCTGCGGCACGAGATGTTGCTCCACGCCGCGTGGACGCGTGCCGTGCACGTGCACGCGCACACGCCCAACACGCCTCTGCTGGTCCAACACACACACACCAAGGTGAGAGAGACAGAGAGAGAGAGAGAGAGAGAGATATGGGTGGACAGACGGATAACATCCTCACGTGTGTGTGTGTGTGTGTGTGTGTCTTTCCCCAGGAAATGCTGGTGAACTTTGACCCCATGCTGTTGGAGACGTTTCAGGAGGTCCGGTGTCTGGCCAGAATGGACATGTCCGTCCCGAAGGTCATCGGGGACATGACCTTGAGAGAACCTCAACTCAAAGCCCTCCACAACCAGTGAGAAACCTTCCGGTGCACTCGTCTTGTCTGGTCTTCCACTTGTCTTGTCTGGTCTTGTCTGGTCTTGTCTGGTCTTGTCTGGTCTTGTCTGGTCTTGTCTGGTCTTCTCTTCTCTGGTCTTGTCTGGTCTTGTCTCGTCTTCCACTTGTCTTCCACTCGTCTTGTCTGGTCTTGTCTGGTCTTCCACTTGTCTTGTCTTATCTTGTCTGGTCTTGTCTGGTCTTCCACTTGTCTTGTCTTATCTTGTCTGGTCTTGTCTGGTCTTCCACTTGTCTTGTCTTGTCTTGTCTGGTCTTCCACTTCTGCGTGTTGTGACTCGTTGTGAGCTTGTCGGCCTGCACCAGCCTGTGTGATATCTGGTCTAGTGGACGCTATATACTAGTGGTTTTCAACAGATTTTGACCCAGGGACCACCAACCTGATTAAGACCCATTTAGACCTGGGAAGGATTCTACTTAATTAAAGGACCACTTCACCACTTTTCAACCTATCTTCATATAATAGGTCCTCACTAATAATCATGATATTTTTTTCCTACTCGGTCTGTGTCTCATAGGAGGGCTGTGGGCAGTTCAGAAACCATCTTCCAGTGACATCATCGATGTCAATAAAAACGGCAGGCTTTCTAGTCCTGAAGCCATCGTTCTCACGTTAATTAAAATCTAAAAGGTTTTGTAAAAAAATCTTGTTTAAAAAATAATCTGCCTAATGATGATGTCACTAGAAGACGGTTTCTGATCTGCCCACAGCCCTCCTATGAGACACAGACTGAGTAGAAAAACATCGTGCCATTTTATCATGATTATTAGTGAGGACCTATTATATGAAGATAGGTTGAAAAGTGGTGAAGTGGTCCTTTAATGTCTTCTAAATCCTTTTCTGAAAAACCCATGTTTCTATGTCAGTCGTTCTCACACTATTTCATGCCAAGGAGCCCCAGAATTATCTGTATTTGGCCGCGGACCCCAATCTCAAAATATGTCGTTCTAGTGACCCCCCCCCCCCCCCCCCCCCCCCATTCGCTCTGAAAGAATATATATTCACAATTTCGTCTCATACAGTGAAAATAAAGATCTTATCTTATTGCGAAACGCCAGTGAGCCTTTTACTATGAGAGCCAGCAGAACATGTCTGTCTGTCTGTGTGTGTGTGTGTGTGTGGGTGGGTGTGTAACCCGCCAGCCACCAGAGGGTGCAGCTGTATCACACATAAAAACACGCACGCAGCATGCAAAAAAAAGAAAATGCAAAAAAAGAAAAATCGTACATTTTTTAACTCTTTGAGCGCCACCTGGTGGTCACCAGTTTAGGCTTTGAGTGCCAATTCTCCCATTATAAAGAAAGAAAGAATTAGTAATTATATTATGTAATGTGCATGTCATCACCTGTACACCAAATTAGAGACATTTTCAAAATATGGATGAAAAAAAAATATGAAAAAAAATGAAGAATATAAAATATTTTTTTCTTTGTTTTTATTCCCAAGGGAAGACGTCTTGTCGTCCGTAGCATCCGGTACTTAATTGGCAATTAGACGTCTTGACGTTTATGGCTACTAAACAGTTTTAACAGCCGCGTTCGCTTCACGCGTCTTACATGTCTGTATGGTGTGTCTCCTCTCCTCTCCTCTGCAGGCTGCTGGAGTTGCTCCATGCGTATGGTTCCGCGGTAGCCAGGATCCCTCCCGTTCTCTCCCCAGTGATGGAGCCTTTCTTCAGGCAGGTGGAGGACAGTCTGTCCCCTGGCCTCACCTCCTACTGCTGGAACTCCATCGACACACAGCCCTGTGAGAGAGAGAGAGAGAGAGAGAGACTATACATAACAATCTGATACCTAATCATATATCTGATACCACGTACACTGTGTTATTCATTTTTGAGTGCTGCAACCACTCCCTTACGGAGTTATGTGTGTGCATTGGGTGGCTGGCTGGCTGGGTGGGTGGGTATGTATGAGCATGAAGACAGCATGGTGGTTTTTCACCACCTGTGCGCAACCTAACACACAAACACACACGCACATATTAACTGTATATATGATGATTTTGGGTGTGCCAGTACAGTACAGTACAGTAGAGGGTACAGTAGAGGGACCGGCACACGGTAACTCGGGTGTGATTTTTATCTTTTTTACCATCTGTACCAATCTGTGGTTCTCAAACCTTTTCATATAGTCAAGGACTTGTATATCTGCTTTTTTCTGAATAGCCAAAGTATAAAATATGGTTAAAGTTGTTAAAATGACTGTGACACTGCATTAACTTATTTTGCTGGGGACCCCTGGATATGAAAGTTATGGAGTGCAACTCTAACTTTAAAAGTACACCTTTTGTTGTATGTCAATAGACAAAATATAGGGAATCTATACAAACTCACTCAGGCTTTCTCAATGAAAATTAATTTCGAGCAGGTAATTGCTGCTCATCTGAAAGGACCTTATAGGCGGAAGGGGGGGAAGGCCCCCTGCATCGCTGCCACTCAAGTGACTACTGGCCAATCACAGCACGTCTTTTCCCCTTCCGTTGCGCACGTAGATGCTTGTCAAACTTTTGTTCATGCTTTCCGCAAAAAACGTGCCTCCTTTCGACACGCCCCAGAGCCGAAGGAGGCTCTTTTTTTATGTCTGGTCGAACCAAATCAAACCCGAATCTTGTATCTTTCTGTTCGTCAGACAGTGGCCTTGTGGTTAGAGTGTCCGCCCCGGAAACTGGGAGCCTTCTCTTCTCTTCTCTTCTCTTCTCTTCTCTTCTCTTCTCTTCTCTTCTCTTCTCTTCTCTTCTCTTCTCTTCTCTTCTCTTCTCTTCTCTTCTCTTCTCTTCTCTTCTCTTCACTGTGGTGACGTGTGTGACAAATCGCATGACTTTGACTTTGACTGTGTCTGTCTCTGTCCGTCTGCCCCCAGTCACAGACGGCGTGCGTGCGTCCGTGAGGACGCTGGCGGAGGTGTCCCGGGCGTCCATGGACAGGCTGGAGTGCGGCGTGGAGCGTCTCCTCATGGCGTCCGCGGCGTCCTGCCCGCTGCTGGAGCTCCTCCCCCCCGGCCGCCCGCCGCCGCCCGTCTGTCCTCTGGACCTCCTGAGACGCACGGAGACGCACGTGAAGACGGCCGCCGCCACGCTCGGCCGGTACACGGGGCGAATTTAACCCGTCGGATTCTAAAAAAATGTCTTCTACGTCCTGACGGTTTTCTGAAAAAGCCATGTTTCTATAATGTCAGTCGTTCTTCGACTTTTCAAAAATAGCAGATCTACAAGCTCGTAGCGCGCCACCGAGTGGCGCGCTACAAGCTTGTAGATCTGCTATTTTTCAATAGCTAAAGCATAACGTAATGCTGACACCAAAAGGGGTTCCCGCCCGAAATGGGTTAAGTTGGCGATGTATTGTCACACAGATAATTGGGATTTTACGATTTAATTGTGTTTTTGTGCACGGCAAAAACACAATTAAATCGTAAAATCGCGACATTTGCACTTCGATATGAATCTAAATTACATTTCAGATTGCCTTTAACTTAAGGCTTCGCAATCAAAAAGTAACTTAAATATACAAAGCAATGGCTGACATGATTATTTTTATACTTGAAATTGATATTGTAGCTGATCTACATGCTTATACAATGCGTGCGTACGTCACTTTGTGATGCGTTGTGAGCTTGTAGATCAGCTATTTCTCTTTTTTTATTTTGATGATTATGACGATTATGCAAAAATAATTGCTATTATCTGAAATAATTGCTATAGTCAGTTCTATGTATACCAATGGTTCCCAAACGTTTTCATGTCAAGGACCCCCAAATTGACACTAATTAGCCCAGCGGACCCCCATTAGAGAAGATCTTTACGGCTCTAGCAGTGATTCTCAACCCGTTTAATTTCAAGGACCCCCAGTTTGACATGCATTAGTCTACGGACCCCCATTTAATGGCATTTCTATCCCTGCAGGGACCCCAATTCATATTGTGAAATCAAAGGTTAATTTAACTCAGAGAGTGGTTCCATTTGTACCCTCTCAGAGTTACAGACCCAAAAGCGTCCATTTCGTTCCAAACGATCATTTAGCTGGGGACCCCCTGGAACTCCCTCAAGGACCACTAGGGGTCCCCGGACCCCACTTTGGGAACCACTGATGTATACTATACTCTGTGTGCGTGCGTGCGTGCGTGCGTGCGTGCGTGCGTGCGTGCGTGCGTGCGTGCGTGCGTGTGCATGTGCAGTCACAGTCAGCAGGTGGAGAGTAGTGTCTATGAGCTGATTGAGGATCTGAAGAGGAAGATGAAGCCGGAAGACGCAGTGCACCTGGAGGTACACAATCAGACATGTTTGTAAATGTTGAATCTTTGCCACGCACATACAACATGAAAGCACAATAATCACATAAAGAGCTATATAGCCCTGATAATGACCATAACATGTCTGTAACTCTGAGAGTGTACAAATGGATGAACTGATGCATTGAAAATGGTGGGCCCTATTGTAAACGAGTGTATAATGCTGTATGGTGTCGTCCGCTCACAGTTAGCAGTTTTTGTTTTGAGTTGTACTTGAAATGTACTGTAATTCTGCAAACTGTTAATAAATCAATCAATCAATCAATCAATCAATCAATGGAACCAAATGAACCATTGTCATTCCATTTGCACTCTCAGAGTTACAGGGGTCCATGACAATAAAACAT